>NC_090936.1:230476764-230779794 GCF_040938575.1 Ambystoma mexicanum
GGCAGGAGAGGCGATCTGTTCCCCGGATGATCTGCACCAGGGGAACCCGATTATCGACCAGCTAAGCATGGAGGCCTGGTATGTAAAGAGATGGTAGCAAAGCCACCACGGATGGAACTGTACAATCAAGAACCACCCATGGAAAATGAAGAGCCGAATGACCCGTTAAGATCGGAGGAACTCCCCATACAATCTAAGGGAAGGATGGATGAGTTTCCTGCAAAAAGCCATGAGAAGGTACTGGTAAAAGAAATTCCAACCATAGAGAAAGACCTGCCCCAGATGCAACCTGCTACTCAAGACAAATCCATCAGTCCGCGGGGCATCTGCACCACCGAGATGAGAAGGAGAAGTCTGATGCAAAACTATCCTTGAGCAATACAATAGTGCAGTCACTCCATACTCTAACCTTGAAAACTGACGAAGGGATTGGCAAAATGGTAAGTTTCACAAAACACCTGGATGCGAGACTGCAGAAGGAGTCAGATCTGTCACACCAATGGCAAAATCGCCTGTGTGACTTGGCGCGTGAAGAATCGAATGACAAGCAACTTCTGATGGAAGCAATTCTGGAAGACCACAAGTGGATAAGAAAGCTTAATCAGCAATCATCTCTGAACATAGACCCAAAACAGAACCGCACAAGATGTCATGTTCGGGAAGACACGAGGAAGAAACAATCGGAAACTGATAAATCAAAGCAAAGTTCAGGTGGCCCTTTAGTACTGGGGAAGGGTTTAAAGGCACCTAGGCCTACCGACTCAGATTGCCTGTTGATCTTGGATGATGAGGAGGTAAAATCGAGCTATGCAATCTTTAAGGAACCTTCTCACCAATTTGAGAAAACGATCGCCAGCTCAGAAGACAACTCACAAAAAGAATTTACAGGAATAAATGAAAAGAAATCCAAAAAACAGGCAACAAAGCGTAAAGCAAACGGCTCTAGAGCTTTTTTAAGAAACACCAATTTGCCTACAAAGGAAGTCGCAGAACCTTTATTTAAGAAACCCAGGAGAGAAATAAACCTGTCTAGTGTGCGGAAGGAAAAAGTCACAAATAAACCGACTCCAATCCAAGGTGTGGATTTTGAAACACATAATGAAAATGATTTAGATACAAGTGACTGTTTCACCGACCTCTTAGAAACAATTGAAAAAAATAAAGAGGATGAACTGTGGGATAACATCAGTTTATCAGAGTGGCAAGCAATAGATAAGCAATCATATCGTGTAGGCGACAAAGAAAAAGCAAAGGAAGACCCACACAAAAAAAATTCTACGGAAAAAATAAAGAAAAACAAGGTGGGTAAATTGGCACACATCGCTCCAACAACCGAGAGGTGAACCAATGAACGCTAAAAGGAGTTCATGGGCGAGGTACCGAGAAAATAGACCCCAATGGAGATCAAAACCTCGTGATCAATCGCTAAAAGACCATAGAGAAACAAACAGAGATGCTAAGAACCAAGACCCTCGAACAACCCTCTCGGATGGAAGAAGGAGCACTCATAGGACAACAAATAGCCCAGATCTCATAAAACAGCTAGAAGCGAGACGAAGATCAAGAAACCAAACGAGTGCCGGAAACCTGCTGAGCTCGCAAGGGCGTAAGAACTCAAGACACAGGAACTTAGAAAAGCCAACCACAAAATACCAGCAAAGGGAGAGCCAGGATGATAAGGGCCCATCCGGACAATTTCATACATTAAAACTGGAACGGATGTGGAGAGACAAAAAAAGGATAGTCCTGAACAGGAATAAGCTGATGGCAATCCTTAACGATCTACCGTCAACTCTAAAGATCTATAGTGACGATGTGATAATCGTAGAGTTCATTGATGAACAAAGGATGGATGTGATCCTTTTACACCTGAGGACAAGTAAACTTAAAGAAAGACTGTGGTGTGCAAGGAGCAAGCTGGAGGCTTTGGGCTACAGACTCTCTGACCCCGAGATTAAAAAGGACTGGCGGGAGGCCAGGGCCCCTAGACCAGTAGAAGGGAGGGGAGAAATAACTAGTAAAATGATAGAAAGGAAAGCTACTAAGAGCCAGCAGGATGAGAGGTTGAACCAAAAGTTAAAAGCCAACCAACATCAGGAGGATACAGAAGACTCCAGCTTGGAGCAAGTCAACAAAATAAAAGGTTACCAGAAATTGACAGATAAACTGTTAGCAAACCTGAGAATTACGGTTGACAACTTGAGTAAGAAGATCAAAGGGGCCGGACAGAGCGACAAGACACAGAAGAATGGTGAAACGCGATTTAAGGTTGACAACTCGAGTCAGAAGACCAAAGGGGCAGGACAGAGCGACAAGATACAAAAGAAAGGTGGAACGCGACCCCGAATCCCCAGTATCAGATCAGAGAAAAAGAGACAAGAGATCGCTTTCAGTGGAGAGGGGAACAAACCTCTCCTTGCCTCATGGAACACACAGGGATTTGGTCACCTCTACTCAGGAGAAAGCAATTTTCTGGGAAAATATGAATTAATCTGCTTACAAGAGAACTGGATCAGAACAACTCCTTTGTGTGAAGGATACCAGGTGTACATAAATCCGGCGCAGAAAGGACCCCTGGGGAGACCACATGCGTAGCTCATAACCCTAGTGAAAGATGATTTACGAATGACAAGTTCTGGAACATCTGACTCCGAATACCCTCGTATAGATTATCAAAATAGTGAAAAACAGAGGATGGCATGAAAATAGACTACTCCTAATTAATACATACTGGAGTACCCCACATCCAGAAACTAGAAAATATTTGGTGGATATAATGGCTACTATTGACGCCTCAATGCTAGAGGACGAGGACCAACTAATCATCATTTGTGGTGATTTGAACATTAAACTTTTGGATAAAAATGGCCTGTTAAAAAGAAGATCTGCCCTGGTAGCCAATGAAAAACGCTGGCTAGCTGAAATTGACACCAGAGAAATGTCGATGTTGAATGGCCAAACAGGTGATCTCCAAGGGGCCGACACTTGGACCGTCAACTCAACAAGTGCCTGTCTGGATTACTGCTTCGTTGCTAGAAATACCATACCATGGATCAACTCTCTAAAAGTAACTCCTCAGAGAGCCAGTGACCATGCTGTACTAGAAGTAGAACTTCTTTGAAAGATGGAAGAGCTGAAGTATCGAACTGCCCCCGAAATGGAATTAGCATGTGGAAGGAATAGGTTAAAAATAAAAGCACGGGCCATTCCTGATCTGGTCGAGCGGTTCACTCACAACCTTAAAGACAATCATGAAACAGAAGAATACGGATGGCTACTGAAGGAGTTCGAAGTCAAGAGGGGCACAAATAAAAACAAAAACCTAGTAAGGAAAATCGCATATAGCAAAGGACTGGTGGAAAAAACAAAGGGAATACTGTACAGCACTGAGACGCCTCCATAAAAGTACCCACCCTAACAAAGAGGAACACTTAAGACACTGTAAGCAGTCTTATAAGAACTGGTTAAAATCCTCTAGGGTGTGGAGAACACAAGCAGATGCCGAAAAAATGATGGCAGCAATAAGTACATCTAATTCAAGGTCTTTATGGGAGATAATTAACAAAGGAGAGGACTTCCAAACAGCCCTAACATCTAGTAATGTGTCAAAGGATCAATGGGTAAAATTCTACACAGACCTCTTCCAGGAGAAAGACGCAATTAAGACCAAGCAAAGACCTGGGAATGCGTGGCTCATCAACTTTGCTAGGGAAGATATACGATCAAGAATAAAAAAGTTGAGCTCATCAAGAGCGGCAGGCCCGGACGGCATCTCGAATTGTATGCTGAAGAAAAACGGGGAAGAGTGGGCAGACTTCATTTTAGTATTATTTCATCAGATGCTAAAAACAAGAACAATCCTACAATCCTGGAAAGAGTCCCTAATTGTGCCTATATATAAAAAAGGGGGCCGTACCAATCTGAGGAATTACAGGCCTATCGCCCTTCTGGATTCCATAGGAAAATTGTTTTGCTCCATCCTGTTGAGAGATTTAAAGAGTTGGGCAGTAAGGACTGGAATCTTAGACAAACGACAAACAGCATTCATGAGTGGCGTCGGAACATCCCTGAATTTATTCATCCTGAATATGTTAAAACTTTGAGCACTGAAATTAAAAAGGAACATATACCTGGATTTCATCGATCTCGAACAGGCCTTCGATTGGGATCTGCAGAGAACTGCTCTGGGCTAAATACTAACACCTCAGTTCAAATATTGGTCTTCAAAGGTGGGGATGTGACAGAAAAAATCTTGACGTCAAAAGGTATAAAGCAAGGCTGTGCCTTGGCACCTTTTCTGTTCGTCCTATACATAGCAGACATGAAGGAATCCCAGGAACAAATTTGTGCATTTCCACCAGTGTTTCAGGATGAGGACCTCTCAAGGATCTTATATGCTGATGACGTCATGTTCATAGACCAAACCCCCATAGGTCTACAACGACGCATGGTGGAATTCAAGACCTACTTAAGTAAAAACCATCTGAAGGTCAATGTGGAAAAAATCTATGATTTTAATAATGCAGTCGGCTCGAGGACCCAAGACCATAAAAAAAAAGGATTCATTTGGTCATTGGATAACCATCCTCTGGAAATAGTCGATTCAACTGTCTATCTCGGGGTCCGTATCAACAAAAATATTAATGTGCAGGCACAACAGAATTTTATCAAAGAGAAGCTCTCAAAACTATCTAACCAAGCCCGCGCCCTTCACCGGCGTTACGGAACTTTCTCAGTGATGCCACTAATTTTATTTTATAAACAAAAGGTTGTGGCGATCTTGACCTATGGGGCCGAATCATTGTTAAATCTCCATTGGAAGACTTGGAGGGTGCTTGAGGCCCTTTTCTGGAGAAGGGTTCTTAGGCTTCCAAACTGTCTCTCAGTATCTACTATAAGGCACGAATTGAGACTGCAATTAATGGAGTCCATTGTGTTGTGGAAGACACTCTCGTTATTTCAGAAGTGTATCCTGGACAAACCTCCAATTGCATTTGAACTGTTGGCAAACAAAGATGTAAGAAATGCAGATCCTAACTTCAATACTTGGAAACAGAATTGCTTTGAAATCCTAGAGCATTACAACATCAAAATCGATATGTTAAAAGAAAACCCGGATAAAGCAAAGAAACATCTCTGTGAAAAGGACTGGGAAGCAAAGGACATTCTAAAGAGGCAGAATACAAACTGCCATAACAATATCTGGGAACCAAAGGCATTGAATGACCCTCCGCCGTACCTGCATATCCCTCGCCTAAATACAGGGATCTCCTGATGAGATGCAGGCTAAACATCTTGCCAATCAGGGAGGTACACTACTTAAGAAAACAAATACCAGCTGAAGAGGCAAGATGTCGATTCTGTAACGATTCGGATATGTTGGAATCAATAAAACATTGGATGCTATCATGTCCAGTACTAAGCACCCAAAGGAATCTGTATCTGGGAGAGTGGGTGGCCAATATAAACATGTCAACGGATGATGAATATTGGGAAAGAATATTGACGGTACAAAAAATCGGCCCCACACTGGAAGCCCTAAGATTCATAGAATCAATCCTAAAGGGACTAACGGAGCGTAATGAAGAAATCCCACGGTGGGGTGTAGTGCCTTAAGGAGGATGGTGAATGGGAACAATACTGACTTAATTGTTAAAGGTTGAAAATTTGTATTTAACCAATAAAACAAAAAAAAACAAAAAAAATAAGGAGTTCCCTAGAGATAGAATCAAAAGCGGCTTTTAAATTTATGAAAGCTATGTACAACGGTTGTCTTCTGATATAATGGCTATGAATAATAGATGAAAATGTGAAAAGATTAACGCAGGTGCCCATTCCACAGACAAAACCCGCTTGAAAGGGATCTCTAATGCCTTCCGCACGCGTCCAGTTGTTAAAGTCTCTCAATATAAATTTAGCAAACAACTTTCCCGGTGCATCTAAGAGAAAGACGGGCCTGTAGTTGTTGGCCACAGATCGCTCTCCCCTTTTACAAATTGGCACGATTACAACAGATAACCAAAAGGAGGGGATCTTTTTCGCGGCCAAAACCTGGTTAAATATTTTTTGGAGAATTTTTGTCCATAGTTCAACATTTTGTTTGAAAACAAAGTTGCTTAACCCATCTGAGCCGGGGGAACGAGAGTTATTACGTTTTTTAATCTCTGTAAGAATATCCCCCTCGTCGATAGTAAGACCATCGTAGCTGGAGATCTCGATAGGGGGATAAAATTCTCGCCCTGCTGGCTTTTGGTACAAAGCAGAGAAGTGTGCTATCCAATCTGAGTCGCTCACACCGTTAATCTGCACTGATTTTTGGGTTAGGTTGTTTGCAGCATTTAACATTACCCAATTCTGAGGAGATTTTTTGGATAGAACGCTTCTCAACATATTTTCACCATTAGATTGTAGCAACTGTATTTGGTGACTACGCATCCAATTGCGGTACTGAAAGTGAAGGGCACGAAGCCTTACCGGTTTGTTCTCACAGTTAGAGGAGGCTATGAGCTTTTTATGTTTTATGTAACAATGCTTTCTTAGCTTGGACCACAGGGTCAAAGATTTACCGCAGATGAAATTGAACTTGCGAGCGAGAGATTAACTTCTCGCAAAAGCAATGCAGATAGTTCATATAATCAATATTGGTTGCTATTGTAGTGTGTTCTCAATTGCCCAACTGATTATGAAAAGCCAACAAAGATCGAGCTTAAACGTGATCTAGCATTGTTAACTATCACATTCTGAGGGAAATTAGGTTTGTCATTTAAAGAGAAGCCCAAGTTGACCGACCACACAAGTATTAACATATTGTGGTCACTGAAAACTTGTGGTATGACATTAACACTCGTAGCCACCTCGAACGTGTGTATATCGACAAAAGCATAATCAAGAATCAATGTACAGCCTCCTCTCTGCCATGTGATTTGTGGATTTGTATCTCGAGGTAGTGCACCGTTGCACATGTGTAAGCCTCTATTTTTTATCATCAAAAGCCATCTTAGACAGACCAAATTGAATTTTTGATTATTTTCTGGAAGTATTTGCAAATTTATGTCACCCATGACAATATTAGTAATGTCAGGGGATTCTGTGACTACATTCAATAGAGATTCTAGATCACAAAAGAAGTCATCATCTGCTATTCCCAATGGATTGCGATAGATGTTCAAGATAGCCACTGTTCCTCCCAGAAGGGAAAGCTTTGCAAGAAGTAAGTAGGGGTTTAGGGGCGCCCACCAGTCAAGTTACCACTCTCTGATTTTTGATTGCAACTAACATACCAGATGAAGGACGTCCCTGAGCCGATGTTTTTGCCGGATGAAACACAAATGAGTGATCATCCCAAACAGGTTTTTCCTTGAGCCAAGTCTCTTGTAGCAGAATTATGTCATACTTTGATAGAATGGCAGCGCTTTCACCAAAAAGATGCGAATTACCACAGGTGTTCCAACTAATTGTTAGAATTTCATGTTTATTTGCTACAGTTCTTTGTTAGGATTGCCATTTCGAATTGGGCCCATCAGAGAGAGAGTGGTGGAGGGACTTTTTGTTATTAAGATGGTTATCTCTGTAGATGTTATTTTGAGTTGTGTCTCTTTGGGAACTTGGAGTGCAATTTAATTTTTCCAAACCATGCTACGAGTCCAGCATGAACGGAAAGATTGCTAGAACGAACCGCAGGGCAAAAATCTCCAGCCTTGCCTGCCACAAGGCATTTCTTATATAATGAGATTGCAACCATATTCTTGCAATCGAATTGTCATTGCTCTGGACAAAATCAACTTGATCAATGTCCACCGATGTAATTCCTTTCAGCGAGCTGATCTCTTCAAAGATGGCCAAGCTGCTCATTCTATTCATAGTATAACTGTAAAAGGTGCAGGACGGCACTTTAGAAATAATCAATAGAAATTAGCTTGTTTCTTGTTGACAATGTTGATTTTAGTCTGTCTTGTGCTCGTTTTAGGAGTCTGAGGGCCTACTGAAGTGGAACTAGGATTTTGGGAGGCAGCGTTGGATCTGAAGGTCAATTTGGACAGTTGTTTGTTTTCCTACGGTTGGACCGGAGTCACAGGATTCAGCTGAGGTTGATTATGGTCAAAATAATTTTGAACCACCTTGACAGTTTGATTTTCAATCTGCTGACCCGCATAAGGCTAGTTGTCGTGAGCTATTGACTTTGGCACCCAGTCAGAATGCATAGGTGCGGGACATTGTGAATGGGGAGGTTGATAGTTCGAAATGTTCTCCTTTGTGCTTGTTATGGGCAAGTTCTCCTGACCTTTTGGTAAGTAAAAATTAGCCACAGGTCTATGTGGTTTTCTTGCCAACTGGTCATAAGACACTGCATACATTGGAATTAAAGTGTCGACTTCTTGATTGTAATGCACCGCAGAGGACTAAGTCACCTTGTCTGCGATGGATGTAATAGCTGATGCAGCCAATGTGTCGACATTTGTTACTGGTAAGCTTCTGACAAGGGAACCAGGCGACTGATTTACCACAGGTAATGTGGGGGCTAGCGCACCCACTGGGTCACCATTTACTACTAGTGTGGTTTTAGCCATTGAACAGGAATCCTGGCTTGTCTCAGGTATGGAAGGTTGTTTAATTTTTGTGTTCGAATAAGTGCATTGGAAGTCAATGTATTTCTGAATGGAACATTCAATTTGTTGTCAAATGTCTGTCAGCACAAAACTTTTGCTACCTTCTAAAGTTGACAAGGCCACCAATTTGTGAGGTAAATTAGATGTGGAACAGCCAGCTGAAGACTATAAAGTGTCTGCTTCCACAATTTCGCCACTCCGTCAGAGCCAACCAATGCAGCACTCAGAGTCTCCACAAGGCCTATTTTTAAGGCATCTGGAGGCTTAACAGTTTTGACTTTTGTGGCAACCGGAGTTCCAACAGAGATGCAATTCACATCAGAAATGGACAAAATAAGTTCATTCAATGGTTGATAATCCTCAATTGTAGCAACAGCAAGATCAATCTGAGTTTCGTTATTCATTGGTATGAGTACTTGCTGACTAACATTTGTTTTTGGTATCATCCTAGTATTACCTTCTGGTATTAGTTGTTTCAAAAGTTGTTTCAGATTGACTCTGGAGCACTAGGGTGGCATCAATTGATTTTTAGTCTTCTTTATTGTGCCTAGATTTCCACTCCTGCGCATCACACCTGTCTTGGATTGAAAGAGCCTATAAGGTATCTTTTTGTTGTTATCGAAAGGCCCTCCTGCGTCCGCCTGTAACTTCTGGCTTTGCGGCATTATTAAGCCACGAGATTCATGGCAGATGACAGTTATCAGCCAGCACTGTTTGAGAGCCAGGACTAGTTACATCTTGTGATACAAGATATGGACTTGTTTGCATTCACATTCATTATATCAACAGACCAAGCCTTATTGTTGCTACTACAATCACCCCTCAATCTATCACACACCCCAAGCCTGTCTATCTCATTACTAGACACAACATCAGTGGATATTTGTGCAAGATTACCGTACACTTTTACATGCTCCCTGTTACATGACAATAACGTATTCTTGGTTAGATGATTCGCATCTCGTATCAGATTATCATTCATCCAGCTCACAATTAAATCAATCTGTTTTGCTTGGGCTGTTATTTTATAATCTAAAGTTTCAAACTGTTTCACCAAGGTGTTGATTGTGATATTGAGGGCCTGAATAGTTATTTCAAATGCATTTGACGATGGAGGCCTTGAAGACAATCGACTCAAGGTGGTTTGGTCGAAAGGGCCCCTTAAAGGCATGGTCTAGTAAAAAATGTTATTGTCCCTACGGGTCGGCCATGTTTTTTTAAGCCTAAGTGGCTCGATTTTAGAAAGCTTTCCTATGGACCTTACCCGAGTTTTCGTCCATTAAACGCACGCGAAAACAGGCACCAGGGAGCCGCCATTTTGTGATAATCCTATCACTTGCCGCATCGCCCTGGCTGACCTGCTTCTGCGGCACTAAATCAATTCCCCCGCCCCTGAGCCTGTCATCAGCAGACTTGTACCTCCCATTTCCCAACGCCAAAGCACGTCTTGTGTCAACATTCGCTGCGCTTCAGCTAATGACGTGTCGCCATGGAAATGGCAGGACGCCTCTTTCCTCAATAAGTATAAACAGACCGTTTCACAACACACAGCAGCAGATTTACTTAGTTACTTAGAGTATTTTGTAACTCGTTTCTGTGCTCTGGTCAGCTACCTTCACCGCTTGTAGCCCTTGTGAACACCTGTACCATCTCTGTAAATTATTTTACTCTGTTTACCACACAATGGCTACAATAATGCCCTACATGTTCGAGCCCGAGTATACCGAGGAGGAACTACTGGAAAGGGAAGCAAGCGAAAACGATGGGAATTTGGACGGCAGTTGGCAGGACGAATCAACAGATGAAGAGCCTGGGCCTAGTCGCATGGACGGTGTCTCCACCTGGTGCACATGCAATCGGTGCGAGCTAATGCCAACCGAGGAGGAGAACTGCTGCTGCCGAGAAAACTCGGGATGCCTGGCCTACATTTCGGAAGGTGAGCCACGACCGCAATACATCACCGAGCTGCCAGACTTCAGGGCAGCCTGCCTCACACGGGCCGTGTTGAGAATATTGATGGTGCTTATGCACGAACTTCGCGCAACTGTTCGTCCTCACAATCCGAGTAACGAGTAAGTATACTCTGCTTGTCATGCCACTCCTATTTCATGTTCTTCTACTATATCCAAAATTACATCTACATATCATTGTAACGCATGTAAGTCATTCAATAGTGTGCATTGTCTAGATAGCATTTGTCCGTGCAGAATGGCATTAGTTACAAGAATTGTCATTGACAACAAACGTTTATTAAACTTATCTTGGTCATTTAAAACAGTTTGTTTCATTCCTTTTCACAGGTGGTACAGGCTGGTGGCCTATCATTTCTTTACATGGTGGCTCCACGGGAGGCTTGGACACCGCGTTCGAAGAGTGATACCCGCCTGTGCTGTTTGTGCCATAAGAGAAACGTTCCCGAGTGACAGCGGTCAGTACAGGGGACCTTCGCTCACTGTGCTGCAACCAGACCTGTGTAATCTTTAAAGTCTTGTATTTTTGTGTCATGAAAATAAGTTACAAAATAAACTACCACACATATTTTAACAACGGTTGTTTCGATTTTTTAAATGAATCAAGTGTGTCTCCATTCAAGGATGGACTTCAGACATCTGTGCTCCGAATGGGTGAAGGTCTGGTCGCTGTGAAGCAGGGTGGTCACTATCTATCTAAGCTAACATAACATATTCCCGATAATACATGCACTAAATAACACTTGTTCAAAGTCTTTCAGTAGGTTATGTCTCTATAAAAGTCACACATATATCTATACTAACAATTACCATTGGATTATACAGGCCTTAGGGTCTTGACCACTATAATACACTGGTTGAAATGTGGGTCTGTGCTCAAAAGAATCTCCGGTATGTGGCATTTGTTATTGATAAGCAACAATATACTATCAAAGGCAGTTCGAGCCAGTGGATGAGCGCTGGCATGGGGGGCTGTCAGGGGCGCAAAAGGCCAAGGTGCCAAACTGCATGTACACTTCAAAAGGTATCCCACGCCAAGGGGCCATCGGTCACATGGTCTCCTCAGACCCTGTGTCTCCAGCCAGGCCTCCCCTTGAAACAGGCCGCCCCCCTGCAATCCACATAAGTGTGTCTCCATTCAGCAGTCTTCATGTGCCTTATCTGCACGCCCCAGGCCCATACATCCCACCCCCTCTATCAAAGGTGGTTCGCACCCAGGGATGCGCGCTGTCAGGGGCACGAAAGGCCAAGGTGCCCAACTGCATGTACACTTCAAAAGGCATCCCACGCCAAGGGGCCATCGGTCACATGGTCTCCTCAGACCCCGTGTCTCCAGCCAGGCCTCCCCTTGAAGCAGGCCGCCCCCCAGCAATCCACATAAGTGTGTCTCCATTCAGCAGTCTTCCTGTGCCTTATCTGCACGCCCCAGGCCCATCCATCACACCCCCTCTATCAAAGGCGGTTTGCACCCGGGAATGCGCGCTGTCAGGGGCGCAAAAGGCCAAGGTGCCAAACTGCATGTACACTTCAAAAGGTATCCCACGCCAAGGGGCCATCGGTCACATGGTCTCCTCAGACCCCGTGTCTCCAGCCAGGCCTCCCCTTGAAGCAGGCCGCCCCCTAATACCACGACAGACATACGTCATTCATTCACAAACACACCCCTGTTTCTAATACTTTATAAAGCACTTGATATGTCTCATGAGAACATCTTTGTGCTTTGCAAATCTACTCCTGAACGTGCTACCTGGCAACCACTGAGATCTATGCTAATCTGCTCGTCGTCGTGCTATCCGTGAACTTCTGTGACCGCTTAGAGCAAACCCATCAGTGTGCTACCTGTGGCCACCCACCTATTCTCCTGCAACATACTGCTCTGCTTGCTGAATCCAACTGTTTGTTGGTCAAGGTAAGGCCATGTATCCTAGTCATATTTCGCAGATTTTTAAATTTCTATCTATTTGCGAGTAGAGTACACAATAGTGCTATGTTCATTGGTCTCATTGCTGTTGACTTGAGTTTCCATTGCTATGCTATCAATAGATCTATTTATTTTCATCTGTGTCTATTGTTATTGAATTGCATCCTTCGGGGGTCCAGTCTATAATGTAAGCATGTTTCCTTCTCGTGCAAGACAGAACATCTAAGGGGCGAGTCACATGTTCAGATTTTAGTCACATCATTTATACATTTCTGCAACTTATGCAAATACTAAGCCGCACATAATGAAGGGGTATAGTTCCTGCGACCAAAACAAACCTTGCATTGATCATTGTATGATTCATTTACTTTTGTATCAAATCTTTATTCTTGAAGATTGTATAATAATGTTGATATTTACTTTTCAGATTTATCAACAATGCCTGCCTGTTCGATTAGCGGTTGCCCTTCGAAGACCCATGCAAAATCTGAAGGCACTACAATGTATGTATTCCCGAAAACTGTTGATCGAATAAGAGAATGGGTCAGACATTGCGGATATCCACTGGATGAGCTGGAAAGCAGAGTCCAACAAGTCTTACAGGACAAGAGGGGTGATCGATACCGCATCTGCAGCCGGCACTTTTCCTTGGACATGTACACAACATCTTGGGTAACAAAGAAGAATAAACAGCGAACAACACAGAAATTGCTCAAACGCTATTCCCACTCTATTCGTCCACATTCCGCCACCGGTGAGTCAAGTGTCTGGATTAAGCTTTAGGCCTTGCGGTAGTGTGTAGGTTGCCGAATGGATTAATTGATAGTGTAGGTGTTCTATCCCTTGTAATAATTTTGATATTGATATGAGTGTATAGTTTTTTGAATAATGACATTTATCAATATATTCTTTTTCGATTTCATAACCCACAAACGCAATGTATATATATATGGGAACAGGGAACTGTGCTGTATTGAGCATTTTTCAAGTATTCTGTCGCCTTACATGGCTATTTTTAATATTGGCATTTCATTATCAATCATTAATTTACCTTTACAACTTCTTGACTATCCCTTGAATCTGAAGCAAGAACATTCTACATCCTTGACGTGGTCGCAGTTATCAACCACTTCTAGCGCGTATCAGGTAATCTTACTAGGCTAATCCGCTACAGACTTGTTTTATGCATGTAAAGTAATAGTTTTATTCTATTGTGTAATTATTTTACAGAATGTTTGGTTAGTGCTTTCCAATTATATACATCTTAGTTATCGTCCACTGGTGTTTGTTTTCAGTTAAAATTAGTGTTATCGATACTAATGCAAGTACTGTCTTTCAGGGAGATGCTGAAGCGTCCGCCGCATCTACAACATTTCTAGATGTTCTTCACCAGCTAGAGGTATGGATACTGACAGCTCCATCGAGCGTCATCATCAGAGCTGGAAGTCTTGTCGTTTGATTGTTCTACACAATGTTTCATTTGTGGTTAGCCGTTGATATGTACCTGTGCTGTCGACCCCAGGTGTGTGTTATGTTTTCACTATTGTAATCCTCACTAATGCAGGTACTATGTTTCAGGCAGTTGATGGCGCGTCAACCCCTGCACTTGATGCAGAGCCTGACATTCAAGTAATTTCAGGAGAAGTGGAAGCGGGACCAGGCGTATACGAATCGGCGCAACAGCTTTCGGAAGTGCGCACTACATTTGCAACATCCATAGATATTCTTCAGCAGCACGAGGTATGGATACTTACAGCTCCATCATGCGTGATCATATAACGTGATTCCATTTGCTACACTTTCTTCCCTATTAACGCAAGTGCTGTGTTTCAGGGAGACGACGGAGCGTCCACTACAATCACAACATCCCATTTAGATGATGCAGATGTAAATAAATCAGAGAAAAAAGTCGATGAAATCTGCATACTTATATTTTCCTTGATTGTTTTAGACAATGCATCATTTGTGGTTATCTCTTTATATGTACCTATGCCGTCGACCCCAAGTGTGTGTTATGTTTCCAATATTGAAAACCATACTAATGCAAGTACTGTGTTTCAGGGAGATGCTGATGCCTCCTCTCCAATACAACCATTCATGGCAGTCCATGCAGAGCCAGAGGTATGGATACTGACCGCTCCATCGAAATAGATCATCACTGGTCGAATACTTGTCGTTTGATTGTTGCACACAATGTTTAAATCGTGTTTGGCTATTGTGATGTACCTGTGTGTTCGTCCTCACGTGTGTTTTATGCTAACAATATTTTGATACATAGTAATGAAAGTACTATGTTTCAGGGAGACGATGGAGCCTCATTCCGTGCTGTCTATGCGGATACAGAAAATATAGTCGTTGCAGCGCAAGAGGAAGGGAGGACATGCAGAAACGAATCGAGCTACAGCGTGCAGATGTTGAAGGTCTAGTCAAAATAGTTGCAAAGAAAAAAAACAAAAAAAAGGTTAGTTACAAACAGTTCATAACTTTAAAAAAATGTTTGTGCTGGGGACTATTTTATGTTTTTTTCCAGTCAATTGGACTATGCTTTATCTTGTGTTTAAACTGAACATCTCTTTTCCAATCTCTCCTCCAGTTACCCGTGGGTGTCAGAACTATACATACACAGACAGTGAAGCGGATGAGAGATGTTGCTTGCCAGACCATGTACACTATGGAGGAACTATTAATTGAGGTGAGGCGTGTTCAGGCTCGAGATGCTCATGTCCAATGGCCAGAACATGAATTAACTGCGTTTGGAGAATACAGCAAAGTTGCATTGGACCATTGCCACAGTGCGAGCGCACCACCACAAGAAGATATTGAATGTATTGAAGATAGCTCTGAAGTAGTTGCAGATCAATTCACACAATCTACACCCGCCAAAAATTTGCCACCCAAAAACATGTCGACATTGTTGTGTTCTCCCATCAATGTTGAAGTAATAGATGTCGAAATGACAGGGAATGAACCAGCCGCAGCATCCATAGACGCATCAGAACTTGATATCAGCGATATTACTTTCCAATGTGTTGAAATCTCCACAACGTCACAGGCCGAAACATTGTTGACGCAGGATGACAGTCTAATGAAAGAGAGCAAATACATTGTATTCGACAGGTGTTTGATGGAAATTATAAGTATGCTAAAGTGTGTGCATTCCGTTAGAGGGAAAGTATGTGGGAAGCCATTGATTAATGTGACTCGTCAAATAAAAGGCAGTAACGTCAAAATAAATGCCGCCTGTAGATTAAATCATAGGTTCTCATGGTCTGCACAAACAATGCTGGGGAAAATGCAAGCAGGCAATCTACTGTGTGCAGCTGCATCACTTTTTAGTGGCTCCAGTTTTAGAAAGTTAGAGGCTTTCTTTCAGTTTGTGGGACTCCATTTCATTTCTAAATCACTGTACTACATATACCAACGTGATTATCTGTTTCCGGCCATTAGTGATGCTTGGAAAATTGAACAATTGTCTCTAGTAAGTACATTCGAAGGGAAACGTTTCAGGCTAGCTGGCGATGGACAGTGCGACAGCCCTGGATTTTCTGCCAAGTACTGCACCTACCACTTTCAGGACATGGATAGTAAGAAAATTTGGTGGTCGTGCAGGTAACACAATGTACATCCTCAGTGGCCATGGAGAAACTAGGATTTATAAAATCAGTGGAATATCTACAATCAAGGGGAATGCACATCGACCTCATAGCCACAGACAGACACGTTTCAATTGCCAAGACAATGAGAGAGCAGTTCCCACATATTAATCATCAATTTGACGTATGGCATCTTGCTAAATCAATCAGTAAGAAAATCTCGGCTGCAGGAAAAAAAAAAGGTTTTGAAAGTATTTTGCAGTGGTCCCATTCTATCACCAACCATCTTTGGTGGAGCTCAAAAACTTGTGAAGGGTCAGTGGAAATACTACTTGAAAAATGGCAGTCAGTGATGCACCACTGTACCAACGTTCACCGCTGGACAGAAAATCAACATTTCCACCAATGTGAACATGGCCCTTTGTCCCCAGAGGAGGCACGGAAGAAGAAGTGGTTGATTCCATCTTCACCGACACACAAAGCCATTGAGAAGATTGTTTTCGACAAAACTCTATCAAGAGATTTGAGAGGACTGACAGAATTCTGTCACACAGGAGATTTGGAGGTGTTCCACAATATGTGCCTAAAGTACAGGCCAAAGCGCTTGCATTTTAGCTTTCGGGGCATGATACATCGCACTCTACTAGCGGTCTTGGCACATAACAGCAATGTCGGACGTGAACAATCTAGGACTAGGGGTAAAGTAGGGATGCCTCGCTACACTAAGGTGTTTTCAAAACGAAGTAAGCAATGGGTGATCAAACCAGTCTATGATGAAATGCAGTTCGACTTAGTGAAAGGCCTTATTGTTGCTGTGTTAGAGAAGCACAGATATGGAATTATGGACGTTTCTGTGCAGAGCAGTGATCCATTGCCACCGAAAATTGCGACTGTGCCATGTCCACCCGAAGCACAGCTGGTTGTGAAGTACAAATCCCGGTTTAAATAATTGCAAATACGATTGTCTTTTTGTAAATAAATGTTATTGTACATTGTACCTGTAACCCTAACCCCTACCTTTACCATCATGGGTGGCGAACAAGCTGGGTGTCATCTTTGAATTCTCTCTATTCACCTCATATATGTGTATGTATATATTTTTCTCATGTCTCATCTCATGTAAATGTAAATGCTGCGCACTGTTAACGGAGGGGAGGCTTGCGTATTGCAAATAATAAAACAAACAAACAAACAATAAATCTCACTTTTAACTCAACTCCTGTGGTACTTTATACTTTCCCTGACCTTCCGCCAAAAATTAAATGTCTCCATAGTTATGATTTTTTGGGGCTGCAAAGCTCGCAGACAACGGGCACAAAATTGGGGGCCTTATAACGCGCCAAGCGGGCCGTGGCATTTGGGAGAGAAGCCAGTTCGCATTTGCACATTGAGGCGCACTACATAGAGGGAGTCTTAACTTCAAGTTCTCACAGATGCCTTTACTACGTGATGTTGCAAATAAAGAATGCGAAGGACAGCGGCTTTGATTTTCAGCTCGCGCCCAGAAGAGGCCCACAAGTCGCACTGGAAGTATAAGGGTCTATTGTTTTTTGACCTTGAGACAGGGACCATGCCGAAAGAACTACATTTGAAGGGGGTGCGCAATAACGTAAGAGACGATAAGGCAGAACATTCAGAAACTAGACCGAGTTTCATTTTAGTTCAGTATACGAAAAATCGTTGTCAAGAGCACGGTCCGTTTTACAGACTGCATTACGAAGAGACACAATGGAAATTTCAAATATAATGTGAGTAAATCTTTAGACGCTTTTATACCGGAATGAAGAATTAATTAATGAATGGATGCATGAATAAATGAATGAATGAAGAGCTAGGAAAAGCAAGGAAAACGTGTTCGTAGTGGGCACATGGGCATGCAGGTCCACTGGTCTCACCGATCTCGGTCCTCGGCCCAGCCACTTTTCCCTGCACTACCTACCTGCACTATGGGACTGTCTCTGTATCCTTCAGCCCCTTCTCCCGGCATTTACCTTGCACTTGCCACCAGCTGGCCCTATTATTTATCTTGTATTCGACTAACCATGTACAGCATTTTTAACCCCCTCCCCCTTCCCCATGAGCGATCTGGAAGACACCTGGCCTAGTAGGATCGTTGTCTGTCTGCCCTTGTTCCCCCCTGCCTCGTCGCGCCTTGAAACACTTGTGTATAGGCGTGTTACAAATGCCATATCATATATCATATCATTCCACACGCATGTAGACTAACTGTCGTTTATCATTGTGTGTTGGCCTCGATTTATTTCGTTACTTTTCGCATTGATTTTAGAGCCGAACATACTCCATTGAACTATCCTTGCAAGCAAATAGTTTCTGATCGGCCTTAATAAATAAAATGAGTAATATAATGAAGATCGGCTGGCGAGACTAATTATAATTTTTTTGTTTTCATAACAGGTATTTGCTCCCCTTCTGCTACTGTCATCGGTTCGAGACACCGGCAGACGGATTCTTCGTGAGACACCTGCAGCTTCGTGTGAACAACTGGAGCACACTGACAATTTTATGGGACGATCGCCAAGGGCTCACATGCCCTTACGCTGTACTAGTGGCTAGAAGCAACATATCAACCTTTACAAGTGCCTAGTTGATGGAACAGCCTTGCGGTTCACCGTGCTTCCAAAGTGCTTCTTTTAACGAAAAGCAACACCCTGTGTACCATTGCGGATGCAGATAAAAGAAAATAAATGGCTTTCGGAGTTCATATGGCAATTGCTGAATATTCTCTAAACATTTAATGTCAAATAAATGTACTTTACCAAATGTACCGTGTTGCTGTTTGATTTTAAGGTACAGTTTCATATTCCGAATTGTGGCGCGCTGTGTTGTGAGATGGTCGGTGTTGGTTTCCGGGTTCTGTGTGGAGTCGCGTAGAAGACGACTGGGCGCGTTTGCCTACGCAGCACAGTAACTTCACGGAGAGAGGCATGGAATATGAATGTTTTGATAATGTCAGGCTCAGGGGCGGGGGAATTGATTTAGTGCCGCAGAAGCAGGTCAACCAGGGCGATGCGGCAAGTGATAGGATTATCACAGAATGGCGGCTCCCTGGTGCCTGTTTTCGCGTGCGATTAATGGACGAAAACTCGGGTAAGGTCCATAGGAAAGTTTTCTAAAATCGAGCCATTTAGGCTTAAAAAAACAAGGCCGACCCGTAGGGACAATAAACATTTTTACTAGACCATGCCTTTAATGTTCCGTCATAAGTGAAGGCGGAAATGGCAAATGGTCTGTTTGGTTAGAATTATCAAATAGGCTTGGAGATTGATATAAGCTGTTATCGTGAGTGCTTATAGAAGAGGAGGAAGCAATTAGGGAAATGTCACCAATGCATACACTGCAATGTTCAGGACATGTGGCAGGCGTACTCGCCAGTGTTGTAGGCGAAGCATTGATATCACAAATGGGCGCCGGCACTTTAAAGCATCCACCAAGATTAGGTGCTAGATTGACGACAGGAGAGCTGTTGTCAAATATCTCCTTGCTGACTCGCATTTCCTCCGAGGGCACTGCTTCTGGGCGATTTGGTCTTGGCAGCCCTGGTACTGCGTCTACTTCTAGCAATTGTGTGTCAGTAATTGAAATGTTAATAGGCACTATTGCAGGGGCACCATCAGTTGACGCTGTGTGTAATGCAGCATCACCTTTTAAGTCGGAAGAGCTGACACACATAGGTTTACAAAAGTCTCGTATGTCACCAGCACATGTTTTTTTCTCATCACCATCGAACAGAGAGTCTACCATCTTCCATTTTGAGGCACTCATCAATGGGCGATGTAGTGGGGTGGATTTCAACGTGAGAGACGTGCTGAATGCTTTTTCCAGGAGGGGCGGGGGCATATTTATTTTAAGTGTATATGTCTTAAACACTATTTGTTGCCCCACGGATCTCTTGAATCAGCAGACAATTTCACTAACGTTGCTCTAACAGGCAAATTTGTGGAGGTTGCACTCGACTGCTCAAAGGGAATTTCCCCGCAGGCACAGTCAAATGGAACTCAAAGTAATCAGAAAAAAGTACATTAAATACTCCCCCACCAAAGCATCATTTTCCAAATTGTTGTGGTGAAAGGGTTTGCTCGACTGCTCAAAGGGTCTTGCTCTGCAGTCACAGTCAAGTCGAACAGTTTAGTGAATACATAAACACCAGTTCAGCTGTTAATCCTCCATGTGCAGTGTCGTTAATTTACTGCGATATAAGGATGCACTCGACTGTTCAAAGGGTCAAGCTCCACAGTCACAGTCGAGTGATGCACACAGTACTTAGTTTGCGACTCCAAAAGGCTTTCCCCACCGTCGCTGTTCTAGGCGTGGTGAAGCAGCGAATGAAAGTCAATGTTAGTGTCTCACAGACTATAGGATGTAAACTTTGGATCCAAGTGTCACTCACCTTTGGTTTGTTGATGGATTGAGGAATAGTAAAATCAGTCTCCTCTTGACCCTCAGCCCGAACCACCAGACACACACTGCTTCGTGCCGTGCGCGGTGTTTATATAGGCTGAGGGCTGTTGAAACAAACAAGGGACACAATCCTTGGAAGAATTAAAAAAAAAAATAAATTGCAAAATCGAAGATAAGCAGCGTTCAGCATTCTGTGTCACCAGCACCAGCCACATTGCTTCCAGGTATTATTTGTATAGTGCTGCGCGTAGTTCCATAGTTGATCCCCCTGAAGTGAGGGTCGGGCATCCTTCAACTGCCACCAATGACACTCTGCTCCTCAAGTTCTTTTT
Organism: Ambystoma mexicanum; assembly: GCF_040938575.1. Classification (NCBI taxonomy): domain Eukaryota; kingdom Metazoa; phylum Chordata; class Amphibia; order Caudata; family Ambystomatidae; genus Ambystoma; species Ambystoma mexicanum. Next base: position 230,497,606 of record NC_090936.1, read on the forward strand.
GTTTTACTTTGAAGGCTCCTCCACATGGCCGACATGCCGGGGATCCTTTACTCTTTTTTTCTCTCCCCCTGGGCAAGGGGTTAAATGCCCCCATCCCTTAGAGCTTTCCTCATCCCTGAGGATAGCTTTGGCCTGATCAATAAATTAATCTAAGCAAGATTTTGCATGCCACCAATTCACACAGGGTCAGTGTGGCTGGAGATGAAATACTGTTAACTTTGAAGTCATGTATACGAATAATTGGTAATACAGTGATTTTTAACACATTAATGGACTCGTAGACATGCCCTACAGAAGAAAGCTACCAGGGTAGCTCAGCAGTTCGAGTGACTGTTGATGTTATATATTTGAAACTGGCTGGAAATCTTATGACTTTTTGCAATTCCTTATAAAAAAAACAAGTGCTACAAAATCTGTTCGGCCAGAGGATTTGTTGGGCTGATAGGGTGAGAGAATTTCTGCCGGAACGGTGTAAAACCTGGAACAGGCCAGAACGGTACCCTAATATATAAAACAGCAGCAAAACTCACCTGAAAATGATGCAAACACACATGAAGAACATTTTGAAAATGGGGAAGGTTGAACAATGTTCTGCCATTAACCCGTTACTGCCCAAAATCTCAATTTTCAAACAAAAAAGTACCTAGAATGCTACCCTAATATATAAAACGGCAGCAAAACGCACCTGAAAATGATACAGATACACATAAAGAACATTTGGACATGAGGAATGTTAAACAATGTGCTGTCATTAACCCATTACTGCCAAAATATTATGCAGTAAAAAGGCAGCTAATAAGTAAACTCCAAGAGGGACATTGTGATGACATCTATATTGTACTAGAAAATCCTCATCTCCCTAAATATTCTCTACTCACATAAGGGTAGAATTGTAACACATTTGATTTGATTGAAATGAAGGGCAATTATATGTTTGAAAATATTACTAGAGGGTGGCTACACCTTACTCAACACTAGAGGGAGCAGTAACTGTTTAGTATTGTTCATAGTCAGGTTTTCCTTTATCACTTCCATATCCTTGTTTCAGGAATTGGTAGCATTTCACATGTTTCTTCTTCCCTTAAATGTTGCAGCTTCATCTTGCCTGTGCTCACCACCTTTACTTTAGATACATGTCAGATGTATGTTTTTCCTTCTGTCTGCAAGCCTTGAGCCTAAGAGTGCAACAATGGATTTCTTCATGCTGACCAGAACATTTCTTATAGAAAAGCTTTGCTGCAGCAACTTTGACAAACGTAGGACCACCCTGCCTTTTCACTACTTGGTTGGAAAGAGGTCTTCAAGTGGACAGGGCCCAGCCTTGTATGCGACACAGCAAGGATCATAAAAGGTCTTCAAGGTGGCTCAGCAGCTTATAAACACATTTCATGCAAACAAGGAAGAATGACTGCCTAAGAAGGGGCCCTTAAAAAGACAGATCATCTCTTCTTAGGAGAAACCTACATGTGCACCATGAAGAAAGCAGTTTCATTGTTTTTCTCTGTGTAATGTGTTATGTCTTGCTTTCTCCCCTGTTCCTGTTTTGTGAGCCTGGGTGCTGTGGAATGCTTGTAGAATGCCTACTTCTGGAATGTTGAGAGAGTGTTAGAGAGCTCCGTGCAGCTTGGAGGCTGGGTCTCGAATGGTGGCATTAAGGCTTCAGTGGCCAATCAGAGAGGATGTTGTGACATGGCCAATGGCTGAGGATGTCGTATGATGATGTGCCATTGAGGGGCACGGACAGCATCACACACTGTACACCGGTTTGCCGGTGCACGCCTCTAACGGTTTGCAAAGAGTCTCAGAGGAGCAGGTGTGTCCTGATGTTAATGCTGCTGGAAAGAAAAAGCGGCGGGTAACATCTAGTGCGGGCGCCGAGCATGAAATCCTATCCAAGCCGGAGCTGGGAGTTGTTTCAGGAGAGCAGTGTGTGTGCTGTCAGCATAGTGAACAGCTGGGTGATGTGTTTGGAAAACCGTGTGGGCACAGTCAGCTCAATGAATAGTTGGCACCTGAAACAGTCAAGTTGGCAGTGATGGAGGTTGGTCCCAGAGTGTGTTGGGGTTGGGGTCACAGGTACCAGCTTGACAGCTGCTCCAGGTATGGTGTGGATGGCATTATGCTGTATCTGGACTGCATCTCTGGGAAGCAGGAACTGACTGTTCACTGGGAAGAGCTCTGGGGTTTTCGCCGTGGTTGTGGGGCTGCCCTGGGTGATCCAAGAAGTCAATATATGTCAGTTTTCCACAAGCTAGATCAGGACTTTGTCATTTTTCAGGGAGCTGTCCATGCTCAACCGTGAATATTGATCAACAGTGAAGTGGTTAGAGAAATGTTGTTGAGTGTAGTTTACCTCATTAGTTTGTTTCTGTGGAGGTGGACCCCGCACTTGCATCTTTTTTTGCCATTTGGCTCAAGTGTGCATTGTCATTGGGAGGACCCCAGTACCCTTTGTGGGGGTATCACTCCCACACCTTGGATGTGGTGGTCTCCACCTATGTGTTCTTGTGGTTGGGGTGCTCCTTGTTGGGGCACTGGTGGAGAATTTCCGTGCGCCATCTATTTGCGGTGGTGTAATGTTGCTATTCTGTCGAGCAGCCTCACTGTTGGTTTGTCTATGCATTTTGTGACAAATCCCTAGCTATTTCCCATGAGGCCAGGGAGGTGAGGACGCTACCCGATAGTCCCCATGGGGGTGGTACTCAGCAGGTGGATTGCATGGAGAGGGAACCCCCTCATGGGACAAGTGACGATCCACTTGGGACAACGCAGTATTCCCCTCCTTCACTTCTATCCTCTACTTCCCTTCACCCAACTCAGTCCCCACTTTCCATATCTTCTATTCAGACCATTCTTGTCCCCCATACTTTTGTATGTTACAGATGAGTGAAAGGTATAATTCACAAGAATGGGATGAGGAAGAGGAAGACTCACCCTAGCTTAATGCAAATGATCACTGAGATGAAGGAGGCAAAAGCCCACTGTGGAACCAACACACACGGTACAGTTCTCAAGAAGCAATCCCAATCATAAAAAGGGACTCCGTGGTCTGTGGAATCCGCCCTGGAGGAGCAAGGAACAAGACACTTGTTCTATGCTAGAGAACACAAGGATGAAAGCTGAGACGCAGAGGCGTGTAGCAAGGAGAGAGATCCAAGCAAGGCAGACCTGGCCAGTGGCAGGGAGAAAGGAAGCCAAACCGCTGAAAGCAGTCAGAGAATGAAGACACAGGCAGCCAGAGACACAAGTAAGAATCTAGAGCTGTGGAACAGCAGGAAAGAGAATGCCAAACGCAGCTGCAGCAGACAAACTCCACTCTGCCACCTGATGAGATCGGAGACCACCCAGACGCTTCCCAAAGGTAGGGAAATGGTTGAGCTGGTGGCGAGGGCATTAAGGGAGCTGGAGCAGATGAACACCCATGCAGGCATATCCCAAACAGCACACAGGGATGCAAGTGGTACTATATTTGACACAAACTTTGTAAATCATGCAAAGATATTCCAAAGAGCACATGGGGATACCAGTGGCATTATACCGATACAGATTTGATAAATCACGCAAATACATCCTAGAGAGTACAAAGGGGTGAAAGAACAATGAGAATGTGGTAAAGCAGGGAAGTCATCCTAAAGATTTCAAAGGGATAAAAGAGAGGATACTCAGACAAATGCCAACCTCAAGAAAATGCCCATTTGAGATGTTACCTGGCAGGAGAGTATACCAGGTCTGTCCAAGTGGTTGGTATGGTTTTTGGGTTGTTGGGCTCCACCATATGGGTATTTAGGAGGGGTATGAGAGTGGCCATCTAATGAAAGGAACGGGTTAAAAGGGATAGGAGGTGCAGTCTTGCGATGTCGTTCCTTTAACAGTCTGGGGTACAAAGGGGTCTGTGGGAGCACAGGAAGGGTTGGCAGAGCAGAGGATGGGAAGTGTGGAAAATATCTGACCAAATGGGGGATGAGAATGTGGGATAGTGGAGAGACGGTACTGAGAGGTGGGAGGGAAAAGAAGGCTAGTGAAATCAGGGATTTATAAGCCTTTTGCAGTGAGAGACGAAAGAATGAAGTGGTCGTGGGGGGAGAAGGGTAAAAACTGATGGCCCTGGATAGTTTGTGACAGTAAAAATGGAGAGAAGAGATGAGGTTGGTATAGCAGTGTGATGTGGCAGAGTGCAGGATGTAAGGGGGTATGAGTATGGGGAGTGATTCCTTGTAGGAGACAAGAAGAACCTGGGAAAGTATTTTACAGCAGCAGCAGCAGAGATGGATGTGCATATAGTATGATCAATCAGTAGTGATTCCCCCCAGAATCTTGACCTGGGTCCCTTCTCATGTGGCCAGGGGAAGACAGACGCTTCCTGATCCCAACCCTGGGGGTGGTGTTCTGCAGGAGGATCACATGGGTGGGAACAGGCCAGGAAGAAGCAGAAACTCCCTTGTTTAATTTTCCCTGAAACTCCAATCTTGGAATGGCTTATTGTAAGGTGGAAGAAGTTAGGAAAACTAACTTGGTTAGCAGGGACTTCAAGTCCCATAATTCCTTCAGTACTGGGACGAGGGATGCAGGGAATACTGCTGTGGGAGCAGTCAGATAATTAGTTTAAATGAACTACACCTGCGGGAGACAGAGGCTTAAAAAGCCCCCTCAGGTGCAGGAAGAGGGAGAGCATGAACAGCAGGAGCAACAGGAGAGGAGAAAGCAGTGTGGGCCGCAGAGGAAAGTGAAGCTGGAACAAGAGAAGACGCTGGGACCATTGTGCAGCCAAGAGCAGTGTCAAGTCCTGGGAGGGTCTTTGCCTCAAGCTATTCCTGTTGCATAGGTTGCGCAGGGGAAGCGTAAGAATGGGATGCTTGCCCATTGAAGGCTTGTTGTGCAGAGGTTGCGCAGCAGGAAGAGGAAGCGCAGCGAGGGAAGTGTACCCTTGTTAAAGGCTTCAGGTGGCTGGGTTGCACCTGAGCCTCTACCAAGCGGTGGAAGCTCCAATGTTTAGTGACATGAGCGGAGGTGGAACAGACAAGACTGTTCGCCTGACCGCGAGGAGCCACAATGTCAGAAGACCTGATAACACCAAAGCGGAGCTAGATCGGGTGATTTACCTGGTGAGTTCACAGTTTGCAAGTGACTCCGGAGTGCTCTGACGCTATCCACGACAGGCAGTTTCACTCGCGTGAGAGTGAGAGAAGCAGTGATTATAATTCTGAATACTGAACTGTACGAAACCAAGAAATGTTTTACTTATTAAAACAAAGTGACTTTGAAAGCAAGCATGTGAGTTGGTAGAAGGCCCAAAAACCCTGTGGGGAAGCTTTAGTCCAAACAAAAGTGTACAAACAAAATCAAGCAAAGAGTTTTGAAAAACCCAGAATACCAATACAATAAACATTGCTCAAGGTCTCGGGGGGATAGCTCAGGGGCAATGGACTCGCCTTGCAAGGCAAGACGACACAGAGCACCACAGGTACGATCCGCGGGTCCGCGCTTAGAAACCTCTGGGTATTAAGCGCATTATCAATAACCTATCATATCAAATAACCTATCAAGGCAAGAGGGGAATATTGGGAACCCCAAGAGTTGTAAGACTTTCTGTTTATGTGTTGTGAAATACAGACCACTAGATGATATAAACACAGATTGCCAAAGCCAAGACAGAAATAATGTAAGACCACTTTCTGGTCACTATTTGGTTGTTGGTGCAAAGGGGATAAGAAAGGTGGCAACCAGGATGCCCTTCTGAAGAAGATTATCCAGAGGGAGAGAAGCATAGTTACAGAGGAATCCTAAAGAGCACTAATGTAATTCCTTGTTTCACTGAAAATGGTTTACAGTTTGAGGCTAACCAAACCTTGTGAAATTGTTGTTCTTAGTTGGACGTTACCACTGAAGCACACTTTGTTCTTTTGTGAACTATTATACGGGCAGGCAAGTAAACCTGTGTGGCAAGTTGCTGAAGTAGAAGGCCTGGCATGAGTGAAAACCAGGTAGTAGTTGATGAAAGTGCTAAACTGTGGTTCTAACTCTTTGAATCCATTCTTAAACCGGGAGGTGCTGGAACACACTATTTCTTTTAAAATCAAAAGTATGGAATGGAATAGATGGAATGGAATAGATTTTGTAAAGCACATTTGCCTGAGGGCTTCTTGGTGCTCCCTACCGAGCAGTGAAAGAGATAGCCTAGAAAAGAAACATTTTCAGAGCTTTGCGAAAAGCCAGAGGAATCGGGGTAGCTCTGAGAGAAAGAGGTAGAGAATTCCAGAGAACAGCCGCAGCCACTAAGAAAGTGCAGCCACCCATGCAGCTATACCTGACCGATGGAACAGTCAGCAAGCAAGTGTTAGCTGACCGCAGAGCTCGGCCCGGAATGTAGGGCGAGAAGTTTGCCATGAGGTATTCCACCCCCTGGCCATAGAAAGCTTGGTGGACCAGGCAAAGGGCCTTGAATTTAATATGTTTGGTCGCCCACAGCCAATGAAGTTTGCGGAGAACAGGGGAGATGCGACAGCCACGAGGAGTATAAGTCACCAATCACGCAGCAGCATTCTGGAGGACTTGCAGGCGATGATGTATATAAGCAGGTTGGCCAAAGTACAGAGAGTTGCAATAGTCCAATGAGGAAGTAACCAGAGCAGAAAGGACAAAGACACAGAGATGCTCTGGGATATAGGGGATGACCCAACACAAGAGCCTCTGCTGAAAATGGTCCCGCTGGCACACAGTGCTGACTTGTGACTCCATGGACAAGGACGCAGTGAGTTTAACTTCAAGGTCTTTGACCATTGAGACTGGCTGAGGAAAGGGACCCAGGGTGGCAGACCAGAAAGCTGGTGTCCAAAGAGTAGCAGCTGCGTGGAGGGTGGGGATCACACCACCAAAACCTCGGTTTTATCTCTGTTCAGCTTAAGCTGGTTGGAATTCATCCATTCTCTCTCAGCCTCCAGACAGGCACGAAATCTGGCAGCTAACTCAGGGCTGGAGAGACCCGGACGAACCAGTATCTGCGTTTCGTTGGTGTATGAATAACAGAGTATGCCGTGAGAGAATATCAGTTTGGTCAAAGGCTGGAAGTAGATGTTAAATATGACTGGGGAGATGGCAGACCCCTGAGGAACCCCACGTGATCTAGCCATAGCCACAGAAAAAAGGAGGGAGTGATATAATATGACAATGGTCGGAGAGGACGGAAGAGAACCAATCAAGGATGGTGCCCGAGAGGCTGGCACCTGCCAGGCGGCCTAGCAGGACTCCATTTTCGATGGTGTCAAAGGCGGCTGACAGGTCCAATAGAATCAGAGCTGTGATGCTGCCCCGTCATGAGTCTGCACCAAATCGTCCATGACGGAGACCAGGACACTCTTGGTCCCACGTCCTGGGAGAAAACCCTGATTGCGAGGGGTGAAAGAAAGAGGATTCCTCAAGAAAAGTGGAGAGTAGTGGACAGACCAGGGATTCAAGAAGTTTCTTCGGGAAAGGTAAAAGAGAGATAGATGGAAGTTAGAAGGGATCAGTGGATCCAACAAGAGTTTCTTTAACAGTGGGATCACAGTGGCCAGTTTAAGGGAGGCTGGGATCACTCCCGCAGAGAGGGATGTATTAACTGCTTCTTTCAACAAATGAGCAATGTGAGGAAGGATATCCTTAATACGATGAAGAGGAATAGGATCAAGAGGGGATGATGACCTGAGCTTAGTAACAGCAGTGGTTCACCTCCAGAACAGAGAAAGTTGGAAACACAGACCAAGTAGTAGCCGGCGGAGGTTCAGATGGCCCAATATCATTTGCTGCTATTTTAAAGTTAGCGGTTTGTACCATTTGCTGCTATTTTAAAGTTAGCCATTAGTACCAACAGCTAACTTTGGAGTAGCAGTAAATGGTACTAACAGCTAACTTCAGAATAGCAGCAAATTGTACTCTCTGTTGGTACTTCAAAGTTAGCTATTAGTACCATTTGCTGCTTTTTTTTTTACCTTGGCTGGGCCCAGTGACTACCCTGTGCTACCCCATCTTGCCTTTCCCCATCCTGTCTTCCCCCCCAACCTCACTCCACTACTCTCTCTTTTCTTCCCCCTCCTCCACAACACCTATGTCTCTCCTATTTTTTTTAACAGTTTCTCCATTAACTATCCTACCCTTCTCACTAAGTCTGGTAGAAAGAAGTTCAAAAAGGATATATTGGCCTCTAACCATGGTCTCTCTATCACTGACACCTACTCCAGCACTTCCTCCAGACAGACCCTCACCGACATCCTCATTGTCGTTCCTCCACCAGACCTCTGGACTCCTCAAATGGTCTCTGTGCTCTCTCCCTTTTCTTCCTCACCCATTAATGCTGGCACCCGGTGGGAGACACTCCTGGACCCCTTCCACTCCTCTAAGGTAATCATTAATGTCTCCTTTAATGGCACCGTCATGGTCCAAGACCCTCAGGCCAACCTTCTCCTCTTTGATAGACGTGTCCCACGCCTTATCAATTTCTTTTCTTCTCCTGCTGTCCCGTCTCTCCCTTCTTCAGCTTCCTTGCCTCCCCCACTGCCTCCTCCTTGGCTACTTTGCCCTCTCCTCCTTCCTCTTCTGCCCCCCGTCAGGCTCCTTCTACACCTCTGCAGGGCGTACCTCTGATTTGTACCCCTTCACCGAAGTCCTTCAAGGATGGCAACCTTCTCTATATTGGCACTCTCAACTCTTGCATAGCTGTCAAACACTCCTCTGACATCTGCTGCCTCCTGCAAGAACTTGAATTAGATGTCCACGGTCTCACCAAGACATGGTTTACGGCCAGCTCTGTCACAAGCTTTGACACTCTCCGCCCGATGGCTACAAGATTCTCTCCGCGCCCAGATCCAACCCTTCCGTAGGGGGTATAGCCTTGATCTTCCCTGAGTGGATTCCTGCCTCTGACATTCTTATGCAGGCCTACTCCTCTTTCAAATGCCTTGTCTGCAGGCTCTCTCTCTCTCTCTCTCTCTCTCTCTCTCTCTCTCTCTCTCTCTCTCTCTCTCCTGGCCACTCTCTTACCGTGGCTACTATCTATCGTCCACCTGGTCAAATCACCTCCTTCCTCTCTGAGTGGGTGCACCTCACCTCCTCTCTCCTGGCCTCGACCACTCAACTCTTCCTTCTTGGAGACTTCAACATCCATCTGGATGCTTACTGTCCCTCCTCTGACTCTTTTGCAACCTCTGTGACTCTCTCCTTCTATTCTCCCCTCTGGCCCGACTCACTCTGCTGGGCACACTCTGGATGCTCTGATTTCTTCAGACCTCCCCATTTCTATCCCTCTGACCACTCCTTGCTCCTGGAGTGGTCACTCTCTCCTTTCCTCCAATCTCTGCCTCTCTAACCTTCAGGTCAAGCCAACTCCAACACTGCCACCTACCTTCTCGGTCATCTGACCCATGAAGCATGTGTCAGTTGAGGCTTTCGATACCACTTTCTCTCCCCTTCCACCTCCTCTGGCTGACTCACATCCTGACATAGCCCTTTCCATGCTCTACTCTTCCATCTCTGATACTCTTGATGTTCTTGCCCCTGTCATGAAGATCTGCTTGAAGCCCAAAGCCAAGTGCAACTCTTGGTATGACTCTGACCTAGTTACCCTTAAAAGCAAGTGTAGGGAGGCTGGGAGGAAATGGCGGGCTTCTTGTGCATCCTCTGAGAAACTGGTCTGCCGTCTGCTCCAGAGGCAATACCGGCTCTTTGTCCACACTAAGAAGAGAGCCCATATCCAAGCTCATGTCTTTGCGGCATCTAACAACTCGGCCAAACTCTTTAAAATCTACAAGGAGCTGGCCAACCCTGCTGCCGTCGCTGCATGGCCCTTCCCTTTCATTTCATCTCAAAAACCCAGGGCATCCTGTACAACCCCCGTACCCCGGTCATCTCCTCCTCCTCCCGCTACTCTCTCCGTTACCTCTGACCCCCCGGCAACCACCTCTTCTCCCTTTTTCTAGTTTTTTCCTCTATTCTCCCCTGACAAGATTTCAAGAAAGTCCAATCTATGAAAGTCTCGTCAAAACAGGTTATTTTCTGTTCATCCAAAACCACCAAGGACCACGTCGACACCCTTGCTCCTGCTCTGGCCGACTTCTGCAACCACTCCTTTGCCTCTGGAGCCTTCCCCTCCCCTCTGAAGCACTCTCTTGTGCACCCTCTTCTCAAGAAACCCATAGCTGACCCCTCTTGCCCGATCTCTATCACTCCTTTCCTGGGCACTCTCCTTGAAAATCTGGCTATCTCCCAGCTTAATCTTCACACTGATTCTGTTAGTTGTCTCCATGACCATCAGTCTGGCTTCAGAGCTGCCAGAAGCACAGAAAGTGAACATCCGTGAAGACCTGCTCTCCAACCTTGATTCAAATATCCCATCTGTCCTCATCCTACTCAATCTTTCTTCTGCCTTTGACATGGTCAACCATGTCATCCTGCTCAATCGCTTCTGTGATAACCTTGGTATCACTGATCAGGCTCTGGCCTGGCTGACCTCCTTCCACTCCAAATGACCCTCCCAGGTCCAAATTGGGTCCTTCATTTCCTCTATCTCACTTTCTACCTGGGGTGTTCCCCAGCGTTCTAACCTCTCTCTTTGGCTTTTCAGCCAATACCTGGCACTGTTCGCCCACTGCATTGCTGCTCTCTGCTCAAACTTTCAGTGCTGTACGGATGACACCCAACTTGTTTTCAGGCTCCCCTCTGCCACCTCTTCTCCCTCTGTCATCTCTGACTGTCTGTCTGCAATCCAGGTGTGGTGCACCACCAACGACCTCTGCCTTAATGCCAGTAACACACAGGTCCTCCTTATCACCACACCAGCACCTTGCTTTCCTGTCACTCTCTGGCCGGCCTCCCTTGGCCCTCTCCCGACTCCCACTTGCTAGGCTAAACCACTGGGTCATCTTCGACTCCACGCTTTCCTTTTCTCCACACATCTCTGATGTCTCAAAAAAGTCCAACTACTTTAGAGGTATTAGAGGTATTCTTCCTTTCCTCTCTTTCCCCCAGAAGCTCACTGTCTCCAGAGCTCTGGTTCTCTCTAGGCTGGACTATTGCAACAGCCTCTTTCTAAATCTGCCTGCAACCACTGTCCGCCCTGTGCAGCTCATCCAGAACAGGACTGCAAGACTTGTCCTTGGCCTCAAACCCTGGGATCGTATCTCTCAGCCCTGAAATCTTTTAATTGACTCTCAGTAGCTGCAAATATTACATTTAAGACCCTTTGCATTGTCCACAGGGCTTTCTGGGGCCTGGGTCCACAATACTGTGAACTCTCCCTCTGTAAATACATTCCTACTTGAGCCCTTTGCTCCTTCACCCCCAACTCCCTCAGGGTCAGTCGCTTCTCCAAGCAACGAGTTGGGGGTAGATCCCTTTCGTTGGATGGGGCCTCCATCTGGAACAGCTTCCTGCCTCTCTGAAACTTGAAGAGATCCATCTTCGGTTCCAGAAACACCTCAAGATCTTCCTCTTTGCTTCTGCCTTTGTTCTTCCTCTCCCCTGCTAATCTGTCTGCTTTGGCACCGGGAACCTGGTTACCCTCTGATATAGGGCCCAGATCCCTGCCCTCCCAGCCACAAACCCACACTGCCTCCTGGGAACCCTTGCACTTGGGTCTGTATCTGCTACCCTACAGTCCCCTTCCAGCCCTGATCATACACCCGTTGTCTACACTTTATTTTCGCACTTACCACCTGCTGCCCGCACTACCTCTTGTTGTTCTATCACGTGTTCAGCACTTTCCACTCCTCCCTTGCCCCTCACACTATCCCCTTCTCTCTCCCCTGCACTTGAAAATTCTCAATGTCACTGGGCCTAGTAAGATCGTTGTTTTGTCCTCCCTTGTTTCCCCTTGTTTCCCCTCCCTTCCCTCGTCGCACTTTGAAAAACTTGTGTATGGGCGCGATACAAATAAAATATCATATATCAATATCAGCCTCAGAAGGAAGGTGAGTAACATCAATATTCAATTGAACAGAAATTATTTTAACCATAAAACATGTGGACAAGGAATTACAGAGGGCCTGAGAGGAGGGAACAGGAACCGATAAGCTAGTAGAGAGACTATGAACCACTTTGAACAACTCCCTGGAGTGATTCACAGAAGTTTCAATAAGAGATGCAACGTAGACAGGTTTAGCACATGAAATGGCATGGTGATACTGGGAGGTGACCAGAGACAAGACAAGCTTGTCCCTGGGGGTATAAGAGCGCCTCCACTTTCACTCCATCTGTCTGTGTTGTAGGCGAAGGGCATGCAGCTCCTCCATGAACTACTGCTGAGAGGGACGTGAAGATAGCCTATATGTCTTGAGCAGAGCAAGACTGTTTGCACCTGCGGTCAGAGTACTAGTTAAAGAATTCATGTCCACAGGCGACAGCCTTGAAAGTTGGGCAAGTATAAAAGGAGGTCATATCTGTGTCGCTCTGTGTCGTCTTGCTACCATTGCAAGCACGTTGCCCCAGAGCTATCCTCTGACACAATGGCATATCATCCTGACAAAGACAGTTGTTGTTTACTTGAAGGAGACAAATGTAAAACCTGTTCTTACTCCAGAAGGAGTTGGAACCTATCACTTCTTTTGGTACATTGTTGATACAACTGAACTTGTTATTATCAAGAATTTCCTGATTCCTTATAAACTGTGGAGCAAAACCTTGCTCAAACGTGGGAAAGGGGAATTAACCCAGGTTATGAGAAGAGGCAGTGGCCATATTGTGAATGTGGTTTTATGTTATATATAATTGTTGGATTGAACTGCCATACATGTCCTTATTGATTTATTGAATGTACAAGTGTGAGGGACAGATATGCTTTTGTTAGAGTGTTTTCTTTAGTTTATTTTAGATGGGGAAATCCTTGTCAGGGTAGGGATAGTGACACGTTTATCCTACCTTTTTATTTAATAAAATGGCTAAAGTTGAAAACTCTTTACAAAGTGGTCCACCTCACATTTCTTACCCCTCATAATAGGTTCTGAGATGCTGAATGGTTGGGGAAATCCAAGGTTCAGGACATGGGCTAGAGGAATAATGGTATTCAACAAGAGCACTGGTGCTAGCTTAAAATCTTGGAAGGCCTTCTCACTGGAGTTGGTAACAGATGGAAAGAGCATCTAAAGGTAGGGCCTGCATTTATTCAGATGAGGAGTTATTTAGTCCAGTGAGTTTCAGCAAAATTGGGTCGACTGACTGTGGAGGGTGATCAGAAAATGGTCAAAGTATGAAGAGTCAATGTGAAGACAGTGGCTGTAGTAATGTTCGGCAAGTTGAATTGCCAGGAATTCAGGGCAGAGATTTTATTAAGAGGTCTAAGTCATTGGAAAAGAGAGATTGGAGACTCAAGGAGGTCAATAGATGAGAATTACGCAAGAGGAGGTGGAGCAAGGAGCTGAATACAAATGTACTCAAAAGAAAATCAGATTAAGTCGTTGGGGAGAGAGGTGGGTAGCGTATCTTTACTGATCAGAAGACCTCCCATCCTGACATCCTTCTAGGATAATCAGTGAGAGTAGGGCAAGTTAGAGGAATCATTGTGAAGGGCTTCTAGTGAGGCTGATGAAGATATGGTGTTTACCCCATTGATAGACACAGGTTACTGGTTATCAGCACAAAGAAGTCCATTTTAGTATATAGTGTGGAATTTAGGGACCAATTCTGCTAGAGGTGTAACACACCCATGGTTTTTAAAGAAATATTCTGCTAGAGGTGTAATTCATAGTTGAATTACCCATTAGGAATGTACATTTGCTTTTTACACCCATTTTTTCTATCTTTATAATGGGCCCTATTCTGCTAGAGGTGGAACAACCCCATGGGAATATTACACCTCTAGCAGAATAGGCTATATAGTTTATATGAACAAACACTGGTTTCACCACAAGAAGTATTCAACATTTTAAGGCATCACACAAAAGGCAATATTTCCACACTTGCAGCAACTAATCCAGAAAATGGGCAGGTGTTCCCAGAGGCGTTGCTAGGGGGGGGCGCTAAGGGGGCTATAGCCCCTGATCTTTTGGTTGTAGCCCCGGATAGAATCTCAGGAGCTACAACCAAAAGGCTAGCTAGCCCCCAGTCCCGAAAGTTCCAACATCAGCCTAGCCCCGGGTCTTTTACAGACCTAGCAACACCCCTGGGTGTTCCTATACAGTTATGAAGGACAAAAGCATAGAAAAGATTATTGGAGATGTGATCAATATAAATGGATTAGAAAAGGAAGGCATGCTCTGCAGGGGGCCAGACCGCTGGTGTGGAAGACATACTTCCAAAGATTAATTGGTAGAGAGGAAGTTACATTTTACAGATATGGCTATGAAGTTCTTGATGGAAGTGTTGAAAAAGTGATTGTCCATTATCTAGGAGAAGACAAAACACCTGAGCCATGCATGCCTCATGGAAATATGAGAAAATGCCCCTTAAGAGCGCATGTTTGCACAATGCCATCTGTGCTGATAGGAATTGCTGAAAATAAAGATTTCGGTCCAACTTCAATTTACCAGAAAAAAATAGCAGAATGTGATGCTTCCCCTACTCACCTGAGAGTTACAGTGCCGAAAAATACAGAGCAAATAAAAAATAAACTTAAGTATGGGAAACAGAAATGTAGTATCAGTCAAGATGATTTATATAACATCTACAAGCTTCACGATGCACTTGAAGGGTTTGTATGCCATTACTCTCTGGTTCCCGAACTTATTGTAATTTTGGCTCTTCCAGGCATTATCAATATTTTTGAGGAATTGATGAAGTTGAATTCAAGAACCCTAATTTCATATGACACAACATTTCAATTAGGTGATTTGTACCTCTCTTCACTAATATTTCAATGTTTGAGGAAAAACCTGCAATCCCTGCCTTTGTACTGATTCATGATAAACACACGATTGCTCATGAAACATTTTTTTCTTTTGTAGCAAAGCGTATGCCTCAAATTAACCAGAGTTCCATTACTATGGTAACAGACATAGAATCTGCTATTGTGAAATCTGTAGAGAATATTATTCCAAAGACATTGAATTGTGGGTTTCAGGTCATGAAGGAGGAAAAGCAGACAGAAAAGTGTACACCAATAATGTTCTACAGCTCTTAGACTGCAAAAGTGAAGGAGACTTTCGAAAATTGTTGGAAAAACCAAGGGCAAAATGGAGTGCTTCTTTTGTAAAATATGTTTAGGAAAGACTGAGCATCTTGACAAAGGCAGCCAGAAGGGTCTTGGAAACAGTTGGCATTTATACGAAAACCAGTGGAGTTACAACTAATGTGTCAGAAAGCATGAATGCAGTGATGAAAAGACTGACTAAGCATAAAGAGGGTCACATGGATGAAATGGTATTGGCAATCTACTTTTGCAAACATTATATCTAAAGGAAGTTTTGAGAGGACAGTGTGGTATGGGGAATGATCACCTGTCAAACAGGCATGCTGGCAAAACACTTAATTCTGGTGATATTGAATTCCTATTCGATTACATACCCGTGTACAAGATAGTGGACTTTATAAAGAAGGGTCACTATGATGAGGAACCTGTAACAATATAAAAACGTGGTGAGTGCAAATCAAATACAATGGAAAGCCTAGCAGACTTGATAGTTAAGCAAAACCGAGTATTTCTTCATGCACAGTCTGGATGATTCATAGTTACCAGATTACGAGACAAAAAGTATGTGGTAAAGTTATTCCCAGTTGAAACATGCTCTTGCAACAGTTCACGAACATGCTACCACATTCTGGCTGCACAGAAGTCAATTGGCAAGAGTTCAAGTAAGAAAAGAATAATGTACTCTCTGAAAAAGCTCAGGATGAATGTCAGCAAAGGCAAATCTGGAAGGAATAAAATTAGACAGAAAGATGAGCTACATACTGTAGCCACAATGGATTCTATTCTGAGTGAAACTAAATTTGATGACACTAAGGGCCTCATTACAACTGAGGCGGTAAGGGGTTTACGGTGCCGTAAACAGCGCCGACCCTTACCGCCTGAGTACGAGGTCCCTTAGCGCCATGGAGGTTTTAACACCTGCTTTTAGCAGGTGTTAAAATCCATGGCGCTAAGGGACCATGGAGTTAATTACGCCACCGTAATTTACGGTGGCGTAATTAACGCCTTCCCCACTCCCATTATGCCCTATGGGGCAAAATGGGAATGGGGAAGGGTAAATGGGAAAATGGGGATTTACCGCCCTGCCAAGGTTGGAATGGGGCGGTAAATCCACCAACCACCATGGCGTAAACATAGTTTACGCCATGGTGGTAAAGTCACGGCCCAGGCGGTAACTTACCGCCTGGGTCGTAATGAGGCCCTAAGGACGACATTAAAACAAAAAATAAACATATCAAACGATTGAACCCAAATGAGAATGTTCCCAAGAAAGAGCATTTGACCTCTTTTCTGGTAGGCAAGTATGATCTGGTTGTACCGCAGCGGTCAAGCTCTCCTAAACAAACAAAAAAAAGGTGTCACTTCGATGGGAATTAATACCAAGTTGTCCACGCATGCCGAGTGTCCTAATTCAAAATATTTACATCAATGTTGAAGACATGAAGTCTCTCTTATGTGATAATGGCTGGTTGACAGTCATTGAAGGCTTCTTGCTTACTAGAGCTTCTCTAAAACATGTCGCTGAATGTCATGTACATGTGAGTGTTTTCAGTCCATTCATAATTCATTACATTGACTTACGTGGATTTTCTGTAAGTGTTCATGAGTTCGGCATCAAATCAGATATTATGGCAAAGGACATCTGGATCATCCCCACAAATATGCAAAATACTCACTGGGTACTTACGCTGGTGTTCTATATTTAGACTCCAATGAAACCCTCTGCACAAAGTACATCCAACATTGACTGGTCTAAGTGGACAATCCATGCTCCTCATGATGTACCAGCTCAGCATGATTCATCCAGATGTGGACTATTACTCTGCTTATTTGCACATATATTGTGTAGTGGGCCACTTGTGCCATTCCCTGCAGACATAACTGCTGTGCGGCAGTGGATAGCTATAGAATTAGTAAGTGGAAAATCCTTTCTCCCAAAATCACAGTTGAAGAAACAAAAATATTGCATAGCAAAGAAAGATTAAGCAGAATATTAAGAAAGATTTGAATACTCTGTTTTCAAGGAATCCTCCAAAAGAGGCAACATCCACTGTTGAATTCTTATCTACAGCATTAGATAACCATTGCACAGCAACTTGGTTCCTCTGTTTCATGGGTAGACTTTGTAAAAAACCAACAAAATAAAAAATGATACTCTGCCAGGGACTATGCTAGGACTGGTATCATTTATCTTGCCTTGACCTAGCTCATTTCCCTAGTGGTCTGTACAAATGTCAGAAGTGTATTTAGGGAAGCACTATGTATTTGAAAAAGCTAAATAAATCTCTTCAAATACACACAAATGTCTACCTAAAGACCAATAAAATATGACACTCACAAACAATGCATCAAAGTTTATGGACAACCTTTGAAAGACATTTGATATTACGTTTTATGTGACTTGTTAGCACAACATTTGGCAGATGCAGCTGGGTCAGGCAACACAATCAGCATGTTTCGTGTGCTAGATTAACAGGAATAGAAGGCAGGTTTTACTGACATGCTACAAGTGAGATGACCTCCCAAGGCTCTCAGGTGGCTTGGTCAAGAGTTTGAAGAAAGGGATGGCATATATTGTGAAAGAGAGCTCGTCCATAAATGTCTTATCGGTAGCTGGAAACCATGCATCTTATTTACAATGTTATTTCATTTATTTACATTTGGTTAAATGTTATAAAATCTATGCTAATTTACAAGTAGTAATTTCTCTCGCCTTTGCAGATTTATCACACTGGGGGTGGTAAGTGACACTGGTGAATTGTACTTAGTGCCATTGCTGAATGTGGGTATTCATTGCAGTCATACCCAATGCAGAAAACTCAGATCTCTTGTCCCATCATACAAACTTGGCACACAACGTTGCACTCCTCTGCCTGTGCCTTCCACTTGGGCAGTGGAATGTACATAAACATAAGCATATCCACAGCACTAGCCAAGTTATTCTGAGCGAGTCACTTGTCCCAACAGGTAGCGAAGAGCGGAGAGTCTTCTCCTTTGCTTGTGCTCCCCTCACCCACTTAATTCCACTTGTGCAGCCCTACCAGACATTGCTGGTGAGTGCCCCAGCTCTTGTGTTTCCTCTTCCGGTCCCCCCTCCCTCCACTTTCGTTTCGTTTTTATGTTTTTTGCTTGTTTGGTCAATTCGCAGTCCCTCCCTGACCTTCCCCCCCTGCACACCCTGGTCCGCTAGCAACCCCTGGATTGGGCTGTGAGTGAGTCACGTGTCCTTCATCCTGAAGAGCCCCAGGGCAGCTTTGCCTGAACAGCTATCGGCTAAGGACCAGAGGCAAAGAGAAGCTCCCTCCAGAGCAGCTGCACTCCCTGTTTGCCCCTGTTAGCCCATGGACGCCTGACGTAGACAGCCTACAGTGACTGACAAGGTAAGAGTGGTGTGGGCAGGGAGTACAGCCATTACTGTACTCCAGTAAAACACTACCACTCTTATTACCCAATATCATATATCTACCTGCATTCCATATTTTGCATTTAGCCTAACTGTGTAAGTTAGACATGTGTTTCTTCTAACTAACCGTACTAAAAACGATCAAATTCAGCATACTCACCTGCAAACTCTGAACTGGACACAACCATACCTCGACCACACCACAACCCGCATGTACTTCACATTACCCAACCCAGCATAAAACCAAACCATGCACAATCATACCTCAACACCACATGACGGCTACCAACTGAAAATGCACCAATGCTCAGTGACCAGTTTCTCCAAACTGAAACTGCCAACAGTACATCAAAGCTCTCTTGCTCTTTTCTCTCTCAATCCCACTAACAACCGCCCGCCCCAATACTCCTTACATTGCAGATCTGCCAGTGTGCCAAGAGATTACACCCGTGACAACAGTGTGCGGTACAGATCTCACAACATTAACATAATTTGCCAGTTTTGGCATCAAATGCCAAGCTTCTTCCACCATAGGCTCAAGCACTTCTGTTATAAGACTGTGCTCTTCTACCATACAGGATACCCTCATACCTTTAACTGACAAGTTCTACTCCATATATCCAGGTACTGGCAGACCCATCACTATAGACTATTTTTGTGAGTAATGGGTTAATGACAGGCATCATTTAAACTTTCTCATTTCCAAATGTTCTTAATGTGTGTTTGTATAATTTTCAGCTGAGTTTAGATGCCGTTTTATATATTAGGATAGCGTTCTGGCCCGTTCCGGGTACTTTTTCGTGCTAAAATGTAGATTTTGAGCAGTAATGGGTTAATGACAGCATATTGGTGCACCTTTCTCATTTCAAAAGGTTCTTCAGGTTTGTTTGCCTCATTAGCAGGTGAGTTTTGCTGCCGTTTTATATATTAGGGTAGCGTTCCGGGTACTTTTTTTCGTGATAAAATGGAGATTTTGGGCAGTAATGGGTTAATGACAGCATATGGGTGCACCTTTCTCATTTCAAAATGTTCTTCATGTGCGTTAGGCTCATTTTCAGGTGAGTTTCACTGCGGTTTTATATATTAGGGTAGCGTTCCGGGTACGTTTTTGTGATAAAATGTAGATTTTGGGCAGTAATGGGTTAATGGCAGCACATTGTTCAACTTTCCCCATTTCCAAAATGTTCTTCATGTGTGTTTGCACCATTTTCGGGTGAATTTTGCTGCCATTTTATATATTAGGGGACCGTACCAGCACATTCAGGGTTTTACACACCCATTTCTGCCCATGTAGTGAAAACCAACAGATGGCACCCAGGAACCCACCGTTCAATTTCCTGATGACTGCTGTCAGTGCAATAGAAACATTTATTTGCGATTAAGCATTTTGACAAGCATATAACAGCTTTAGAAATATATCCTGCGAAAAAACACAAACGACAGGGGCACAAAAATCACAGGGTTTTTCTGTGGCAGTCCGACGAAAAAAATAAACACATTTCAAAGAAAACGAATGAATGTAATTTCAAGAAGCATTTTTTAGTTTGGAAATGTCTTTTGTTTTTTTTCTAAACACATGTAAGCTCTACATTTGGAAAACAAAAGTGTGCCCACCATATAGGTAGCCTGCTTTTATCAGTGATGCCCCATAGTGATATTCATGGCCCATTGCTTCCCGTGGTGTCTCTTTCAGGTCAGAAGAAAGAACACAGGCTGTGCAAGTGCAAATAGAACCTGCTTACTCGCGAATGATGGTTGAGGCAAAGGAGTACCTTTCAGGTCCCTAGAAAGAGTTATTTGCCAGAGGGATGGGGGGAAGGCCATCAATTAGGTGGGCAATGACCCCCTTCTAGGGACGCCCATGACAGCAAGGTCTCAGGCTTCAAAGACTTCAATAATGAAGTGCGGCTCGCTTTGTGTTCTGTTGCTTGAATTGGGCCGAACTTCATTATGAAAATCCTGTGCTTAGGGGGCCGCAAAGCACAATATTGCGGGCCGCATATGGCCCGCGGTGCAGTATGTTGTGCACCCCAGCAATAGAGGAATGGGCAAGGCTTCCTCTGCCACGTCGAGCATAGCAGAGATAATGGGACCAGGATCAGGGCGCATTTCAGGAGGAACACTTTCAGGTTTGGGATCAGGTTCCCTGGGTGTGGGATCTAGACCTGTTGGTGTAGGAACCAACACTGGCAACGTATTGATAAAAGGGTTGTGGTAGATGCCAAACTGCCCTTGCATCTTCGTCATCTCTTTGTTCTGAGTGACCTTATAATGGTCTCATGTTCTTGGTAACTTGAGGAGCTTAAGGGGATTGAGCCAACAAAGTGTCTTCTACTTCATGCCTATCAGCAAGGAGCCACTGTTGTCTGATCATCAGCCCCTCAGGTGATGCCTCTTCTGTTAGTACCAGTGCTAACTCACCCTTATACCCATCTGAGATCAGGTGGTCCCTTAGCTTTCCTTACTTATGTAATCGGTAGAAAGGGATCTCTCTTAACCGATGCTCGATGATGAATGGTTGTGACTCCCATTTATCGATCAGCTTGATCTATCCACTCTTTCCCAGGCTACATATCGATAAACTATTGCCAGTTTGAAGAGCGTGGAATTTGACCTTGATGTAGTACCAGTGTTTGTTACCTTCCGCATTCTTCTTTGCAGCAGACTCAGCAAGCTGGTGGACATGCTTTAGCTGATGTTTTAGATGCTTCACATAGCTGGTGTAGTTGTAGCTGCTGGTTCCATCTGTGAACACTCTAACATGCATCTCTTGCGAACATCAAATAATTTGACGAGAAACCCGATGGCATCATTCTCTGTACAGTGGTAAGCATGGGTCAGGTTAGCCACATGCTGACTCAACCTGGAATTATCCTCCAACTGCAGGGTGCCCCGAATCACTAACAGACTACGGTTTAATTTCTCCACTTTGGAAACCCCCTGTTAGGGAGGATTCTCAAAATGTGCTAATTTCCCTTACCCTTTGAAGCCCCCAGCAACTTTGCTGTATTTCTATGATTTGATTTTTTACCTGGGAAGAGTGCGAGCCTTTTTTTCCCCACTCCTCCTCCAAACCCCATAACCAAAGAACTTTTGTGTTCTTTGGTTATGGGGTTTTAACATAACTCATTCAGTGCAGTGGCACAGTGGTGTCTTTCAGACTCCCCAAGGTTTAGATACCTTCTCTGGGACTGACTACTGTCTCCTAGAGAATGTAAAGTTAAATTGACTTTACTAGTCTTTTTAAATGTACAGACCCAGCACATGCTATCTTCCTATAGAGTGCTGGAGGGGTTGCCTAGTTTCCCCTGAGTCAAAACACTCACGTAACAGTCAAATGTTACCCTTTCCTACTTTAAATGGCTGGTGGCAGTGGTTTAGATCAAACTACCGTGATTTTTCCCGACCGCTAACAACGGCAGCTAAAAATCGGGTCAGCCATGGTTTCCAATATGACACCCCAGACCTATCTTTAAAAACAGACTCCGGTCATCTTTTTTCACCATTTATTTTAGGAAAGGTCCTTCTTGTGTTTGTCTCTGTGCGCCAAACCAGGTTTGGTCCCTTTGTTCATTGGCATTTGGCAGACTTCAGTGCTGAAGTCCTCCTCTGGCGCCTGAGTGTCTGGGATGGACAGGATATGAGGGAGGTACCCGAAACTCCTTGTGCTTAGTCTCCTAGGAGACCTGAATGCACTCTGGCGTGATTGGCTGGCTGTCTGTCCGGCAAGGACAGCCACCCTGCTGTGAGAGTGACAGCCAGGCTGGAATAAATGGGGGAAACTGTTTAAAAGCAGGTCTATGGGACTTGGAAAGCAGAGTCGACCACTGCAACGAAAGAACCGAAGACGAGCTGAAGGAAGAGGATTGCTGCAACTCCTGGACGACCGGTGAAGCCCTGCTGCAGGTCTGAATTGCCTGAAACTCCATTGACAGAGAAACCCTTCAAGGTTAACTTCTTCCCTTGAGTTTGGTGGGAACAACCAACTCGCAAGCCACCTGGACACCGTCCCCATCTGGTCCAATTTTCTTCAGAGTGCTGTTGAAAACCAGATAGCCGGAGGGAAGGAAACCAGCTTGTGGACTTTAAGACACTCACAACTTAAAATGACGTTTTGCCAACTTGTGGCCTCATCCCTGGGCAGTGCAGGATCATCCTGACGTCCTCCTTCTTATCCCCATGACTCAAGCCCAGGAACAGCGAGGTCTGCTCGAACTGCCAGGAACAACTGCCTCAGCTACAGCTCTTCTTCACTTAAAAGGTACTGTGCAAACGCGGTCCGGAAATCTTTTAGGCCACGATGAAAGTTTGTGAAACTTTCCCGACTTCAAAGGCTTGTCCTTCCCTAAAAATTCGTCAAACTTTTCACGTAGCCAAATTCTTCTAAAAACCGTGGCAAAGACTTAACCGTTTACTACCAGAACTGTTCTATCCTATACAAAGACTCTGAACCATTGACTTTGGCCCAGGCCTATGAACTGAATTGCTGGTTGTAGTTTACTGAAACCCTTGGCCCTGTCTATGAAAGCATGTGTGCTGTTGATTCATATAACCATGTCTTTTTACCCCTGTTTAAAGTATCTGAAGTGCCATTTTGCTCCCACTTCAGGGGAGCTGAACTTTTTCAGTTACTTACTTGTTGTGTATTTGTGGTTTATTAGTGTGTGATATTGAGCTGCTCTTGCTATTGTAATGTTTTCAAGCTGACTGTATAAATAAATGTATATTCTTTTACCAAGAAACCTTGAGTAAGTGTTTGTTTTAACCACTGCATTAGTTGGTCCTTTGTGTAACTGGTTCTACTGCTCACTCAACTCTTGAGATAATTCTGGCTGCTCAGCCATCGCTACCACTTTACTGTGTAGTACAGGCTTGTACCAAAGGTGAAATTGTACTTACACTTGTAGTCTTAATTGTATGTAGTGTTCCCAAAGGGTGCTGCGTGTGATTCTGCTTAACACCCCCTAACAGTGATACTGAGTCATATGGGTCTTCCAGATGAAAAGCAGCTCCTGTATGTTTTTTATGAGTGTCGACTTAATATCCGATGCATGATCAGAATGAATCCTGGCCTGCCAACTGTAGTACACAAAGTACTTCTCCCACAGCAATCGGACAACTATGGTGCCATTCTGACACCTGCGTGTACCAAGAAAAGTTGTCTATCATCACCACAATGTTCTTCACATCTCGCCTGTACATTTCCAGACTGAGGAAAGTGATGCAGACCAGATACAAGGGCATAGACCCCTTCAAGTGATAAAGGTATGATGCAGAACAAGCCGTGGTCTTCCTAGTAACACACTTGGTGCAATGCAGGCCATAATACTCTGCGTTGGATGATAGTGAAGGCCAGAAATTCCTTGAGCAGTCCAACAAAGAGGTTTTGCGACTGCCAAAATGTCAATTCTGGTTGTGGAGTGCATACAATATGGCTCGGCTCGGCGTGGTCGCACCAGGCAATGTAATAGCCAGCCTCCAACTTTGCTTTCCTTATACAGGACTCCACCCTTCTGCACTTCCTCACATTTCAGCCTGTTCTGGGACTCGAGTACCCTCTGGTCAAATCCGCTCCCATGGTCTTGACTTTCATCAATGGAGTGATGCCAGGATTCGCTAGCTGGGCAAACAAGTCTCATCCTGGGTCAAATGTTGAAACTCAGATAACCCAGACTGATGATATTGCAGTAAATGGCTGGAACAGCCTCATCTGGGTATCCTAAGCTGTCCATGGCTTCTCTCAGAGCCCTCATACTCTGCTGGACAATACAGATAGATCCTCCCTTGGTTCTTTAGCAATGGTTGCAGGAATCTCACTGTTCCCCCATAGAATTGTTCACAGTTTTGTATTTATGGATGTACACCTCAGTGGCGGCTGGTGATTTTTTTAATTGGAGGGGCATACAAATGTCCCCCAAATATGCCTGTGTGACGGAACGTAGCGAGCGAGCCCGAACCAGTTAAGAGGTGTTGGGGGAGCGTCCCACCCAGAGAATTCCTTTTAAATACTGGCTTAAAACGGTGTAAACATTGGGTAAAATGCCAAACAGTTTGCAATTGGTTTTGTAATGTAACGCATGAAAAAATCCAAAGGATGCAAGTCATCAACAGTGCAGAGGAGAATTTCGCCAACACTTTTTCAGGTTGCTTTTGCACACAATATATGTCAGTATAAAAACCTTTTCACACTGGCTGCGCCCATACATTTCCATCCTGGCTGCACCAGTATATGCCAGTATTCCCATTTAAGCACATATTCATGTTTGCTTTACACATAATGATATGGTATGCTATATCATTTATAATGCCCCTGCACACAAGTGTTTCTATGCACGTCAAGACAAGGAGGGATGAATGAGGGAGGACAAGAAAAACAATCTTACTAGGCCTTGTGTCATTCAGATCGTGCATGTGCGACAGCGCAAAAGTCCAGGGGGAAGGAAGAGTGGGAAGTGCCAAGGAGAGGGAAGGGGAAGCACGGCTCTGAGTAAGTGCAAGGAGGCAGGGGGCTCTAGAGGTACAGCCCCTAAGTGCACAGTAGGCCGGATGCAGTGCAGGGGAAACTGATCATGGAGGAGCCTGGTACCCAGTGAGACTCTGGGGGTAGCCAAGCAACCAGCCGGTGCAGCAGATAGGGTGATCAACAGGAGAGAGAGAAAGTAGAGATGAAAAGGAAGGTCTTGAGCAGCTTTCGTAACTTCAGGCGGTCTGGTTCAGGTTTGAGAGGGGCAGGTAGGCCATTCCAGAGATAGGTGCCTGCAGAGGAGAGAGAACTACCCCCCACTCCCTGGAGAAGCATCTGACTCTCAGAGAGTTGGAGGTAGCTGAGCGAAGGGCTCGAGAAGGAAGGTGCTTTGGAAGAGAGAGATGGATTTAGTGCAGACCCCGGCCCCAACAAAGGTCTTGTGGATGATGCAGAGGGTTTTTAACTTGGTCATTGCAGCTACCGGGAGCCAGTGGAGAGATTTCAGGGCTGGAGAGATACGGTTCCTGGGCTTGAGGCCAAGGATAATTCTTGCAGTCCTGTTCTGGATTAGTTGCACAGGGCAAAGAGTAGAGGAAGGCAGAATGAGAAGAACAAGTTACCAACAGCCCGAGGTATAAAACAAGGCTCTCCATTGGGAGCGACGTCATTCAACTTCTACATCTCAGAAGTTGGAGAAGCCCTTGATAGCGTAAGATCTTCACCACCAATGTTGAACAGCACGGAAATTAGTTGGATCCTATATGGGGACGATATAGTGTTATTAGACCTGACCCCGATAGGGCTGCAACGAAAACTAAATGCACTGAAGTCCTATATTGAGAGGAATGGGTTAGAAATCAACACTGCAAAATCTGAGATCCTGGTATTGGAAAACGTAAAAGGAAGGTCCGTCAAAAAGGGAAAACTTTGTTGGACTTTAGGAGAGGAGCATTTAAGGCAAGTTGATTGCTGTAGGTGCTTGGGAGTTTACATCAACTCAAGTATAAGCGTTGAACCCATGATAAACAAAACACTAAGCAAATACAAACAACCGACAGCACAAGCGACCTTAATACAAAGAAGATATGGGAAATTCTCATATAAGCAAGGTTGTACCATCACTAATCTTCGATGCAGAAAGCATGTTTGGCTGCGCACATCAGATCTGGACTCGGTGTGAGGGCATGTTTTGGAAGCAAATGTTGCAAATCCCCCTAGGCTGTCCAACTGCTTGTGTCTTATATGAAGTAGGTATGCCAACCCTGAATGCCAGAATCATGTGGAACATGCTAACTTTATATGGCAAAACGATTGAAATCTTGGCCCCTCAATTTGAATTATTGGCAGAGCAAGAAACAAAGAGGAATTAGCTTATACTTCAAAACTGGAGACAAACCTGCAGAGAGATCCTACATCACATGGGGACGGATGAAAAGATGTTAACATCCAACCCGAATGCAGTAAAAAAGAAATTACTTGAATAGGATTGGATCGAATATCGGAGAAGAGAGGGTCTCATAAGTTCATGGAAAACACACTAGCCGAAGCAAAGAGATTTAATAGCATATCACAATATATGGAAGTGTTTCAGTGCAAATTTCTAAGGAGAAACTACTTGAAATTCAGGCTAAACCTCTATGACAGAAGAGAAATCCAGAGAAATCGAAGGAATCTGCCAATAGTCGACATCAAATGTCGTTTTTGCAAAAAAGAAGATGAAACACTGAAACATTTGGTATTGTTCTGCTCTGAACTAAAAGATCAAAAATCCAAATATTTGGGCCAGGAGCTGAGCTTCGGCTTGACATACAGTGCTAAGGAATGGTTGTCACGTATGCACAGCAGCACCTATAAAAAGTTGACACTTTCTCTCACATTATTCTTTAAACAGCTTGAAAGTAAGATGATGGAAACGGACTAATGAATTGACTGAATGAATAACATGATTAGTACCCATGTCACAACAGGAAAAAGACAAGAAGTTATATAAAAAAAATAAGGCGGTTTTAATGTTTAATTTAAACATTTATTTTTCCAAAAGTTTGGCACAAACCAAATGAAAAAAAAAAAAAAGAACAACAAGTTACTTACCAACTGGTAACGTTCTTTTGACTGGATGTTCCTCCAACGTATTCCTCATCTTTGACATGTAATGTCGACAGCTCGGCTGCTTCGGGGGGTTGATGTCCCTCGAAGGCCTCCGTCAAGGGTGACGTCATCAGGTGTTATAAGTAGCATGCACGGTACCTGTAGCCTCAGTTCATGTTTTTTCCCACCTCTCACCATGTAGGCCATGTGGGCCCAACCAGTGTAGACTGCCTTCAGCCTTGTCGGAACATTAGCTGCAACAGCACGGGAAATTCTTCAGAGTGGTAGGCTGGGAGGGCGATGAGGAATACGTTGGGGGAACATCCAGTTGAAAGAACGTCACCAGTTGGTAAGTAACTTGTTCTTCGAATGGATTGTGTCCTCCAACGTATTCCTCATCTCTCACAGACTCCCAAAGCAGTACCCAGAAATGGAGGCGGGAGAATAATTTAGATATACCCAATTAAATGGCAGAGTAAAGCACAGCCTTCCCAAAGGCCTTATCCTGAACATGTGAAGTATCCAGGGAATACATGCTTAACAAGTGTGTGGATGGAAGACCACGTCGCAGCATCACAGATGTTCTTAACAGGAATACCCCTCTGCGGGGCTGTCAATGTAACAATGCCCCTGGTGGAAAGAGCTCTCAAGCAGGCCCTAGCCTGAAAGTCTATAGCCCTCAGAAATAGTGAGGATGGTCCACCGAGAAAAGGTCTGTATAGAAACAGCCTGGCCAGGCCTGTGACCATCGTACCCCACAAAGAGCTGGTTGTCCACTCTGACTTTGGAGAATCTGGAAAGATAGAAGCTTAACGCTCCCCTCGGATCCAGCCGTTCCTGTTCATTACTAGCATGTGGAGGAGGATAGAAGACGGGTAGCGCAACCTTCTGACTTAAGTGAAAGTCAGAGACTACCTTAGGGAGGAAGGACGGACGTACTCTCAACACAACTCTGTTCTTGTGGAACACAGTAAAGGGTGGCTTAGAAGACAGTGCCTGCAACTCGCACACTCTTCTAGCAGATGTTATTGCAACCAAGAAAACTGTATTAAAGTTCAACAACCTCAATAGACAGGAGTGTAAAGGTTCAAACGGAGCACCCATCAAAAACTTTAAGACCAGATTAAGGTCTCAGACCAGCACATGAAAAGGCGACGACGGGAACACATTTGTGAGTCCTTTTAGAAATGGAGTGATCAGTGGAATCTTAAAATAAAGGCATTCTTCGGATGAGCGCCTAAATATGGACAGCGCTGCTAGGTAACCTTTAATGGTCCCCACCTGAAGACCCTTGTGGGCCAAAGAAAGCAAGAAGGAGAGAACCTCTGGAATTGAACACTGAAAAGGATCGACATTCTTCCTCCTGCACCAGTCGCAAAACCTACACCTACGGTTTGGTACAGGGACTTTGTTGCTGGATGCCTAGCCCACAGCATACCTCCATTACGTCATCTGGAATGTCCCAGTCCTTATAGCTCAACCTTTGAGAAACCATGCCTGAAGGTTGAGAGTTTTGACCTCTGGATGGAGAACACGACCTTCCTCTCGCGAGAGAAGATCCTTTCTTTGGGGAAGACATAGGGGAGGACAGATGGACATGTCTAGAAGGTCCGGGTACCCCGCTCTCTTGGCCCAATCCGGAGCAATAAGGATCATGTGGGACTCGTACCTCTGTAACCTCCTTAGAACTTGAGGATGACGGGGATCCGAGGAAATGCGTACAGAAGCGCGAATGACCAATCCACGACGAACGTGTCTCCTACAGCTCCTCTCAGAGGAAATTCCCTTGAGCAGTACCTCTCATACTTCCGGTTGGCACCGGTCGTGAACAGGTCCACCTGTGGGGTTTCCCAGAGGGCGAAAATCTCCTGAAGGACTTCCTGAGCTATCTCCCACTCGTGGGAGACTGCGCTCTGCCTGCTCAGAGCATCCGCCGCCATTTTCTATTCTACGGCTTGATGCACCGCCACTAGGGAGATTCCCTCTTGAATTGCCCAGAACCAGAGCTGCATCGCCTCTATGCACAGTGGTGGTGACCCTACGCCTTCTCTTTTGTTCAGGTAATGCATGGCCACCATGTTGTTCGTCATTATCAGGATATTCTTCCCCTGTACAGATGGCAAGAACGCCTTCAGTGCTAGCTTGATTGCTCTCAGCTCCAAAAGATTGATGTGTAGCTTGGACTCCGATGGAGACCAACGACCACTGATGGTCAGATCATTGGCGTGAGCTCCCCACCCTGTGAGGGAAGCGTCCGTCACTACGGTTACCTCCGGCCATAGTTGCCAAAAAGGTTCTCCTTTCATGAGATTTCCTTTGCAGGCCCACCACAGAAGATCCTGTGAGACCTGGAACAGAATCCGAATGATATCCAACATCTTGCCTGAGAACTGAGACCATTGCGTCCTGAGAGCTCATTGAATGGATCTCATCCTCAGTCCTCTGGCACCAGAAAAATGCAAGATGCCATGAGGCTGAGCAACCTTAAGAATTCGAAAGCCGGAAGACTCTGGGCAGGTTGAAATTTGATGGCCATCTGGAGAATGTGTTGAGCCCTCACCTTGGGTGGCGAGTACTTCCCCAAGGAAGTGTCCAACACAGCCCTGATGTACTTGAGCTGTTGGGAAGGTGTCATATGTGACTTCTTGAAATTGAGGGAGAAGTCCAGTTTGTGAAGGGAGTGGCAGGTGACGCTGAGATGATCCAAGGCCTGTTTGGGAGAACGCACCCTGATCAGCCAATCGTCCAGGTAGGGGTAGACGTGAACCCCCCCTCCCCTGAGATGCACTGCCACCAGACCCCACGAGCTTGGCGAAGACCCTCGGGCGGAGGTCAACTCGAATGGCAGGACCCGAAACTGATAGTGTGAGCCCAGACTGGGAACCTCAGGAATTTCCTGTGCTGGAGATGGATCGGCACATGAAAATAACCATCCTGCAGGTCCAACGACACCCACCAATCCGGACGCTGCAGGGCCTGAAGGATCTGAGAAAAAGTGACCACCTTGAACTTCTTCTTCCTGAGGAACTTTATCAAGCACCGGAAGTCCAAGATTGGTCTAAGTCCTCCGTCCTTCTTGGGAATCAAAAAATACGGGGAATACCAACCCTTGATCCTTTCTGACCACAGGCACTGGTACTTTGGAGAATTTCTCCAGGAGGGTCAATATTTCCTGCACAAGGAGCGGATCCGGAATCATCAAAGAACGCTTCCCTGTGGATTGTCGTGAGGCCGTCGAAGAAAATGTAGGCAGTAGCCGTAGGCAATTGCTTCCAGCGCCCACACATCCAAAGTAATGGCTCGCCACTCTTGTAGATGCTGAGATACCCTGCCCCCTACCAGTGAATCATGACTCAAGGCCTGAGAGTGGTTTTGAAGCGGCTGCTGCAGTGACTGATGGCAAAGAGGCTGCAGCTCGAGCGGCTTTGGCACCCTTACTTCGTCCACCACGAGAAAACGTATGTTGCCCCCTTTGACTGGCCATTCCTCTCGCCCTTCCAAATGTGGAGTTGAAATGAAAGGATCCACCCCTTCCATTGTTGTCCCCTAGAACAAAAAGGCTGAGGATGCCCAAAAGCAGCGCCCGAAGACTTGGCAGTTGCCTTCGATGTCTGCAACTTCTCAAGGCTCTCGTCAGCCTTGCTGCCAAACAGATGCGACCCGTCAAAGGGCATGTTGAGAAGACGAGCCTGCACATCAGGTGCAAAACCCGACTTCCTCAACCACGCAAACCTGCGCATCACGGTGCTCGTAGCCATGGACCTGCTCGCACTATCCGCAGTATCCAACCCAGACTGAAAGGATTCACACATGGCATCCTTGGCATCCTTGCCATCCTGAACAATAGCCAGAAATCCATCCCTTTCTTCCCCTTCGGGAATATGCTCAGCTGCTAACGAAATGCAATTCCATAGTGTGTGCGAACATTTTGCTAAGGCACAAGTAGAGGTGGCCGATTTAAATGCCATACTCCCAACAGAAAATACCTTGCGTGCCCATCCATCCATATGCTTATTGTCCCTATCAGGAGGGATTGTAGGGTACGCGGCCTGCTTCAAGGTAGCCGTATCTGCCTGGACCACCAAACTCTCCGGAGTGGGGTGAGTGGAGAACTAGCTGGGGTCTCTACTGGATGGGCAGTATTTTTCGTCAGAGACTTGTTCACTGCCGGAGTGCGTCCCAATTTACAGCCACCCTTTTCTGTAGAGCCATATGAAAAGGCAACACAGGTTTCGGTAGATGGACCCTGAACCAAAATATCCGTAAGGTCATCTTGCTCAAAGTGCACAGGAGGCTTGGACCAGCCCAGATACTCCACAACTCTAGACATGAGAGTCTTCAATATGAGGAGTCGGAATGCTCCCCTGGATTTGGCTTGCCAAACTCCAGCCCGGGGGAAGTGTCAATACCACTGCCATTGTGCAAAGACTGACAAAGATCCTCCATCTGACTCTCCTCTGAAATGAGGCAATCGGGAGCTCAGATTGCTCCTCCTCCTCATAAATGTCAGTGAGGGACCTAAATAAATCTTTCCTCGGGAGTGGAGTGAACCTCTTATCAGCCACAGGCCTCAAAGACTTATCAGTAGCCTTCCTTAGAGGGTCCATTTGCACAGGGACCTTAAGTGGCAAAATGGGTGCTGATGGTGTCGACGGCTCAGACGGCATCAGCGTGGACAATTGCGTCGACGGCATCGAGGCCCCGACCAGAGTTGAAGACCCGACAGGCGCACCCAACGGGCATGATGCCGATGGCGTTGACGCCTTCAAGGGCTTCTAAGGTGTTGAAGGTTTTGCGGGTTTCACCAGAGACGAAGACCTTGACCTGGCACTTCTCGGGTGATCTTTCGAGGCCTTGTCCGAACAGGGTTGCGAAGGCTCCTGGTGTTTATATCGCCGTTTACCCAGGCCTGAAGGCGCGCGCGAGCATCCGGTCTTCATCAGAAGGCGCGGGCGGAACGGTGCCATGTTGATCAAACATTTTCATAATCGCCACCCGGAAAGCATCCCACTCTGCCGGGGTTGATGACTTGGATGGGCATACCATCCTATTTGTGGAGGCGTCCGACAAAGAAGAGGACGAGGAAGGCGACCGATGGTGCTGTTTCCTGGATCTCCTCGATGAGGACAACGAGTGGTGGGAACCACTCTTAGATCGAGACCGCTTGGACTTCTTCCAACGAGGAGTCACCTCTCAACTCATTGGTCAAAAGTCCAGCAGGCCAGGATTTACGGGGCTTGGATACCTTCCCTACCTGTAGTTTCCCCCTTACGTTCCTGCAAGGCCTTGGCAGTCAACGACTGACACTTCGAGCAGTCATCCGTATCGTGGCTCTCGCAGAGACACCACAGACAAATGCGATGCAGATCCGTGATCGACATTTTGGAGCCGCAGTTCTGACACTTCTTAAATCCTGTCTTTGGGGTGGTCGGGTTAGACAACAAAGACATAATCGGGTTTCACAATAAGCAAAAGGCGTGCAGAGTTTTCAACGAAGCAAACACACTTGCGGAAAAAACAAACTGAGGCTACGGGGCGCCGGGCGTCCTTCTTATAACATCCGATGACGTCACCCTCGACGGAGTCCTTCGAGGAACATCGACCCAACGCCATCGACGCAGAACGCCCTATTCCGATAAAAGTTCCAAAGCAGCCGAGCTGTGGACATTACATGTCAAAGATGAGGAATAATTTGGAGAACACAATCCATTCGAAAGAGGCTGTTGCAGTAGTCCAGCCTATAGAAAACCAGGGTACTGGAGCCAGTGAGCTTCTGGGGGAAAGTAAGAAAAGGGGGAATACCTCTGAGATGGTGCAGCTGGTAGTGGGCCTTTTGGAAAGGTCTGTGATGTGAGGAGAGAAGGAGAGAGTGGAATCAAAGATAATGCTAGTAATGATACTATAAGAAATCATATCCGTGCGCGAACTGACAAAATATGGCAGTATCCCCACGTAAGAACATACTCCAGTTGGTTTTACCATTAAGAATACCCTGCCACAGTATGAAAATATGTCCATACTGGCTGCATTAAAATGCCATTATAGCTGTATAATAAAACTTATCATCCTTGTTTTATCAAAGATACCCAATACAACATTTCATGGGACAGTAAGAAATGGCTAGAATAGCTGCACCAAAATGCCAGTCTAGCCACATAATAACACTTACCGTGCTTGCTTTATCAAAGATGCCTAATACAAAAAGGCATGCCACAGTAAAAATAACTAGACTGGCTGCATTAAAATGCTGGTCTAGCTACATAATAACACTTATCATGCTTGCTTTATCATAGATGCCCAGAAAAAAATGCCATGCCTGCCCTCTGGTTCTCCCAGCTCCTTACACACACAATGTGATTATGTGTGCATGCAAGGTGCTGGGGGCCCAAGGAGTAGGCATGCTACTTTTTTTTACTAAACATCTATCATAGATGGGCAGTAAAAAAATACCATGCCGCTCCCCGTGGGCCTCCCCAGCCCCTCGCACAGTGAGCTGATTTTGGCTGATGCACAACCCCCCTCCTGCCAAAATAAGCTCCACATTCCAATACAAATACACGTGCACACACATTCACACAACCTTCACACACAGCATGCAGTCACTCATTCACACGCACACCCATCATCATACACTCACTAATTACACACAGCACAAGCATACACATTTAAATTAACATACCTTCTGCCCGGGTTCTGATATTCCCTCCCAGCAATCCACCTTCCTGTAGCATGAACAGGAAGCAAAGAGCACTTCCTGGCTCGTGCACATGCGCACAAGAGCTGGAGCGCAGATGACAAAGTGGCCCGCTCCATTTGTATGTGCAAGGAGGCACAATAGAGCATACATGCAGTTCATCAGCTAGCATCCCCAATGGGCCCTGCAGTGTTGGGGAAGCAAAGCACCCCTTGCATTGCGTGGCTCATTGGATATGCAAGGCTGGGGAACAGAACTGTCAAACGGAAACTGTGTTTTCCTTTAACAGTTCAAGCGAGCCGAGGAGTGCTTCCTCTGCTGCTCAGTGTTTACACTGGGCCTGCTTGTTGGCTACTCCATAATGGGCGAGGGTGCCCGTGGGTTGCTGCCCCTCACCCATTATAGAGAAGCCACCACTGGTACACTGTGTATGAATCTATTCACAGGGTCAGTGTAGCAGGAGATTAAACATTGTTGACTTTGAAGTCATGTACATGAACTGCACTGTTAATGCAACGATTTTTAACACATTAAGGGATCCATAGACATGTCCTACAATAGAAGGCTACCAGGGTAGCTCAGCAGGTCGAGTGACTGTTGCTAAGATGTTATATATTCAAAACTGGCTGTAAATCTTATGACTTTAAATTTCCTTTAATAAAAAGTGCTTTAAAATGGGTTCAGGGCAAGGGTATGGTTTGGGGTGGGGTCGTAGTTTACTTATATTCAGGGTGGGGGTGGGGGAATTGCTGCCCCCATAGTGAAAATCAAAAGCTGGCACACATGAACCCACAGTTTAATTTTCTAATAACTGCTGTCAGCACAACAGAAGTCACAGGGTATTTGTGTGGTAATCCGACAAAAAAGTAAACACATTCACTACTTTTCTTTAAAATGTAAGTTTAAGAGCATGTTTCAGTTTGGAAACGTCTTTTTTGGTTTTTTTTTCTAGAAAAGTTTAAGATGCACATTTGGAAAACAGTGTGGCCAGCATGTAGGTAGCCTGCTTTTAACAGTGATGCCCCCACCCTCAGTGATATTCATGGTCCATTGATTCCAGTGGTATCCTTTTCAGGCCAGAAGAACAAACTCAGCCTGAGCGAAGGAAGCTCCTGGAGAGAGTTAATTGCCAAAGGGTGGCAGGCCACCAATTAGCGGGACAAAGTAGCCAATATGGGTGGGGGAAATGTCCCCTATTTCCCCCTCCTCTACGATGCCTATGCCTGTGAGTAGACTTAGATGGCATAAACCCACACTAATCCGGATGAATTAAGCACCCTATGAACCCCAGTATGCAATTTGCCAAGACGCTTCACCGGTTAAAAGCAAGATTGGTCTGTAGGAAGCACATTCCGGTGGCTTACCCAGTTTGGGAAGCACCACAGTGCTCGCCTTCCTCAGATCTTCGGGCAATATACCGTCACTCCTGCTCTGCAGGAATAGCCGCTAGATTGGCCCGACCACCGCCGCTCCCATTCTCTTCTAGACTTCCACCGGGAAGACATTCTGGCCTGTGGACTTCACAGACTGCATTTGAGAGATGTTTGCCTCTATTTTTTCTTCCAAGATATCTGCTTCTAAACCTTCCCTCTGCCGAGATGCCAACTGTGGTAGAGTCACTGACTCTAGTAACCCTGGCTCCCGCCCCTGTCAGCTTAATGGTGCACTGTATAGGGTCTCATGATACCCCTCGAATGCCTACGCGATATCTGCATCCATAGTCAAAGTTTTACCCGTACCACCCTGCAGAGTTTTTACATGCCCACTTCCCCTTTCCCTTCACTCCAGCTGTTAGGAAATATTTCATAATTGTATGTAATTTTCCCTCCATGTGTACACCCCCAAACCTTTTGCTGCTGTTTAGACACCATAGGCTGACTTTACCAGACAAGCGCAGCCTTCAGCTGCACTCCTCTGGGCTTTCACTCACTTTTAATGGAGAAACTGGCATGCCCTTAAGACAGTCAGTACTGGGAGACTTTGTTTCCCTTCGTCCTTTTCCAATGTTGCAACTTTTCTGCAACATGTACCAAGTACACATTGTACCCTTCCAGTACAGTGTACTTGGGTCTGTAGTCATTTTCCAAGGGCCCTAGATACTCCAGATGGACTTTTTGTGAGATGTGCGGATGTGTCATGGACAGGGCTGGTGGCAGCTATCTTTTCGCACCATTTTTAACCCTTTCCTGCCATGTTAACCACGTTTGGCACAAATAGGTGGCCTGGCTCTAAAATGGCCATGCCATGAGGTTCTTTGTCCTATCCTTTGGCCATCTTGCCCCTTCACCTTCCCCAGGACGAGTCGACCCGGGACTGTCCTTATTTGGTCATGCATTTTTCTGCCAAATGCACTGCTTTGGCGGGCTTCTGCATACCTTGTGTGTGTACCTCCAGGATGTGGGCTGGAACGTCTGAGTCCAATACACATCCTGGGTGGCAGAGAATCTGGAGTGCCATGAATGACTGGAACCACCGTGGTCCGTGATTGGCCCACGTATGGAGTGTGTGTTTGTGAGCAGATCTCCCATTGGGTCCTCTTCGTTTTGGTGCGAAGGGAACTTTGGATAAGAGGAGGCCAAAAACACCCATACCATGTCGATCTCTGGAGTTCTCACTGAACAAAGGATAGGTTCCAAGTATCCTGAAACTACAAAGCTGAGTCGAGGAGCCGCTGGTGACCCGCTGGAAGGTTTAGCACCCTGAGCCCGCTGTTGTCCGGGGGGACCCCTCTGCATCAGATCGTCCTAGAAAGTCTTCGACCCATTAGAATAGTGGGACCAACTATTCTTGGCACCTTAATTAAAACCTGCAAGTAAGCTTTCTCTGAAGTGTCCCTGGGCCAACCAGTGGGCTGACCAACTTACCCAGTTGCTTTGCTCTGTCACCGCCGCTGTTTCGAGGAGGCCCTCTAAACTTGGTATACTGCTAGCTCTGTGCCCGGGACACCCTCATACTGAATTTTGTACACTTGGCATTCCCAGGTCTGAAGTGAGACGAGTGCACCAGGTTACTGTGTTGCCCTGCCACGGCTACAACATTTGCAGGTGTGCTGCATTTGTGACTCTCCTACCCCTGAAGCCTGCTACAGTGAAACTGAGTCGATTCATCCACCCGGAGCGGAGAAATCACCACTGTCCCGTTTGGGAATCATCACTGTATCTTCGGAACTGAAAGCCGCAGAGATGTCCTTTTTGTCGTGGTCGATCCTGCAAGCGAAGTGGACTGAACTGGCGAAGTTTGGGTCCGAGTGCACCTGGGACCGGTGAGTACTTCCAAAACTAACCAGTGGCCCCTAGTGCCAGGGCCCCTTTTTACACACAAGTGGCCCCTGAGGGCCCCTCTCCTTTCCACTGCTAGTGCGAACTAGGGAACTATTCCCGAACTCTGGAACTGCCTCTGCCTTCAAGAGGAGGTCCTCCCTGAATAGTGGCAATCTATTCTTCATCACCTCACCCACCTTCCTGAGCTGCTAGAGGCCCCTGAAGAGACCCCGTTTTGCCCACTGGAACAACCGCGTGCGCTTGCATTGCATGTACTTTTGAGCACAAGGCTCCTCTCTTCTTAGGGTTGGACTGCCTCTTAGTTAGGTTTGTTGTTGATGTTGAAGGGGCCCTAAAGACTATCTGCACTGCCTGTTTCCTTCCCCTCTAGGTTGTAGACATATTTCATGCATAAAACCCTTTAGACCCCAACGGTCTTGTATATACATTGTATTGATAGTGTTGTGTTGGTTTACTGAGTGCTACTGTGATTCTTTTGCTATGGTCTGAGTTACAAAGGCCTTGTAATAAATGTGTCTATATTTTTGATATTACACCTGTCTGGGAGTAATGTTTAAGTGTCCTTGCTGTGTGTGCTCATTGTGGTCTTTCAGTCACCCTCAACCCTCCTGAGACCTAGTCTTGACCGCCTGCCATAGCTCCCTTGATTGGTCTGGCTTGTCAAGAGGTTACCCTGTTCCAAGAAACTAGGCTGGCCTTCTGAACATCTGCCCACCAGGTCAGAGTTCAGAAATCCATCTTAACACCAGCCACGAGAGAATCTTATCCGCCTTGTCGCCACCTTCGTGAATCTGACTTTGTTTGAGGCAGTGAGCCTGCTTTGCATTATCTAATGCCACATTCCGGAGTGTTCACTGGGCTGTCTGCAACTTACCATGTGCCTCCATGGACCCTGAAGTAACCAGATCTGCCTCTGCCCTCTCTGAGGCCGCCTCCGCGTCATCCACAGCCACTGCATATTGTTTCCATCGGGCGGCAACCAGTGAAATCACCTCCCCCCTCAGAACCGTTTTGTACTCCTCCCAGATCGTGACAGGACTGCCCACCAATCCCTCATTAACCGAGAAATATTCCTGTTTGGTGTGCAATAATGCCTCAGTGAACTCAGGGAAGACCAGATAGTATGAGTTCAGCCTCCATGTGGGTGCGGGCACCTCATGCCCTTTCTTAAGTGAAATGAATAGTGGCAAATGGTCCGAAATCCCTCTAGCTAGGAACCTGGCAGAGAGCAGCCTATGGCCATCAAACAGCTGGAAAAAAAGATAGTCCATACTAGACAAGGAGGAGTGGAACCCAGAGAAGCAGGAGTACCTGGTCTCTCCAGCATGCAGGCACCTCCAAGTGTCCAACCAACCCATTGCCCCAGCGAAGGATCCCAGCCTGGTGGGTAGCTCTGGATTTCTACTGCCTATGTGATACCTATCCAGGCCGGTGTCCATAACATCATTGAAATCCCCACTGAGGACCCATCTCTCCGCCCCCCCCCCCCAACACAATAAGCTCCAGAAGATCATTGAGCATTTCCCGTGTGATGGTGCATAGCATGCTCTCATCACCACCACAGTGGTTTGTCTATATAGATCATTGTCGAATAAAAAAAAGATAATTTTTTAATGTGCAAAGTTAGCATTTCCTTGATCATGTTGTATTCCAATGTGCAATAGGTGGTGGCAAGCAAACCCTGGTATTTCATATGATTGGTAAGCAAAATGGCAGAAAAGTAATTGACAAATGTAGATCTCTTTTGAGTATAGCACAGTGAGCTAAGCACCCGCCTGTGATATCTGTGCGCAGCCTGCTGTGGCAGGTTCGAATCCCAGCAGGGTCAACTCAGCCTTTCACCTTTACAAAGTCGATAAATTGAGTCCCACTCTGTGGGATTATAATGTTGTCTGTTATTTTAGCACTCTGAGATCTATGGGTGTGTAGCGCTATACAAGAAATATATCATCATCATCATCATTATTATTATAGCAATTGGTGAGCAGGTGCAAGTGGATCTAGGTCACGTGGCCTACACCCTGTCCACCTGTCAATCACTGCTAAACTGTTGGTGCCTTCCTGTTTTGCTGCTCTTTTTCCCTACTTAAGCACCCTTCAAGCCTCTTTTCCTTTGAAGTTGGTGAGCAGATGCAAGTGGATCTAGATCACATGGCCCAAGGCTCACCCACCTTCTTAGCCCCGCCTCTTCCCTTCTGTTTTTAACTTTTACATTAAGGGCTTCTCTCTCCCGGGTATCCAAAGTGAAGGACGGACGAAGAAAAGGGCAATTCCTGTTTGGACCTGTTCAGACCAGGAGGCCCCATGGCCTGAACCCCTGCCCAGATATCAGGTAAGCAGGCTCAAACGTGTATTTTCTGCCTCTGTCCCCACAGGCTATCCCGGCTATCACCAGGCAACGCCAACAACATCACCCCTCCTCTAAAGCATGGACTCGGCAATGCATCAACATCACCTACATCAGCCTCAAGACAATCAGCACCCCCTCACCGCCCACAAGGAAGTTGTTGCTCCCCAACATCACCCATTCAGCAGATATCGCCAACCTCATCACTAC
The DNA here is from genome assembly GCF_040938575.1 of Ambystoma mexicanum. Classification (NCBI taxonomy): domain Eukaryota; kingdom Metazoa; phylum Chordata; class Amphibia; order Caudata; family Ambystomatidae; genus Ambystoma; species Ambystoma mexicanum. The sequence goes on from NC_090936.1 coordinate 230,537,183, forward strand.
ACACAACCTTGACGCCAGCTTCATCAACGAGACCTGGCTGACACCCACCTCCAACCATATCCTAGACATCCTTGTCCTCGATGGGTACAGCATCCAACACAGAGACCAGCGGAATAAAATAGGCGAGGCCTCGTAGTCATCCACAAGCCCTTATGGCCCTGCACCAGACTTGATGTTGACCATATTGTCTCCTTCAAAGTCCTCTTCTGCCACTTCCCGTACTCTCTGACGAACACAGTCACCTTCCATCTCATCTACAGACCACCCAAACCCAACACTGCCTTCATCAGAGACTTCCACGACCTTGTCACCACCCGATCTCTCACACACGCCAACACCATCTTCCTAGGTGACTAACAACCTCCCAGGCAACAAGGCCACCAAACCGATGAAGGAAGCTCTCCTCAGCCTCCTTGACACCTTCAGTCTCACATAGTACATGAAAGACCCAATGCACGACAAAGGCATGCTCGACCTATTAATCACAACACTGCCTTCCGTCACTACAAATCTCTCCTGCTTGACTGGTCCAACGACTTCGCAGTGCCTTTCAACATCCTGCACACCACCCCAGTCAAGCACTACCAGCATAAACCCAGCAGAAAACCTTCAGGTCCTTCAAGAACTTCCCAGTGTAAAACCTCATGGAAGACCTCGCCAACCTCCACCTCACATGGACCGAACACCCCCAACCGAACTGTGACTATCTACTGGAAGAACTCAATGACACCCTCTCAGCCTCCATCCACCGACATGCACCTCTGAAATAATGCAACTGCAAACCAAAACTGTAAGCATTCTGGTACATGCAAGAACTCAACCTAAGCAAAAGAGTCATCAGAAAACAAGAGAAAACCTGGCATCGCTCGAGGACTGCTTGCGACCTGTAGCTCATCGAGGAACTCAGAGCAACCGCTGACAACTAATCAACACACCCAAGGCCTCCTACTAGCAGAACACCATAGTAGAAGTTGACAACAAAAGCAGAGCCCTCTTCAAAGTGGTCAAGCACTGCGTCAACCCGTTACCGGACCCTGCCACACCACTGCCATCAACACCTTCTTCATCGTCAAAATAAGTAGGATTGGCGAGTCCATTGACACCAGCTCTGCATCCACAGACCCACGCCATGTCCCTCCTCTCAAAATCTCTGCAACCGGGACAAAATTCAAGACACTGTCTCCAGAGGACCTGGTAGAATCCCTGGCCACTGTCAAAGCAACATCGTATACAGACGACATCCTCCCAGCACTCATCATCATAACCCTCCCCGCAGAAGCTCTCCTTCCCTACCAGGAGATACACATCTCCATAACTCAAGGCACCTTCCCTTTGACCCTAATGACAGGATAAATCCCCCCTCTACTAAAGAAACTCACTCTGGATCCAACAATATAGGTAATTATTGACCCATCTTCCATTCCTAGGCAAGATCATCGAGAAAGTGGTAGCTGCACAACTACAGCAAAACATCAACACCAACAATCTCCTCCAAACCTACCAATCCGGGTTCAGACCCAGATGCAGAACCCAAACAGCAACCATACAGGTGGTCGACGACGCTCTCAACATCCTTGACGATGCCCACCCCTGCCTCTTGGTTCTGCTCAACCTCTCGCCCGCTTTCGACACAGTTAATCACCAGGGGCTCATGGACACCCTACATCAGCACATGAGGATCAGCAACCTTGTCTACACTGGTTCAGGTCCTACCTCGCCAACCACCAGCAGTTGTTGCAATGGACTTCACTAGTTCACCAATGCTACCGATAACCTGCAGGCTTCTATCCTCTCCCCAGTGATCTTCAATCTAAACATGGAGCTCAGGGAGCCCTCTGTTACGCTCATCTGGTCTCTGGGCGGACGTTGCGGCACGGTTGGAGCCCTCTCTGGATTAGGCTCCCCTGGATCTGTTCTCTCACCCAACTGCTGCCAAGTAGACTGCTCTGGATGCTGGTACTGCCCCTCAGAGAATACGAGAGGCAATCAGAAGGGTGTAGTTCTACCGTGACTTCCCTCAAACCTTTCGTGCCAAATGAGGTGAGTAAGCTTTTACCCATATAGGCTCACCTGATTTCTTGTGAGGGTGAGCTCTCTGTACCGCTTCTCATCCGCAGGGGCGCTTCAGGTGGACCTAGTTGGTTCACTGGTCCATGGGTGTGGCGGCCCAGACCTGCTGCGACCGAACCACTTTGAAGGTAGGTGTTCTTCGTAATGATTGTTCATATTTGATATTAATGTCTTTTCACATGATTAATGTTCATATTCTTAGTAATATCTCTCTTTCTCCCCAATAGATGATGAAGGCCCGGCAGAGCCATGATACTGGTGGAGAGCCCGAATTGTTCCCAAATAGATGGTAAGTTGGAGCCTTAAGATAATCGGGATGGTAATGGAGCGCGACCTTAGCAAATGTCTTTATGAGGTTTCTAATCTTAATTTTCCTTTTCCTCCTGCAGGTATAGCCTGGTGACGCTTGGCGAGGAGCAACGGTGCGAAGACCTGTCGGCGGGTGATGGATGCCTGTAACCGCGAGGATGCTGGCCGTGTAGAACTCTAGTGTGGGTATCCGAACTGCAGATCAGGTAAGGAGCGCTGCCGGCAGTAGTATTACTCGAGCCAGGTAAGTGCGCTCTAGGCGATGGTAGATGATTTTGCTGCAAGCAGGTAAGAGGCGCTTCAGACGTAGGTAGGATGCGCTCCGGGCGAAGAGTTTGCTAGAAACAGGTAAGGTGCACCTCAGCGATGGTGTTACTGGTCTTGCTGGAAAACAGGTAAGGTGCGCCTCAGCAATGGTTTTGCTGGAAAACAGGTAAAGTGTGCCTCTGCGATGGTTTTGCTGGTCGTGCTGGAAAACAGGGAAGATGCTTCTTCAGGTGGCGGTGAGCGTTACGCTGCAAGAGCAGATTAACGCAAAGCGCTGGCATGCGGACGGGGCAGGCTTAAATAGCCTGGTCCCGGCCACGCCTCCTTGCTCTGCTAGATGGTTCCACCCTGCCACTCCCAGAAGATTCTGCACGTGCAGCTCCAAGCATTCCTATGGACACGCCGGACCTCGCTGCACGTGGAGGCTTATTAAGAGATGGAAAAGCATGTGCCCAAGGAAATAAGGGTGCAGAGCACACTTTCATGAGCCTGGCACCAAGGGCGCCAGGACTTGGTCCAACTGGACCCTTTAGGGGATGTCAATTGTGGTTCTTGTCCTGAGGCCATGACACCCTCCTAGCCACACGCAATATCCACATCCACCAGTGCGCCAATGACACACAGCTATACCTCAAGATGACTCCATCAAGGACATCCACAGGCTTAAAAACTGTTTCTCGTTGATTCAGTCTTGGATGTCCAGTGTATACTTGAAGCTCAACACCTCCAAGACTGAATTCCTATTCCTCACCAACAACACCAAACATCCAGACATACAGACATGGCTATCAACCATGAACCATGATGGCTTCACACCCAAGCTCATCTCCTGTGACAAGTCCCTCGTGTTCCACAACGACAAACACCTCTCCTTCAAGACACACATATTTAAGGAAAGTCGCAGACCTTGGTATCAGCTCTCTCTTCTGTTCAAACCCTCCCTCCCTCTGAAACAGCTTTAGGTACACTGTTCAGGCACTAGTCCCTGGATGGGGGCAATGCCCTCCTTGAAGGCCTCCCGTGTTCCCCTGAGAAGTGTCCTACATTGCGGTTGCACGTCTCATCAAGGATATATGCAGATATGACCACATCACTCCGGCCCTCATCGACCTTGACTGACTTCCACTGCATGCATGAACCACCTTCAAGTCTTGCTGCACCATCTATAAGGCAGCCGCCCTCAAGTCACCCAGAAACCTCGCGGAGAAACTCAGCATCTCCGTGGACAGTGCACCACCAGATGCTAGGACAATGCAGACTTGAAATTTGCTGCTACAAAAGGAAAGGACCAGAAAAAGAACCTTCTCTGCTTATGCCCCAAGACTATGGAACATCCTCCCCCATCAGCATCAGAGTCGCCCCTACACTCCTACAATTCAGAAACGAACTCAAGACCCAACTCTTCTAGGAGTCTCTCCTCAACACCTAGGCCATCACGTCGCCCCCCCCCACCACCTGACTGGCTAGACGCTGTCCACCCCTCTTCCTCACCACCATGTACAGCTGTACCCCTCCTCTGTGCCCCTCTGTATCCTAGCCTCTAGGTGTATCTGTTCTGTTACCTCTGAAAAGCACCGTTATGCATCTGTACTGTTGTATACCTCTGTAAAGTGCTCCGTTGTGTATCTGTATTATTTTATACCTCTGTAAAGAACTCCATTGCTTCTCGAAGCTAGGTCCATGCTCTATAAATACAATTATAATGATAATAATAATACTGATTATTTTATCTAGAATTGTTGATTTAATTGTCTAGTCCAACTACAGTTTAGGGTGTCAAAATAATGTACTGGATTGTGACAAAAGAAATTGTTTTTGAATGGAAATTATGATGCTACAAAATTGAAAAGGTTCTCAATATCAATAACACAAAGAGCTTTTCTTAAAATCAACACGAGTGGAGCGCATGATTCTTGGAATTCAGGACCTAAAGTTAATTCAAATGTGTCCCTAGGGTTTGTAGGATACATCCATGAAATCACAGTCATAATCTCATACTTAATTATCACCAGTAGCACACTAATAAGAGTACAAACCACCCACTTTTTTCATTACTCAATGATTATATTTATATATACAAATCACCCTTTTCACATATATTGACAAAACAAATTATTACAAAAATGTGAAACTTACTATGCCAATATTTACACTAACACTTGGATGGGGAAGGGAAGAGGATAGGAATGACTAGGCAAGTGGGTATGGTAGGTATAGGCACACCACAGCTTGATCCCAGCAGTGCCTCCAGAAATGTAGCAGGTTGGTGGATCTAACAATTGGTGGGATACAGGTGTAGGCCTGCTGGGCTGGCATCACTATGCTCCGAGCCCTGTCCGCATGGAGCTGCAGCCCTGAGTACATTTAGGCGAGGCCTTTCCAGCATGGCCACCGAGTTTCTCATTCAGGCAGTGCACACCCCCTGTGCCCGGAAAACCACCTGATTGGGCAGCTATTTCAACATACTGCTGCAGATCCTGGGAGCCAGAAGGCAACGCCTGCCCCCATCTAAGGACCACATATAAAGGCTGTGTAGACCAGTGGTCTTCAAACTTTTTTGGCCGGGGCCCCCCTGAGCAAAATTTGGGCAGGTCGGGACCCTCCAGAAATGCCAAATGGACAGTATATATTGCGCGCTGTCACCTGCTCCCATCACAGTCGCTGGGCTCCCTCATCCCACTCCTACCCAGTCGCTGGTCTCTCCCCACCCCATCACACACCCTGGGCTCTCCCCATTCTGCTCCCACCACTATCCCATGGTTCCCTCCCATTGTGCTCCCACCATAGTCCCTGGGTTCCCCCATCCCGTTCCCAACGCAGTCTGAGGGCCAGTGGCGGCTGGTGATTTTTTTTTTTTTAAGTGGAGGTTTTTTTTTGCCAAAAATGCAATAGCGACCGAGCATAGTGAGGGAGCTCGAACCAATAAGGTGGAGTTCGGGGGAGTTTCCCCCTGTGAATTTTTTTTAAATAATGGGTTAAAATGTTGCATTGTAGAGCATACTTTTAACAAAAAATGGGTAAATAGCCAAACAGTTTGCAATTGGTGCTGGGAGTCCAGGGGGCAGGCATTGATATTGATGTTTATATTTTATTTCTATCGCGCTCGTACACAAGTGTTTCACAGCGCGACAAGGCAAGGGAGGGGATCAGAGGAGAAGAAAACAGCGATCTTACTAGGCCCAGTGACATTGAGAATGCGCAAGTGCGAGAGGGAGGGGAAAAGTGCATTGAAGGGGGGAGAAGTGGAAAGTGCGAAGCAGAGGAGAAACAGATAATTGACAATAAATAAATAATAAAGGCAACAAACAGTGGTAGTGCAGCCAGCAATTTGCAAGTACTAAGTTTAAGGCAGCAGACAGGGTAGGTCTGATAAGTGCAGGAAGAAAGATGGTTCTCCTCAAGTTTTAGAGTGGCAGGGAGCTGTTGCAGAGGGAGGCCCCAGCCGAAGACAGAGATCTACCCCAGCTCGTTTCTTTGATAAACGACTGACCCTGAGAGAGTTGGAGGTAGAGGAATGAAGAGCTCGAGAGGGGAGGTATTTGCGGAGGGATAGCTGAAGGTATTTTGGACCCAGGCCCCAGAAAGCCTTACGGACAATGCAGAGGGTTTTGAATGATAGATGTCCAGTAAAAAGATACCATCCCTGTCCCCTGGGCCCCACTGGTCCTAACACAATTAACATGATTATGTGTGTATGCAAGGCGCTGCACATTCATACAGCAATCACTCTATCATTCACATGAGCATCCATCACCATACACTCACTCATAACATAAGCATACACGCATCCATACACATGTTTAAATAAAAACAATGAACATAAACGTACCTTCTGCATTGGCCTGCCTGTGGGTGCTGAAACGGCCTGCTCCAGCTGCTCTGTCCGTATGTGCAAGGAGGCGCAGGAGCTCCCCCTCAGACATACAGACATGCAGTGCCCCAGCCAGCATTTCCAATGAGCTATGCAATGCTGGTGAAGCAAAACGCCCCGGCACTTGCATGGCTCAGTGAGCATGTGCGGCTGGGGAACTAAACTGAACTGTCAAAGGGAAACAGTGTTTCCCTTTGACAGTTCAGCCAGCCCAGGAGCACTCCATTAGCTGGATAAAGCAGCTGAGGGAGTGCTCACTGTTTCACTGGGCTGGCTCCCTAGCTCCTCCATAATGGGTGAGGGGCCACTGGGTGGGCGCCCCCTCGCCATTATGGATGAGCTGCCAGGCTTGGACAGGCCTATAGGGCAATGCCTGTACCAAAAATGTAAAATGCTAGTGTGGGCCAGTCAAAATGGGACACCATTTTGGCCAATGTGGACCAGTTGATGAGTTACTTAACTATGCAGTTAGTAATGTTGACCGTTGTTGCTGAATATATCACAATTTACTTACATTTTAACACAAAGCACCCCCTTGGGTACTATTGAAACAGTGGGCTTCATTACAACTCTGGCGGTAGCTGTGCCGGTAAAACCGGCACGGCTGCCGCTGGAGTTGCATCCGCGTCCGGCATCCGCGAATGGGCAATTACCAGGTCATGCCGAGTTAGACGGACATGATAATTGCCCTTTCGTGGGTGCCGGTACCGGTAGATCCCCATTCCCACTTGAGCCCCATAGGGCTCAATGGGAATGGGGAGCTTGGAAGCACCGGCACCGTTAATAACGGTGCCGGTGCATCCGACGAACTGTGCTCGCGGGTGCCGCACAGCCTGCCAGGTCAGTCAGGCACCCGCAAGCACAACTCTTACTATGGCAGTACGGTAGCAACAGTGCCAGTAGCTAACCAGCACCGTTGTTACCATACAGCCATAGTTGTAATGAGGCCCAGTCTCTGACTAAAGGAATGAATATCCATTTACAAATGTGGGCCACTTTTTAATTGTTGCCTGAGACAGTTTCATGCTTCAGCCCGACCATGTGAGCCACCCCTGCCCATTTCTTCGAATCTTAAAAAAAAAAAGATTTCTTTTTAGTTTTTTTTAAAAATTCATGCTGAGCTCTCAGGGCCCCCCAGGGATGCACCCGCGGACCCCTAGTGGGTCGCGACCCACAGCTTGAATACCGCTGGTGTAGACCCAGTTTGGGCCTGTTCGGGCATGGTAGGGCCCCCTGCCCTGTGCGCTGCTCGGGAGTTGCCATATGCCTACCATTGGCCCTGCAGGCGTGATTGCGGGTAAGCAACCCACACCTTCGTATTCCCCTCTCTCCATGTGGCCTGGAAATGGTTATATTTTGAACCCCCGCTCCCGCTGGTTTCTCCTGTAAAGCACTCCACTCCTCCCAGCCCCTGGAGGCGGCATCCTCATCTTAATATAGGTTAATAAAGTTACCACTGTTTACCATGGGCCGACTAATGTCAATAATCTACTGCACTTTACAAGTTTCCAATCCAAAGGCAATGTTGCAAAGCCTTCCACAGAGTAAAATCCTCAGACTAAAGAGAATTATTTCAGACCCAGCAGGACTAGATACTGAATGCTCTGTCCTGGTCGAGAAATTCAGAAATAGGGGTTACCCGCTTGAGGTTTTTGAGAATGCTAAGAATAGATCTAGAGATATTACACAAGTGCAACTATGTTTACCGAAAGCAAAGACTGAAGAAGTTCCACTTTTGTTTACATCTAAATTCTCTAGACAAGGTTTTCAGATTAGCAAGATTATCAAGAAACACTGGAATATGCTCCAACATGACTCAGTATTACACAAACTGTTCCCTAAACCTCCCATTATGGCTTTCAAACGGGGCAAGAATTTGAGGGACAAACTAGTGAGAGCTGATACAGTACAAAAGGAAAAACAATTACGGTTTAGTACACAGAAGAACGGGACATTCTCTTGTCTGGGATGTAGCCATTGTAATAACATCATCAAAGGCAATAATCTCACATTCGCACATGGCAAGAAAATCAAACTAAGGGATTACGCCACTTGCCTCACACCTGGGGTTATATACGCTATCAAATGTCCCTGTGGGCATCTCTATGTGGGCCAAACACCCAGAGCAGTTAAGGAACGTTGGACAGAGCATAAATCAAACGTGAGATGCAAAAGTTTAAAATCCCCTGTGGCAAGACATTTTTTAGAAAATCAACACTCGGTTGCCCAAATGAAGTTTTTGGTATTGGAAGTTGTAAAACGTCCTGAAAGGGGACGTCATTAGAATTCCTGTCTCCTCCAGCGAGAAATGTTCTGGATATACTTTCTTGACACCGTACATCCCAGGGGTCTCAATGAGAAATTTGGTCTGAATTGTTTTGTATAATCATTCATCATGTGATTAGTATACATCTAGATCAAAGTATGGATTGGATATGACTTTATGACTACTTTATTCATGTTGCATAATCAGGACCTGATCATTTTTGACACCTACCTGCAGAACATTGAATGTCAAGTTCATTCTTGCCATATTTGGTGTATTGAATTCATGCCTGTCTATATGCATGTCTTAATGAGGAATTGAGTCCAATACTATTCATGATGTGGTTATTGTGCATGTAGATCTAATTACGGATTGGATATTATCATGTGACTACTCTTCTTATGATGAAGATTAGAAACCAGGAACTTTCAACATCAACCTTTGGAGCATTGAATGTTTACTGCACGCTTGCAACAAGTGTTGTGTTGAATCCATGTCTGTCTTTTTGCTGAGAGAAGTCCCACACATGATGACTCTGTTGCATCTGTCCCATTTTGTTATATGTTGACTATTTCTGTTTACTACTGCAAGTTGACTGTTTTTTATTTATTGATATTTTTTATAAATAGGCGTCCATATGAGCCAATTGGGTGGAGATCTATTATCTTTTAATGATATTGTTCGTTTAGGATATTGTTTTGTCACTTTAGGTCATTCTAGCTTATATGTCCATTTATAGTTCAATCTTTTCATTTTGTCTTTTGACTTTATTATTTGATGATCCTTTTTTGTTCTTTCTAGTTTTGTATGTGCCAGTCCGTTGGTCTTTGGAATGAACATAATAGCGAGCAGCTAGCTTTTCAGCTACTGCCTGTGTCTTTTTCAAGAGGTCCGCACAGATGGTTGAGTGGGTTACCAGTCCTCTATCACGATAGGGGATTGAGCAATTCTTCATTATGCGTCGGCTGATTGTCCGCTTTTGACCCTCTGCAGGGTTTGTGACGTGTGTTCGTTTTCACTTCGTGTGGCGTTTGAGTTTCTTTTCCACTAGTTGGAAGGTAAGATTATTAACATTTGACATTTGACTGTTACATGTGTGTTTAGACTCAGGGGAGGCTAGGCAACCCCTCCAGCACTCTATAGGAAGATAGTGTGTGCTGGGTCTGTAAATTTAAAAAGACTAGTAAAGTCAATTTAACTTTACATGCTCTGGGAGGCAGTAGTCAGTCCCAGAAAAGGTATTTAAACCTTGGGAAGTGTGAAAGACACCCCTGTGCCACTGCACTGAGGGTGCTGTGTGACACACAGAAAAAGATGTCTGTGGAGTGGTTTTAAAACTCCATATTCAAAGAACACAAAAGTAAAACACACATCAAATTACATGAAAGAGTGGGGAAAAAAGGTTCACACTCTTTCCAGGTAAAAATTAAAATCCTAGAAATCCAGCTAAGTTGCTGGGGGTCTCAAAAGGTAAGGGAAATTAGCACATTCTTGAGAATTCTCCCTGACACACTGGGATATTTGTTCTTCATCTTGGAATAATATTATGTGTTTACTATGTATATACGAGGTCAGTATCCTTCTATCTTGGCAATTGCTGGGCTGAGTATTAACCATGTCAACAAATGTGTTCTTCACTCTTTTTGGTATTGTTTGAATATATTTGCCTTTAGGAGTTCGCTTCTGGGACATCTCTTTGATCTAAGGCTGATGAACTACTTTTGTCATTAGGCCAGGTAGGCCTTGCATTATGAATCTCTTTTCTCTCACTTTGGTTCTGGCATGCTCAGCATGTTTACAGTAGGCAACACATGGGTCACTCTTCCCTTTACCTTGGTTTTTCTATTTACTTCATCACATCCAGTTGGCTCTATGGACTATCTGGTGATAGCTTTCTCTAGTCTTCATCATTTGAACATTTCATTTTTATTTCATACTACATACATTGTTATGGATGACTCTTAAGCTATACAAGAGTCTTGTTACTTTGATTATTTCTAGTATAGTCAATCTATAAGGATGTTTTTTACATTTCTTCCAGTTCTGTATTGCTCTTGAAGGGGGTCTCACCCTGAAACACGTCGGCTAATTACAGACTGCCTGACTGTATGAAGATACAGATCTTATTAAACGACATTACATTACAGTTTTATGATATATCTCTATTCATTTTTTATTTCTTCCTATATTATTGAGAGTCTATAATCTAAATTGTTGGCTGTTTTGTTCAGCGTTACAAAGTGTGCAGGGGACGGGAGGATCCTTACCTTGGACCATCTTTCTTTTCTAGTATTTCAGGTGACCTTGTTTCAGGGTCATAGTTCCTCCCATGAACCTTACATTTTCAAAATATTGAGTCAAGTTGGAATCTAAATGATTTAACAAGATGTAAACTAACATTATTACTCTTTGAAACACTAAATCCAAATCAGGTCAAAACACATGAGAGAGTGAGAAAAAGGTCTCACTCACTCCAGGGTTAAAATTAAAACGTCCTAAAGTCCAGCAAAAAGGGCTGGGGGTCTCTAAGGTTTAAGGGAATTAGCACAGAAATGAGATTTCTCCTTAACAATCGTTCCCCCAGACTAAGGGATAGGAGAATTTAATCCTCTCCTATTCCAGTCGGTCATACTTTCTGGAGAGACCACCAGCATTTTGATGATTATGATTACACTTGGACTTGTGTTCTATGGTGAAATCAAACCCTTGGAGGATGATTGACCATCTCAAGAATTTGGTATTCTCCCCAACCATCTGCATTAACCATCTCAAGAGTTGGTGGTCTGCCTGAATACTGAAAGTAGAACCATACAAGTATGGCCTAAACTTCTTCAGAGACCACACAATGGCAACACATTCACGTTCTATAGTTGCCCACCTTGTCTCATGGTCCTTCCGTTTCCTAATGGTGAAGCAGATAGGGTGTTCCCTGTCTTTCTCATCCAGTTGGCTCAAAACCACACCTATTCCTGTGTTAGAAGCATCTGTTTGTACAATGAAGGATTAGTTGTAGTCAGGAGCTTTCAAGACTGGAGCTTGACAAAGGGCTTTCTGCAGTCCTTCAAACGCCTTAGTGCACTCCTTATTCCACTTGACCTTCTTGGGTGAGCAGATCACATTCAAGGGAGAAGCTATGGTCCCATAGTTCTCTATGAAGTTCCTGTAGAACCCAGTGAGACCTAGGAAGGCTCTCCCTTGAGTCTGAGTAGTAGGGGTGGCCCCGTCTTGTGCAGCTTGTACTTTGCTAGGCAATGGCCTTATTTGGTATGGTATGATATGGTATTGTTTATTTGTAAAGCACCTATACACAAAGCAAGTGTTTCAAAGCGCTCAAGGAAGCAGGGAGCAAGGGGAAAACCAGTCATTCAGAGCCCTTGAATTTCTGAATGATACAAGTCTGCACTAGGCAGAGTAAGTGCATGGCACAAGTGCATATAGTAAATTTAACATTGTAGATAACAGCAAATAGATCTGACGACGATTCTGCAGTTTTTCCAAGTGCATTGAGGAGTGATCATGCAAGGAGGAGTGACAAGGGAAAAACAGGTAGACCATCTTCAAGGCATGGTACATCCAGAACGTGCAAGTGCGCAGACAGGAGAGGGGAGGGTGGACAAGTACAGGAGGGATGAGGGGGGACCAAGTGAGCCCAGTCAGAAGTAGCTGGGGTAAGTGCTGAGAGATGCTGCTCTTATGGGTCAATTGACCAAGTGCAGTTACGATGAGGCAAGTGCAAGGCAACAGAGGCAAGTGCAAGAGGACTGGCTAGGGTGCCAGGGACCTGTGAGACTCTGAGGTACACCAGGCAGCCAGTAAGCAGGCTGTGCAGAAAATGAGCCAGAGAGGGATAGAGCAGAGAGAGAGGTTAGCAGTGTAGAGGGAGAGAGGAGGAGGAGAAGAGAAATGTCTTAAGTTTTTTCTGGAATTTAAGGAGATCTGGCTCAAGACAGAGGGCGGCAGGGCGGCTATTCTAGAGGGAGGCCCCTGCAAAGGTTAAAGATCTCCATCCAAACCTCTGCTTGGAGAACCGGCTCACTCACAGTAGTTTGGAGGTAGATAAGTGGAGGGCTTGGGAAGGACAGTAGTTAGGTAGGCATTGTTGCAGATAGGTAGGTCCCAGGCCCCAGAAAGCCTTGTGGACAATGCAGAGGGTTTTGAACTTGATCCTTGCAGCCACGGGAAGCCAGTGGAGTGATTTCAGCACAGACAGATGCAACCCTAGGCTTAAGGCCAAGGACAAGTCTTGTGGTTCTGTTCTGGATGAGTTGTAGAGGGCGCAGAGCAGAGGCAGGGAGGTTGAGAAAGAGGCTGTTGCAGTAGTCCAGCCTTGAGACAACCAGGGCTCTGGAGACAGTGGGCCTCATTATGAGTGTTGTGGTAAGGCAACAACGGCACCGGTAGTGCTACCGGCGCTGTTATTACTATCGCCGCAACATTCAGAGTTCTGGTCACGGGGCCGCTCTGTATGCCTGGTCAGACCAGACATGCAGAGCAGCACCCGCTAGCAGAACAGGATGCTAACAAAGGCCCGTTATTAACGGGCCCGTTGTTAGCATCCTCCCCATTCCCATTGAGCCCTATGGGGGCTCAAATGCGAATGGGGATGTACCGGGTCCCACGAATGGGAATTACCGGGCCCACAAAGGTCGGAATGGCCTGGTAATTTCCATTTTGCGGGATCAGGACCCGGGTTTGGGGGTAGCCGTGCCCCGAAAAATGGAATGTCTACCTCCTAACTCGTAATGAGGCCCAGTGAGCCGCTGGGGGAAGGTGTGAAAAGGAAGAGCACCTCTGAGGAGGTGCAGCTGGTAGTTGGACTTTTTAGAGATGTCCAAGATGTGAGTGGAGAAGGAGCGAGTGGAGTCGAAGATAACACCAAGGTTTTTTGCCACGTAGTTAGGTGCAGGCACAGGGCCAAGGAGGGCCAGCCAGAGTGAGAGTGGGAAAGCGGGAGCAGGAGTCCCAATGCGAACAATCTCAGTCTTACTGGCCTTGAGGCAGAGATCGTCTGCAGCAGACCATGACTGAATTGCAGACAGACAGTAAGATATGAGTGAGGTAGAGGAGGTGGCTGATGGTAGCCTAAGGGAGAGTTGTGTGTCATCCACATAACACTGGAAGTTAGAAATGAAAGTGGCAATCACACATGCCAGGGCAGCCATGTAGACATTGAAGAACATTTGGGATAGGTTAGAGCCCTGGGGAATGCCACAGGTTGAAAGTGTGATAGTAGAGAGAAAGGACACAAGTTCCACAGAAATGTGCGATCAGGATGTTGTGGTTTACTGTGTTGAAGGCAGAGGAGAGGTCAAGAAGAATGAGTACAGAGGGAGTGTTAGTGTCGAGATTTGAGAGCAGGTCTTCAAAGGTGTTCAGAAGAGCAGTTTCACCTCCTCCTACTTCATGTTCAAGGTAGACCACTTTACTCTGATCAATTTGAGATTTACTAGCCTTTATGGTCAGATGGGCCTGTTCCAAAGCCTGCAAAACATATCATAGGTGGTGAAGATGCTCTTCCCAAGTGGGGCTGAAAACTGCAATGTCATTCAAGTATACCATGCAGACATCCTCTAACACATTCAGAACTGGATTCACAATACTCCATAGCTGTGAGGAGGTCGAGCACGTACTGGATATGCATTGTCATTAGTCTCAGTGCTCTTAGTTCCACCTTGAACCCCTCCTCAGTGTCATTTGCCAGCTGGATCAGCTCCCAGCGCACAATCTGGAGCCATGTGGCATTTGCTCAGTTCTGGATAATGGGGATCAGTGATGCAAAGAATGTCTCGGAGGAGTTGAAAAGTTTACATTTGTTGGGGGATCTGTGCCAAAAGGTCAGAAGAGTCCTTAGAGGGATGTATAAAGCTAGAACCTCTCTTTTCGCGTGACACTTGATCCTGTAGCCTGTCTTCTGACAATATGTCATAGATGGGAGGGTTTCGTTCATCGTTTGGGGTGCCAGTTGCTGTCTGTTGGGCACCCCTTCCCCCGGACATGCTTTTTTCCGGTATTAGCAGCAGTACAGAGTGCAGCATTGCCAGAGCACAGTAGCCCCTCCATGATGGCGGGAGGTGCAAGTATGCTTGTTTGCCACACACTCAGTAGTGGTCCATTACGGAAGCAGTTCCTTTTGGCCTGTCGGGGACGACGAGGGGTTTGTAGCAGCAGGTGTTTGAACCCATGGGTACTCCTCCTTCCCCGTGAAAGCACAGTTCATATTTTACCTCGGTCCTTGATCGGTTTTTCGAGTGCAGTGACCCATGTCAGCTTGGTTATGTGTTGAGTGCAGGTCTGGGCACATGTGTCATCCATCCATCCATTTCAGCCTCTCATCCGATGAGCCACGTAATGCTTCAGCTTTGCACATGACTGTTGTATCTTGCCATTTGTTTTTTGCAAACATTGTCCCATTTATTGCAGAAAAAGCAACTACTTGAAACAAGTTGCACCTTCAGGCTTGTTCTTGCATATTTTCTCATCTGGAGGAAGCAGTAGTTGTTTTACTGTGTGCGCCTGGAAGGTGCTTCTGATTCTACATAGTGCGAGATGAACAAGACATTGAGCTTCTACAATTGGGATCTCTTGAGGCACTAAAACCTTAGGCTTTCCTGACGCATGAGATATTAGTGAACACACATAGAAGCTACCATTCGTGGGCTGTCTCTCAGTGGCGCTCATGTCAGAGTACCATTTGTCAGTCTGGTCCGGATGGCGGAGGTCCTCTACCTTATCCAACCCCAATCCGTGATACGCATCATACTTGTGCTGTTGCACTTGCCTTTTCCTTCTGTTGACCAATCGATTTTTATCACCAGCAAGTGAACTTTTGGATCGTCTATCTGCAATGCCTGGGAGTTTATGTGCATTCATAGTTTCAGGTGGTAGATGGGGAAAATACCAGTATTCATATTTACATTGTGATCAGTGTTTTGTTGCCAATATGGGGTATCTGATAAGACATTTGGGGTGGTAGTAGGGAACATATCGTACAATTCAATAAGTGATGAGGTAGTCACATAAGTCGAACATACGAGAAAAGAGAAATGAAGAATGAGAAATCATCCATGTATAGACATTTTAAGACAAAACATCACTCACTATCTCAACTCAAATTTGTGATCTTGGAAACAATATCCAGACCCCCTAGAGGTGGCAACATGCAGGACATAATGACACAAAGAGAAATGTTCTGGGTCCATAAATTGGACTCATTGGAAGCCAGTGGAATGAATGAGGAATTTTCCTTAGCGTCCTTTCTCTAAAAATAGACTGTACCATTGTCAAGTTGCCTTCAGTAATCATTGTATCAACTAATATAACTCTAATCTGCAACTTAGGCAAACAGAGATCAAACCATCTAAAGTAAAAAGGCAGCAGTAAAGAGGTAGATGATTTGATGTTATGTTATTTTGAATATATAGGCCAATCAACCAACATGATTTTTTGACTCTGTACATTAAAGCGTAACCATACCTGAAGATAGTTATGGTCGCTAAGAGCCCCCTAACATGAAAGGGTTGAAATGATGAGTTATATAAATGATTTGATGCCTTTATCTCGGAGTCCGGGAATACCACCTCATTAAATTACAAAGAGCTCAAAACGCTGCCGCCAAGATGCTACTTGCACTGGGCCCAAGAGACCACACCTCTCCAGCTCTCAGAACACTCCACTGGCTCCCAGTTGGACAGAGGGCCACTTTCAAGACCCTGTGCATGATATGATAAGACATTTGTAACGCGCCTATACACAAGTGTTTCAAGGCGCGACGAGGCAGGGGGGGGAACAAGGGGAGAACAGACAACGATCCTACTAGGCCAGGTGTCATTCAGATCACGCAAGTGCAAGGATATGGGACTGGGAAAAGTGCAAGGGGAAGGGGAGAGGGGAAGTGCAGTACATGGTTAGTAGAATACAAGATAAGTAATAGGGCCAGCTGGTGGCAAGTGCAACGAGAGTGCAGTACATGGTTAGTAGAATATAAGATAAATAATAGGGCCAGCTGGTGGCAAGTGCAAGGTAAGTGCCAGGAGAAGGGGCTGCAGGATACAGAGACAGTCCCGTAGTGCAGGTAGGCAGTGCAGGGAAGAGTGGCAGGGCCAAGGACCGAGATCGGTGAGTGGCCAGCTGCAGATTCAGTGCAGGTTCAGTGATTTTAGCAGGGGAGAGAGGGAGAGAAAGCGGAGGCAAAGAGAAAGGTTTTGAGGTGCTTCCGGAACCGGAGATGGTTCTCCTCAAGTTTCAGGGAGGCAGGAAGGCTGTTCCAGAGGGAGGCCCCTGCTGTGGAGAGAGATCTACCCCCAGCTCGTTGCTTGGAGAAGCGGCTGACCCTGAGGTAGTTGGAGGTGGATGAGCGAAGAGCTCGAGAAGGAAGATATTTAGGAAGAGAGAGTTGAAGGTATTTTGGCCCAAGGCCCCAGAAGGCCTTGTGGACAATGCAGAGGGTTTTGAACTTAATCCTCACGGCCACTGGGAGCCAGTGTAGCGATTTCAGTCCTGGAGAGATACGGTCCCTGGCCTTGAGGCCAAGGACAAGTCTCGCAGTCCTGTTCTGGATGAGTTGCAAAGGGCGGAGAGTAGAGGCAGGAAGGTTTAGATAGACGCTGTTACAGTAGTCCAGCTTCGAGAGAACCAGGGCTCTGGAGACAGTGAGCTTCTGGGGGAAGGAGAGGAAAGGAAGGATACCTCTGAGGAGGTGTAGCTAGTAGGGTGACTTCTTAGAGACGTCAGATATGTGAGGAGAGAAAGAGAGTGTCGAGTCGAAGATGACCCCAAGGTTTTTTTGCCTTGCAGTTAGGAGCAGGAAGAGGGCCAAGGGAGGCTGGCCAGAAAGCTGCAGGGAAGGAGGGAGTGGGTGTGCCGATAAGTAGAATCTCAGTCTTACTGGCATTAAGGCAGAGGTCGTTGGCGGCACACTATTCCTGGATAGCAGAAAGACAGTCGGAGATGAGGGAAGGGGAAGAGGAGGCCGAGGGTAGCCTGAAAATGAGCTGGGTATCATCCGCATAGCACTGAAAGTTGGGACAGAGAGCGGCGATGCGGTGAGCAAGAAGTGCCAGGTACTGGTTGAAAAGCCAGGGGGAGAGGTTAGATCCCTGGGGGACACCACAGGTAGAGAAAAAGATGTCAGAGAGGAAGGAACCCAGTTGGACCTGGGAGGGTCGATTGGAGAGGAAGGAGGTCAGCCACGCCAGAGCCTGACCAGTGATACCCAGGTTATCACGGAGATGGTTGAGCAGGATGGTGTGGTTGACAGTGTCAAAGGCAGAAGAGAGGTCGAGCAAAATGAGAACACAAGGGGTGTTAGAGTCAAGGTTTGAGAGCAGGTCCTCACGGATGTTCAGGAGAGCAGTTTCCGTGCTTCTGCAGCTCTGAAGCCAGACTGATGGTCATGAAGACTACCAACAGATTCAGCATGGAGATTAAGCTGGGAGATGGCCAGTTTCTCTAGGAGCTTGCCCAGGAAGGGAGTGATAGAGATTGGGCGATAGTTAGCTGGGCAGGAGGGGTCGGAAGAGGGTTTCTTAAGAAGGGGGTGCACAAGGGAGTGCTTGAGGGGGGATGGGAAGACTCCAGAGGCGAAGGAGTGATTGCAGAAGTCAGCCAGGGCAGGCGCCAGGGAGTCGATGTGGTCCTTGATAGTTTTGGAGGAACAGGGGTGGACCTGTTTTGACGAGACTTTCATAGATCGGACTTGTCTCGAAACCTCGTCAGCAGAAAAAAGGGGAAAGGCAGAGAAGGAGGGAGGAGGGGTGGCTGCAGAAGGGCCAGAGGGAGAGCAGGGAATAGAGGAGGGGAGGTGATAGGAGGAGAGTGAGGTCAGGATGTCCTGAGTTTTTTAAATGAAGTGAGAGGCCAGTGCCGTGCAGAGGGCTTGGGAGGGGACAGGAGAGGTGGAGACTGCAGCAGGGTTGGCCAGCTCCTTGCAGATTTTAAAGAGTTTGGCCGAATTGTTAGATGCCGCAGAGATGCGGGCTTGGATAAGGGCTCTCTTCTTAGTGAGAACGGAGAGCCGGTATTGCCTTTGGAGCAGGCGACAGGCCAGTTTGTCACAGGATGAACATGAAGCACGCCATTTCCTCTCTGCCACCTTGCACTTGCGTTTAAGGGTGATGAGATCCGAGTCGTACCAGGAGTTACATTTGGTTTTGGGTTTCAGGCGGATTCTCATGACAGGGGCAAGGATATCAAGGGTATCAGATATAGCAGAGTGGAGAGTGGAGAGGGCTGTGTCAGGGTGGGAGTCAGCCGAAGGGGGAGGGGGGGCGAGAAGGTGGAAGCGAAAGCCTCAACTGACACACGCTTCATGGGTCGGATGACCGCGAATGTGGGTGGCAGTGATGAGGGTGGCTTTGCCAGTGGGGTAGGGAAGGTGAGGTGGGAGGATAGGAGAAAGTGATCGCTCCAGGATAGAGGAGTGGAGAGAGGGACAGAGAGGGGAAGGTCAGAAGAGATCAGAGCATCAAGAGTGTGCCCTGCAGAATGGGTCGGCCCAGACGGGAGAATAGAGAGTGAGAGAGAGTCACAGAGGTCGCAAAAGAGTCCAGAGGGAGACGGGAGGCATCAAGGTGGATATTGAAGTCTCCAAGAAAGAGGAGTTGAGTGGTTGAGGACAGGAGAGAGGAGGAGAGGTCAGCCCACTCAGAGAGGAAGGAGGAAATTTGACCAGGTGGCCGATAGATAGTAGCCACGGTAAGGGAATGGCTAGGAGAGAGAGAGAGTCGGCAGACAAGGCATTCAAAGGAGGAGTAGGTCTGCGTAGGGGTGACAGTGGCAGGAATCCACTCAGGGAAGATAATGGCCACACCCCCCCAGCACGGTTGGGCCTGGGCAAGGAGGGGATCTTGTAACCGTCAGGTAGGAGTGTGTCAAAGCTGGTGAGAGAGCTGGCCGTGAACCATGTCTCAATGAGACCGAGGATGTCAAGGTCCAGTTCCTCAAGAAGGCGACAGATATCAGAGGAATGTTTGACGGCAGAGCGAGAGTTGAGAGTGGCAATGAGGAGAAGGTTGCCATCCTTAAAGGACTTCCGGGGAGGGGTAGAGATCAGAGGTACGCCCTGAGGAGGTGAAGAGGAAGGAGCAGGAGAGAGGGCAGGGTGAGAGGGTGGAGGCAAGGTAGCCGAGGACAGAGAAGAGGGGACAGCAGGGGAGGAAAGGAAGTTGATGAGGCGCGGGAAGCGTCTATCAAAGAGGTGGAGGTTGGCCTGAGGGCCTTGGACCAAGACGGTCCCATTAGCGTAGACATTAATGATGGCCTTAGAGGAGCGGAAGGGGGCCAAGAGGACATCCCAACGGGTGCCACCATTAATGGGAGAAGAGGAGAAGGGAGAGAGCACAGAGACCATATGAAGGGACCATTGGTCAGGGGAAGGCACGAAAAAGAGGATGTCAGTAAGAGTTTCCTTGGAGGAGGCACTGGTATAGGTGTCAGCGATAGGGAGGCCTGGGTTGGAGACCAGGATATCCTTTTTAAACTTTTTCCTACCAGATTTAGTGAGGAGAGCAGGATAGTCAATGGAGAAGCAGTTAGAGAAGATAGGAGAGATAGAGAGCACCATGGAATAAGGAGGGAGTGGGGGAAAGACAGACGAGAGCAAGCGGACAGGAGTGAAAGCGGCAAGGCCTAGTTTACCACAATAACAGAGCAACAGTAGCACAGTAAATACGAATTAGGTACCCAGTGGAGAGGCCACCTAAGTTTGAGAGTCCTGCGAGGGGAGAAAAAGCCCTAGTTTACCACAATTACAGAGCAACAGTAGCACAGTAAATACGAAGTAGGTGCATCAGGGGCGTAGACAGGGTAAGGCCTGAGCAGGAAAGGCCCTCCCAAAATCTCTGAAGGCACCCTCTGCAGCGCTGTGTGGGAATTTACAGATGTTAATGTAACTGTGATGGGCCCAACTACATTTTCTTCAGACTCCACTTGTAAGACTATCCTGGCTACCCCTCTGCTGTGCATCACCCACCGAGCAGTGTACAAGACAGGCTCTCTATAGCTGCAAGACAAGCTAAAACCCTACCACTCAACGTGCACTCTAAGATCAAGCTCTGCCTTCCTTTTAGTGATAACAACCACCAACTGGGTCAGGATAGGAGGATCCTCGTTCTCAGCCTTGGCCCCTACTCTATGGAACTCGCTTCCACCCCACATCCGACTCACCAAAGTCTACTTGTCATTCCGCAAACTACTAAAAACATGGCTCTTCCCATAACACTGAAGACCACCCAAAGATGTATCCAAACTCCCCCAGCAACCGAATGACGAAACATACAACAAAGCTGTCCTACCTGGTGCTCACCAACATGATAGGATAGAATGGATCAATTAGAGGGAATGATTGGAGGGAATGGAGTTGATGGATGGAGTAAACAGAGTGGGTGGACACAGTAAACAGAATATCAGAGTTGATCGAGTAGAGAAAATGGAGTGAGTGGATGGAACGGATAGAGTGACTGAATGGATAGAGTGGATGGAGCGGACGGATTGGATGGAATGGACGGAGCAAATGGAATGGACGGAGTGGATGGAACGGACGGAGCGGATGTAACAGATGGATGTAATAGGCCAGTGGCTTGTGGCCCAGGGATGTCTTCTGTGTCAACACTGCAGTCATTAGTGTTCTGTTTGAGTGAGAAAATAAGAAAAATTCCCTTTCATAGTCAGGTATTGGTAGAACTGATGCTGAACTTATTAGTTCTTTTAGTGTTGTGAATGCAGTATGCAGTGTGCATTTCAGGTGTCCATTTTAGTGGCACCTTGTCCTTCTGTGCTTATTTCAGCCCTTGTAATAGAGGTCGGTCTGTAGGCGGTATAATCTAATATCCATGTACGGCAGTAATTACAGTTGCTGAGAAACGTCTGCATGTCTTTGACAGTATGTGGTGTGGCCGAAGCACGTACTGCTGCCGCTCTGTCAGGTATTATTCTTTTACCATCTTTTGAGATCAATTGGCCTAATTACAGGAGCTCAGCCAGACAATAGCGTAATTTGCTTTTGTCTACCTTGTACCACTTCTGGGGTAGCAATGTTAGTAGGGTGACAGAATCTTTTCTGCATGCTTCCACCCCTTCACTACATACCAGGAGGTCATCTACGCACTGAATGACCATGCTTTGGACATCTATATTGCCGAGATCTTCATGCAATATTCTTTTAAAGATACTTGGGCTCTCACAGTACCCATGTGGCCGCCAGTGGTGTTCGTATCTCCTCTCCCGTATTGTGAAGGCAGTGAGGTATTGTGATTCTGGATCGAAGGGTACTGAGAAAAAGGCGTTTTTCAGGTGCACCACTGAAGTGGGTGGCCTGTTTTGGGATGCTGCACAAAATGGATGCCGGGTTTGGGACAAAAGGGATCTCTTTCTGAACAATAGCATTTAGGGGGCGGAGGTCCTGGATCATACGCCATGTGACCACTATCTCTTTCTTGATCAGATAAATGGCCGTATTGCATGGGGAGTTGGAGGGGACAATGATGCCTTGCTGCAATAATGCGTGTATTGTGTTTTTTATACCTTCCTCCACTTCCCTTGATAAATGGTATTGTCTCATCCTGCGCAAGACAGCACCTGTTTTCAGTTTTATTTTACTGGGGTCACTTCCCTCAGCAACCCTACATCATGGGGGTGTGTGGTACACAAATATGATGGTACTTGTTATAAGTCCATGTCCCAGAAAGATGGCGGTGCACTGACAGCAGCCATGAGGAGGTTTGCTACCCGTCTTTTCTGAATCCTATCACAGGGCATGCACCTCTCTAGTATAATCTCCTCATCAGTGTTGTTGTCAGCGAACAGTTCTTCATGTGTCAATTCTTGTAGTGGGATATTTGGATCAATACACAACACTGTTCGCCCCTCACACCCATGTGGGTTCATGCCAGTTGCTACAATACGCTTTGCTGACACCTGTACTCCCTGTAGGTTGAGAGAAATCACTGTACCTGGCACTATTTTGGGTGTGGCCACAGGGCGGAAAACAAAATCAGAGGGTACTCTCCATTCTTTTTGTGGTAGTTTGGGTATTTTGAAATTTGTTTGCATTATGAAAACTAATAATACTAAACAATACTACTAAAAATTGCTAATACTTGTATCCCATACACGATAATATATGCATTGGTGGGTTGGGTTATCCTCGCACAGTTGTCTCATTTGCTAAAGTCTGTATCAATAGCATTGCTCGGAGTGCGCACATTCCTGGGGTGGAACATACTATACCCCTGTCTGTGAATGTTATGGTCATGTTAAGTTTACTGAGTAAGTCCCGACCCAATACATTTATGGGGAACTCCTCATGATACAGTCGGGGTTCTCAGATTGTCTTTTCCCCTTTTCTAACAAATCTTCTGTATATGGAACCTTGACCAGAGCCGCAGAGAATCCCTGCGTCTCGAGATTTTTGCCAGATAATGGAAAATCACCTTCACATAAACATGATGTTTCCACCCCCTAGTCAACCATAAAGATTAACTGTTTATTCCCCATCTCTGCCCCCACCAGTGGTTCCTCATCTGGGCCTAAGGTAGTGGATAGGAATAGACACGCAAGGGCTCTCTGTGGGCTATCCTAGTCAGGGTGAGTTTCTGTTCCAGAGCAAGAGAAAATATTTTCATTGAGCACACAGGTTTCCTGATAGGGTGTAGGCGCACTATTATCAGTAGTGACAAATGGGTTTGCATGTGTCATTTGATTTGGGTGGGTAGGGCAAGACTGTATAGAGTGCAGGGGTGTTTAAGTGTATTGTACCCTGGTATAGGTCTGCTATCAGGCTGGCCATCTGGTTCATAGTTTCCTATGGGCAGACCGTACGTGCTACCCGGGTGTGGGTGTCCGTACTGCTGTGTCATGGCCACAGGACAAGGGCCACTATCTTTGCCATCTAAAGGATCCAAATGGACCCAGTCCTGGTGCCTCTGGCACCAGGCTCATGAAAAAGTGTGCTTTGCACACTTTGTGTCTAGGGCACTTGCATCCGGGCGTGGCCATTAGAGAACATTGGGGAGCATGTGCAGGAGTCTCTGGGAGTGTCAAGGTGGAGCCACAAGGCGGGGCCAAAGGGAGGGGCCGGGACCAGGCTATTTAAGTCAGCCCCACCTGTATACAGGTGCTTTGCATTAGTCTGCTTTCCGCAGCGTAATGCTTACCGCCGCCTGCAGAGTCTTTACCTGTTTTTGAGCTCATCACCTCGACGCGCATCTCTCCTGGTTCCAGTGCATCTTCTTCAGCATGCACCTTACCTGCTTCCAGCAACATCACTGCTCGACGCGCAGCTTACCTGGCTCCAACAACATCATCGCTGAATGCGCATCTTACCTGTCTCCTGCAATCCCATCGTCTGCAGCGCCTCGCATCTTACCTGATTCCCATTGTCATCAGAGTCGGAGCGCATCCTCACCTGTTCCGGACATCTAGCTACGCTGAGTTCTTCTTCTCATCCATTATCTTCGCAGAGTCATCCATCCAGTGATCAATGATAGGTCTTCGGATAGCCGCTATCGCCAGGCCATCCCTGCAAGAGAAAAGAACATACAAGGTTAGAAACTGCATAAATAACATACGCTTGGCCGCCCAACACCTGAGCCTTGCGTTCAACCCTGAAAGCCAACTTACCTTCTAAATTGAGAGCTTCGCTATCCCATTTGGCACCATTTGGACTTGCTCTCAACAGTGCGACTCCGCGTGGCCATCTTCACACCTATTGGGGAGAGAAAAGACATTGCAAGATTTACGGATAATAATCACGGTGAAAAGACATTGCACAAGGATACAGACAATAATCATTGTTAAGAACACTTACCTTCAAAGTGGTATGGTCGCAGCCGGCCTGGGCCACCACATCCACGGACCAGTGAAGCAACTAGGTCCACCTCAGGCACCCCTGCTGATGAGAAGGAGGACTGAGAGCTCATCCTCACAAGAAATCAGGTGAGCCTATATGGGTAAATGCTTGCTCATCTCATTCTGGAACAAAGGGTTCTAGGGAAATCACGATCCAACCACACCATTCTCATTGCCTCTCGTATTCTCTCAGGGGCAGTACCAGCAAACAGAGCAGCCCACATTACCGCAGCTGTGGGAGGGAACCAATCCAGGGGAGCTAAGTCCAGGGCTCCAACTGTGCCCCAACGTCCCTGCAGAGACCAGGTGAGCGTAACATGCTGTTCTCTGCCATACCTTTGGTTGTTCTGGTAATAGGCCACTGGTCTAATTTGGCATTGTGTTCCAAAGTGACCCCACCTTCTGCACGACCAGCATGGTCTGGGTCAACCCCCCCTTGGTCCTTGTCCTCCATATCCCCCTCCTCCTCCCTGTGGTCCGTGGTAGCCATTGGGGGTCCCATATAATCTCCACCTCGCAGTTCCTGGCCATTATCTGCCCATGCTGCAGCCATCCTAGCCTGTACCGCCACTGACACCTCCCTTTCTTCCCCCTGCTGCTCTGGGGGCGGCACTTCGGTTACTGCTGCAACCTTCACTAACTTACTCTGTACCAGCTTTGCTTCTTCTGCTAATCTCCTCATCTCCTCTGGGACATTTATTTTTCCCTGTCTTTGATCCTCCTGCAATGGTGTACTATGATGCTTTGTATTTCTGGCCACCCCTTGGCTTCTATCCCAGCTATTTTATCGAGGGCCTTCTGCACCTCCTACGGGAGGCCTCTTTTAATGATAAAGTAAAATAGGGAGGTGGACTCGTCCCAGGCCATGCCAGTCTCTGCCCTCCACATCTCCTGCACCCGAAGAATAAACTGTGCTGCATCTTCCTCATCCTCCATAGTGCATTGCATTATTGAGTGGAGATCGGGGTGTCGGGGAAGGTCCTCCATACTTGTGCATGGACATTATCAAAAGACGCTCCATCATGTGTATAATTCCCTGTGGTGACACCCGGGAACCGTGCTTTTACCCATACCAAGTCTGCTTGATCTCCCACTGCTGATACTAGAAGGCTTTTAATATCCCTTATAGCTAGAGGCACCCCTGCAGTGTTCTTTTCAAATGCATAAATCCATTTCCCCACACCCGCCATGAAAAGGGGGAGCAATTTGAGGTTATTTTTGTCTATCAATGCCCAAGGCACATAATGGGGTCGCCCTGCTCCCTTGTGGATGAGGGGCATTTGTAATTTTGACCTCAACTTCTCCTTATTTCCCTTCACTCATTTCTTTTTTGCTAGGGCTATTCTCCCTATTCTGTTTCGGAGCCTATGTTCCCATCCTTCTTCTTCCTCCGTCACCCGCGGTACGGTTCATTTTACTTGCTGGATTCCTCCCAGTGCCCCCACATCTGATTCCTCAAAATCACTCCAACATTCCTCATCCCTCTCTGAAGCCAGTGTGTCATATCCCACGCTTTCTACTTCTTCCTCTCTCCAATAGAACCGTTCCAATAGGAGCAATATCTATTCTGAAAAGAAAGTCCCCTGATTTCCATTCATCCTCAGGATATGAGAAAGGAGCTCTTTAAGGGTGGTGGAAGCCCCCCCCCCCCGAGGGTTGAGTTGGTTTGAATATTTCTCTCAATCATGCTAATTCTGTTCGAGTTGATGTTAGTGGCACTTCTAGATCTCAAGTGGATGGTCCCTGAGTGGCAGGTGCAATTATCAGAGGCACAAAAGGAGGTGGGGGTGCTCGGCCAGGTGTGGTTGGCGTGCTTCCCCCTGGTACATAGGCCTTATCAAAGTATCCCTCTGCGGGTCTCGTGAGCAATGGATATATTTGCTTGGGCTCTTCTTTTCATTTTTCACCTTCCTTTGTCTTCGCACTCACCCCCCTTCCTTTTCTTTGCTCTGCGTTACAGGTGTTTCCGCAAACATTTTCCATAAATCTAGCACTTCCCTCCTGTTTTGGAGCTGTTTCCCTTTGTACTTCGCCATTAAACAGGTTGCTACGTGATATAATGTCCCCTTCTCAAGACCCTTCTTCTGGCCAGGCATCGGGTGATCCCTCCCCCTTTATTTCTGTCACCCATTGACTATGGTACTTTTTCATCCTGTCTTGGTATAGGGGGGAGGTTTTTACAAATATGGGCTAGTGGGATATCCATCCCCATGCTCTAGTGCTCTAGGGGTCTCTTTCTCTCGCCCCCTTGCCCACTGTCACCTCTAGGTCTTAACCTCTGATATTGCAACTATATATATATATGTATATATATATATATAATATTTTTTCACCACAAAACCTTACTTATACATTTTCAGGACAGACACATAAAACATAAACCATTGAACACTTTGACAGAACACAACCAACAAATGTGTTGACAATGCCGAACAAGAAACATAAACCTTACATTTTTACTTTTACCCCGGACCCCCTCTGTTGAACCATACCCCCCTTTCTCACACATTAAACATTCACATCACCTCTGCCCCCTCCGGGCCTTCCTCCACATATTTTATAAGAAAATTCAAATAAAACTATAAAACAATAACCACTACTTATTCCCAAGCTTACTAATTATAGTCCTACTTTATTCCTCTTTTCCATTTGATGTCCGCACTTGACGGGACAGTGCAATGCGGTACCGTCTTCTACCCCTTTACAGAGCTAGGTTCCTGTTTCTCCTCTATTCTTCAACTTATTCTTCCATATAAACAACAATGGCCATAAAAATATAATTATTTTCATACATTCATTTCACTCATTCATACCCTAACCATGCATGTTCCCTTCCCTTATTAAAAAACCCATAGACAACTTTTCCCACTTTCCCTTATTTGTTTTCCCCTTGCAATTAATACTCACGTACCCGTGTTCTTCCAAGAGCCTCCGTTCGTGGTCTCTCCACAACATATGGGCCTCCCCATCGTGGCCCCACCCGGCAAGCTTTTGGGTATTCGCAAAGCTGTTAACCACAAAACCTTCTCCGCTGCGTATGCGTTTTTTGGGGACTGGTCAGCTGTAGGTGCGGGGGCGGCCCTTCCGGGGGAAGCCCTGGATCTCGCCGCAAGTACGGGGGGGTCTTGAGGGATATCATACAAGAGAGGTCACGAAATGAAGGTTACTGCCCAACATGCACGTAATATCCAACAGACCAAAATAAAGGACACATCCCACTAGGGAATGAGACCAGGAGAGTAATTGCAAGTAAAACAAATGTATATAAGATATGAAATGCAAGCAGAGAACCCTGTTGCCCGAGAGCATTCTGCCAAACAATACACAGGCAGCACATTATAAAGACACACATCGTCAGTCATGATGTTTCAATATGGGGTACAAGCTTGGTGTCATGACCACTGCTTTCAAGGAGTCAGGACCTACCCAACACCCTTGGAAACAGGCTCATAACATGCCTTATCGGCACCAGCAAATCCCAATAGGGACCTTTTGGACCTTGTCCTGGCACCGGTGGTGCCAGGCTCATAGTAAGGACCCGTCCCGGCACAGGAAGCGCCGGGCTCATATCAAGTGTAAAAGTGCTTGGGTGAACCTACCTGAAGCAGACCATGCTGCTTACTTACCAGCCAGATGATGCTTTACTCTCTTCTAACAGGAACTACTTTTCTTTCTGGGTGGGGCAGGCACCACTCCCTGGATCACTGATGCTGGAACTCTTCTGGAAGCAGGAACTCTTTTACCTGGGCGCGGCTGCTGTGGAAGAAGACACCTAAGTACTCCTATGGGCTATTTAAACCACACCCGATTGGTACCACATGCTTCGCGTTATTCTGCATCTGCAGCAGGACGCTCACCGTGTCAGCTCCAGCGAATCTTCAGCTCCGGATCCTGTAGTTACGAAAATTACCTGCTGGGAACCAATCTTCAATCTTCAGCAGCTCCTGCAAAACAAAAGGCACAGGTTAGACAAAGGCAAAGTTAGCGCTTCAACTCACCCGAGCCATCGGCAGCATCCAAGTCGTTTTCTTTTCTGCATTCCGCGTCCGGCATCGGGCCTGCAAAGACAAAGAACATTGGTTAGTAACGTTCAGTTACAATACTGCTTACCTGTGTTGCGATTGCTCCAACTTTGTTCGCGCTGCATTCCGGCACCTGTAAAAACAAAAGGGGACATTAAGGTGCATTCTACGGCCCTAAAGCAGTCTTCCTACTTACGTGCCTTCGAATTCACCATCTTCTTGTTACGCTCTCTGCCACGAATCTGGGAGAGCATCTTCTTTGGCATCGACAGCATCCTAAAAGCAAAAGACATAGACATAAGGAAAAAGACATTTAAAGAGAGCAATCCAAAGAGAACTTTAATACTTACAAGTCACGCTCGTGCAGCAAAACGGCGGCATCGCTCTCACCTACCCTCTGCAATCAAGAGGCGGAACGCACATCCAGTGAAGTAACTGGACCCAGCGCCCCTGCACAAGACGCAGGATGGAGAGCTCAGCATTCACTTACTTAAGGTGAGCACAACAATCATCTGAGTACCACGGGGAGAAAGGGAGAGAGGGGCTAGGAACTTCTCCCATCCTTCCAGCCACTAATACCTTGATTTTCCACTTGCAGACACCTCACTCTGCAGGTCAAGCTTTCGGTGAGTAAGGGGCCAAATCCGGGAGCCAAACGAACCCTACGCCTAACTTTGAAGACGTTTGCAGCGCCCAGCCCAAGACCAGCGCCTCCGAGGGAACCAGGTGAGCGTTACACTTGGCAAGCGATTGGGGGGAGGCTTATGCCATACAGACTAGTATATGGGAGGTCGGATGCTAATTGGACATTGCTCCCCTTCGCTCCCGATACACGTGGGCCTGCTGGGCTCATCTCTGCGGTGTGAAGGCCGAGCAGAGTTCAAGAAGAGTTACATTTCTGACTAATCTAAACTAAACCACAGATATTGGCATACAGAGAATAATGGTGGACATAAACTATTATGGGGATGGGGGTCTTTGTAAAGTACAGACAGATCTATTAGCATTCTGACCCTTTGCATTTATGGGGGTATGGTGGCACTGGGCCCTTCGCCCAGGTGCCTTATCTGTGGGGTTTGATCTGTAATTTATGCTCCCTGGTGCCTCACTATTCAAACAAATATATAGACAGATCTTAGTTTAGGAGAAAATATTAAGTACATGGTGGGTACTCTGCCTGCATGACCCATCCCAACAATCACACCAGTTACCTTCAAAGAGAGTGGAGGGCAGGGGGCCAGTGTACCATGGCCTGGCAGGGAGGGGGTAGAGAGGGCATGAGTAGGTCAGCGGAAATGAATGGGCACAGGGTTTGGAGCTTGCCCCGGTCTCACACTCTGCAGTGAGCACATTCTGTCGGTATTCGATACTAGCTAATTGCAACAATAAATGGCTGGACTTCCGTGAGAACAACGCTGGCAGGGAGCTGGCAGGGGGTGGAGGCATCATGGGCTGTCTGTACGCAGTGCTGGGGAAGGGAGAGCTGACATCTCAGTGGAGTGAATTTGGGCCTAGTAAAAGATGGCGGACGGCAGGACACAAGAAGGAGTTTCTAAACACATGCATACATTAGGGCTTGGGCACCACCCCCGCAATGCAATGCTTCTATGCATGCAGCTACTTGCATATACTTTATTGGCGGGTAGCTGCACAGGCAACTATCATATTTTGGTCAGTGCAGGCAGGCTGCAGTGGGAATGGGGAGTGTATCGGATATACTATGAGGATATTTCCAGTCGGTGTACTATGTTGTGTTGTGCCTGCAAAGTCTCTGCTTGTTTGTGTGCATGGTTAGGGGCCTTGAACCTAATAGTACGGGCAGTGGTTGGAGGTAGGTGTGAGGAAGTTGTCAAGTGTGGGTCCATTAGTGTACTCACTATTGCCTTCTAGTGGATGTGCAAGGACTAGGCTATTGGGTACATCAGTGGAGTACCCAAGAGGCTACGGCTTGCTTACACCCTTGCTTCACGGAAGGCCATTACGACATTGAGACATTGAAAGATTTTTTTACAAGCACACTTTTGCGATATGGACCGTCGATGCAGCTACTGACATATACTGCATTGGTGGTTAGGTGCACAGGGGACTATCATATTTTGGTCAGTGCAGGGAGACTGCATTGGGGATGGGGAGTGCATTGGAGATAATATGAGGATATTTGCCGCCTGTGTACTATGTTGTGTTGTGGCTGCAAAGCCCCTACTGCCTTGTGTGCATGGCTACAGCCCTTGGCCCTAACAGTGTGGGCACTGGTTGGAAGTAGGTGTGAGAATGTTGTCTTGTTTGGGTCCGTTAGTGTACCCATGCGTACCTGTAGTCAGGAAAACTCAGTGGCCACATATTCCCATGCATGCCTCTATTGCCTTGCAGTGGGTGTGTACTAGGACTAGGCTCTTGGGGGCATAGGTGGAGGCCATAGGCCTCTGCATGTACACAAGAGTGTAGGTCTTCAGCACAACATCCGCAACGCCATGTAGGCACGTATGGGACCACTGTGATAATGGTGTGTGAATTGCATACATATGTACAAAGAGTGAATTCCCTTTGCCTTTGCCCATTTGGAGAAGTCATTAAATGCATACCTTATGACATCCCGCTGTTGGCTAGGGGTGCCAGAGGTTATGTTGCCGTTGTGGGTTCCCATTGTGTTGTGGCGTTGGGTATGGTGTCAGAGGCTGTGGTACGTTTGTGAAGTATGGTGTGGGGCGCCATGGTCCCATGCATGCCTCCATTGCCTTGTAGTGGTTGTGGGCAAGGCCTACGCATTTGGGTGCATGGGCAGTGGCCATAGGCCGCCGCATGTACCGAAGAGGCTAGGGCTTGCCACAGCCTTGCTTCAGGGAGGCCAGTAAAACATTGGCAGATGGAAGGATTTTTTACCACCACAGTTTTGCGATATGGACCCTTCACACAGCTACTCACTTATACTTCATTGGGGGTGTAGCTGCACAGGCGGCTATAATTTTTTGGTGTGTGCAGGTAGACTCCTTTGGGGATGGGGAGTGCATTGGAGGCAATATGAGGGTATTTTCAGTCGATGTATTATGCTGTGTTGTGCCTGCAAAGGTGTACTGGCTTGTGTGCATGGGTAGGGCCCTTGCACCTAACAGTCTGGCCACTGTTTGGAAGTAGGTTGGAGATTGTAGCTTTGTTTGAGTCCGTTAGTGTACCCATACGTACCGGTAGTCAGGAAATCTACGTGGCCACATGGTAGCATGCACAACACTATTGCCTTCAAGTTGGTGTGTTGAAGGAGTAGGCTCTTAGGTGCATGGGCGGAGGCCGTAGGCCTTTGCATATACCCAGGAGCCTAGGGCTTGGCCACAGCCTTGGTTCAGAGAGGGCAGGCAGACATTGGCACATGCAAGGAATTTTTTACAATCACAGTTTTGCGATATGGACTTTTTACGCAGGTACTCACATATACTTCATTGGCGGGCAGCTGCAGAGGCGACTATCCTTTTTTGGTGAATGCAGGCAGACTCCATTGGGGATGGGGAGTGCATTGCAGACAATATGAGGATATTAAACCCCTACTGCCTTGTGTGCATGGCTGGGGCCCTTGGACCTAACAGGCTGACAGGCTGGCCAGTGGTTGGAAGTAGGTTTCAGAATGTTGCCTTCTTAGGGTCCGGTCTTATACTGCTATGCAACTTCAGCGTACACTCTTGGAAATATGTATGTCTCCTGTGGGTGCTCACTATTACAGAATATTGTGAAGGACATTTTGCAGTTGATACACCAGTAGAGTTTGCGTGAAGTGCCTACACTTGTATATGGTACGCGTCATTGGCCTTGTTGCCATTCAGGGCCTGAGATGCAACCATTTATGTTCCATATGGTGTGCCTCTCATAATGCTCTGTACTTTTAGAGTGAAGGAAGATATTGCGACACATAAGCGAAGAATAAGCATTACGCATGTAAGGTATGGATAATGTACAGACCAACCCACATACATTTGCAGCCGACAACATTATCAACGCCGTTAAGAGCAGCCAAATACAGGACGGCAGGACATCTCACTGTTAGCTTTGTTTTGCGTACTTGTTGAGATCGCCAACGAATGCAGTTGGCGCTTCTACTGTGTGAAATTGTAATGTGTGCACCGCTTCCATTACCTATACATGTGTGCGGCATACACCATTGCAGCAGTCACTAGTGTCACTGACTTTACTTGTGGACAGCCGTTCCTCACGGCATGCACTCCAGGTATTTTATTTATGTGCGTGCCAAGCGTAGTGCACCCTGTCATGTGAGCACCTAGCTCCCGAAAGGAACAACAAACCAATACAAAAGCAGACATGTGCACACAGAGCATACGGTTCC
The DNA here is from genome assembly GCF_040938575.1 of Ambystoma mexicanum. Classification (NCBI taxonomy): domain Eukaryota; kingdom Metazoa; phylum Chordata; class Amphibia; order Caudata; family Ambystomatidae; genus Ambystoma; species Ambystoma mexicanum. The sequence continues at coordinate 230,570,158 of NC_090936.1, forward strand.
AGAACATTCCCATAGTTTAGTAACACCACAGTGAATTGTTCGAAGTGCTTTATTTTGCTACAGAATGTTAACGACAATGTGTAAATAGGCTGCATTCACCCCTCTTATTTTGCAAACAAAATTCAGTGACCAATGCTGTCTATGCACTTTTGTACTTCTGTTCTCGTCTAGCAAAGTGGGAAAAGGAGTACTTAGTGGTGATTGGCAGGTCGTGTGGAACAATACATTTTCTTTGAAAAGTAGACAGGGTAGAAGCCGGTGCCTCTGGGATACCTTAAAGCATAAAGGTTTGCAGGTTGGTTCGTATAGCCGTAACCGCAAATGGACATACCGGCCCATATTGGTCGGCCCAGATAGTATCGATGGAAAATAAATCACTTATCGTAATCTTCCAATGCTTGGTCCACCACCCGTTTATTGGAAAGTGGAAGGCGTGGCATGCACAGTAAGGTGCAAGATATCTGAGAAGAAAGAGGAATAAGTAGATTTAAGTAGCTGGTATTAGTGGCAGCGTACAGGATAAGACTTTGCGGGAAGGATGTGTCACAAGATGCCAATGCACATCTTGAAGACCTCAATGGCCACCGGTTGGAATTCTAATGTGCACATTTTGGACCCGCTAGATGAGCAATCCCAGATTACTGAAACACTTACATCAGCCCTCTAGATTGGGGATTTTTAGCACGGTTTTGATGGCAGCTGATGTCTTTGTCTCCTCTGTGTAATTACCTTTGAGGTGGCCACCAAGCAGGTTACAGCTCACAACGAACCCTTAAGCGAGGTTCTCCCTTTGGTGTACCTGTTTGAGCTCAAATTGACGAACATGGCGAGGACCCATGGCTTGACAGGTGATGAGGATGTGGCAAAACTGGTGATGGACCAGCTTTCAGCCTAGTTTGGTAATCCATAAGTAGTAGTTTAGAACGGTAACTTTGAGTAGCTTCTGGCTTCCTTTGTTGACCCACGTTTCAAAGTAAAAACAGCTGACTTTAATCTGCATGCCTCTAAGGAGGAGGACTGGCAGCAAGTGTCACAAAGAGGCTACAATGTGCAAGGATGTTTTGCTGCAGCAATTGCAGTATGAATTGGGAAACGACTGCAGGCAGCAGGAAAATCACCAACAATTCAAATTTTTGCTTACTAGAGTCGGCATGTCAAACTTACCAATGCTGGCAAGATCAACAGGCAGTACATCTCTGACACCTATAATAATATTTGTTTTTTTATATAGCACTTTAATCTAAAGCGCTTTACATAAGACATACACTACTATTATTACCCAATCAAAATTGGTACTCATTTATCGACCTTGTAAGGATGAAAGGCTGAGGTGGCCTTGCCAGGATTCGAACGTGCGACCTGTAGATCAAACAGATCACTGAAACAAGTGTGTAACCATCTAAGCCATTTTACCAGTGATTAAAGATGAAAGATTTGTGAATGTTGTTGTTGCAGACTACATGGAGGATTATCTGTGTGACACCCTCCTCAGTGACTTGGGCACCTTGCATACAGATGGGTTGTCAATAGGAACAGACAGCAGACCATAAGCTTCATAGATGTTTGATGCCTATTTACTGGACATTTCAGCAGTTGGGAGGGCAAATGAGCCACTAGAGCATTGGTTAAGCAAGCAGTCCATCTATCCAGCGACACTTGTGAGAGTTTTTGTAGTATCACTAATCTGACCCTTACCAGTAAGTAGCCCAATGGTGTTTTTTATTGAGCCCAGAATATTGGCTATGCTTTCAGGAGAAGCCTTTGAGTGTTGCATGTTTAACAATTGACATGTACAAAAATGAACATGCACTTAACTGATGAAATCTATGGAAACACATTGACCTACAGCCAACACACTAGCTCGGAGGATGATTTGTTACCCAGTATATGTCATACACTGATAGTCCAGTGGGATTCTTTTGTGTTGTGGGTGATTAGGGAATGGATAGCTGTGGTACTTATGAATGTGACTGACAAGCCCTGACAAGTTGCTGTCTTAACATTTGCCACTGTGTTGACTTCCGTGCAAATAATGTTTTCCAAACCTGATCACACACTTGTCAAAAGTTCTCATGTTTGCACACTTGGAGTAGCCATCTACTGAGGTGCTCAGGCTATTTTCACAGGTTGAAGCCATCAACTACAGTTCTCTACAGCTCCCTCAGAGGCTTTTGTAAAATTATCAAGCTTTCACACAGACTGCAGTCAGTTCCGAGGGTTGGGGAGTTTAAAGGTGAGGCCACTCGCTCCCCTATAACTGCATCATTCACTCTTCCCTGCACAATCCCTCGCAGGCGCTAATGGTGGAGGAGTGCCATATGCCTCCTCAGGACTGCCCACTTGCACAGCTTTTCCATCGCTCCATGGCTAACAGAATCCCATCACTGTCCATGCCTCAGGACGAAGCAGAGTTGCCCAAAGATTGCCGCTGCTCGTAGTGCACCACATCCAACTGCTTGTTCAGGTGTCATGGGCAGTAGGGGACTGCCACTATTCACAGTTTCTGGTACCACTGATTGGGCAAGCTGGATATATGCAGGGGCTTGGACATCACCACTGTGCTGCACCACAGATCATGGACATGCTAGGGCTCCCTCTACTCCTCATCACTACTGGAGAGGGCAGGGGTGGCAACATAGTCACTTGCGGCCTCAGTGGAGGCAAAGGGATCATGTGCCTGGTACTCCTTCCTGTGTCATCAGCACAGGACTTCTCCTGGGACATGGCTCCTTTACATTCCCTTCTGCCCCCTCTTGACCCCCTTTCCACAGCCCTCCACAGTGTACAAGACCTTAGGCTCGACCCTAATAGTCTTCACTGGTGGCAGGGAACAATAATTCCACACCCAGTACCATGTTACCTGTGGATGGTGGCTGGAGGTTGCTGCTGTCTGAGGCTCTTATTTTTCAGGGATTCCGTATGCCATGGCAGAAGCAAGGAATAACTTCACCACCACCTCTTCCTCTACTTGTTCCAATACCTCCCCATCAGGTAGGTTCATCACCCCCTGCGGCACCTCTGCAGGCTGGTCCTCCTTTGTGCTTCTACGTGATTAGCCTCCCCTTGTCTGCATCACCACCAACACCCTGCTGGGTGGAGACCATTGAGGTCTTTACAGTTTTCCTGGTGCAGTAAAAATGGCAGTAAAAGTGCAGGTAAATCCAGTACCGGCACTTTTAACGCACCGGGAACACACAAGTTTGCCGGTGGAGGTCACTAATTTACCTCCAGCCAAGAGCTGGAGGTAAATCAGACCCTCACCGGCAAAGAAATGCCTGAGTTACCGTCATTCTGACAATCCCCTCCATGGACTCCTATGGGACTCCATGGAATGGGGAATGACCACCCTTTCAGCTGCCTGTAATATCCCGGTAATAACAGGATATCAGGCGTCGAAAACGGTACCTCAGTTTCCACATATCCTGCAGGTAACACCAGCGGGATTCTGGGAAACCTATACTGACCCCCCCATGTCCTCCTTTATGCGCCCCACCCAAACTCCTCCTCAAGGATGCTTCCTGCACCCACACTTCTCCCGCATGAGAAATTTGCACTTCTGTTCCTACAGTAGTTTTGTGGGGCCATGAGACTTGACATGAGACCGTGCCTCTGTGTTACTGGTCACCACCAGGGCCTTATCCGATTTCCCTGCCTCCTCACCCTCTCCTTATGCCTCCTCTAGTGCCTCAGCCTCCCCCGGCGACTTGGAGGATTGGCGATGCTGTCTGGCCTGGGCCTGCGAACCAGCATCCAAAAAGAGCACAAGGTTCCTCTCACCCATAATGGGGCAATACTCCTCTGAGGAGATGTGCAGCGTCTCCTTCTCCTCCCAGTCCTTCTTCCATTTCCCATTCCAGCATCAAAGGCACACCAAGACATCTGCCATAATTAGCAAAGCTGAGAACCGTGTTTGTGTGCATAACCTGAGAACCCAAAGACATGTATCCCAGAGAGAACCAGAGAGAAGTTTAGCACATCCCCAAGCGAACCAACAAAAACAAGCAAGTGAACTAACACTACTACTTCTAAAACTAGAACTAAAACGAACACCCTATTCCATCACAATGGTTTTCTAACACAATAGTACTATTGCAAAACACACTACACTACTACGGAGAACAATTTGTGACAGTGTAAACATTTATTTGCATGTGTGTGGATACAAATAGATGTAGGAAATATTTAAATTGTATAGGTGACAAAAGGACAGGCACACGAGGAATAGGCAAATACATGCTTCTTTTTTATATTAGGAAAACTAACACACTACACTCACAGCCTGAACAAACAGTAAAGGAAGGGGTACAAAATTGACATAAAAAATACAGCAAACAGTTAGATAATACACACAAGACTGAAAACTAACATATACAACTCCTGCAAACTGTTCAAAACAAGGCTTCAAATTCTCACCAGAGCCTGCAATGTGTGACTCTGGCCTGTGCTGCACATTACTGTACAACCTAGTAAAACTCACAAAGAAACAGGAAGTGATCTGGACATTAAGGAGAGGGATACACTTCCTTTGGGGCCTGCGTGGGCTCTGATTGTCTTAATGAACTGCAACTAAAACGACAGATCACCCGATAACAGCTTGATTGGTGATGAGTCTAGTAGTCTAGAACCTGTGGCACATGAGATGCTGAGGACTACAACACCAATGACCCCCCTCTCCATTGAATATGCTGGCTTCTGTTGATGGGAGCTGTAGTCCAAATGTTTTGGAGATCGAAAAGCTGCAGTTCCCTAGAGATGAACGCAACAAACCAACCCATTATTTGTCATGAGTTCCGGCACGGCGTGATTTTATCTGGGATTCGCCTGTGAAGACAAGCAGTCCTGTTCTCATGGCATGGATGAATCCTTGCTAAAGGATTAGTGCATTATGACTAGTCCATTCTTGGGGAGCTCGCCCAGGTCTGCTTACCAGGATCAGAACCAAAGACGTAAACGATACACAGACATCTACAAAATCAGAATGTTAAGCCCTTGAGCTTGCTTGAATTGAAACCACTGTCTTTCAGCTTACTCAAGCATCTGTGGAATGGTTGCAGTAATCTACTCTGCTATCATACCCACAAATATACTTGGCCAATGAATGTAGCTCGTAGGATACCTCTTTGGGTTAATGCATGTGATTAAAAAATGTGTGGGAAATCTGTATTCAATAGCTTGGAACCCTGGCATATCAACTCTGCTTTTCATTATTCTGAGGACAATAAAATGTGTACTGCACTGTATACTAAAAGCAACTCCGGTCTTCTATCGTATTAAAAGCGGTTGTAACATTCCAGGCTAATAAAGACGGTTTGAATCTAAGACAAAGAAAAAGGAATGAGAGGAAGATGGCGAGTCAGAGTTTGAGGGCAGTGATGTCCTGTGCCTGCTGGGCCTAGAGACCCAAGCTGCTCCTCACTGATGAGGCCCAACAAGGCTGCAACATATCTGGGGATGCTTGTGGTCTCCTGCAGAAGGGATGTGACTAGCAGTTCGGGCTGGACTGCCCCTTAGGGGGTGGGACGAAGCCTGATTTGCATATGGACTTTCCCCTTTTATAATGGCTTGGCAGGCGAAGAACGTTGGTCTGGAGAGTTGCCCAGAGCAAAGTCAGAAGTTAAGATTTATTCTAAACCTTCCAGCCATCACCTTTTTGTTTTGCTATATTTCACTGTTCATTGACATATTAATTGGCCAGGTCCGATATATGCACTTCTCAGCTTTCCCCACGAACTGCACTGTTTATCTGTTGCAAGAGTCGCATCTCTTCACCCACCTTTCACCCTGACATGCCCATTTAGCATTGTTGGCATGTGCATTGTGCCATAGGTCATTCACTCTGCACACTGTTCACATTTGCACAGTGCCAGGAGCATGGTCTGAAACCATGACCTGGGCGCAGTGAAAATATCAATAGTGCCCCATAGGCCTGGTCATAGGTCATGCACAGTGGGCATTGTTAGTATGTACATGGGGCATTAGGCCCTGTTAGTATTGCACTCTACCAGGGGCATTGCCAAACTCCATGACACAGCACTTGTCACCTAGGCATGCAGATCAGATGATTTTGCATGTCCTCTCTGCCCTGTGCATGGCCAAAGAACATGGAAAAAAAACTGTAGGAGACACGTGTTTCTCGTGACTCTGACCAAACATCTATCATCATCATTCTCGCTCAGTCACACGCCTTTCAAAACATTGGGCCTCATTACGAGTCCGGCGGTAACCAGGTGGTTTTTCCGCCTCGGTTAACGCCAGACTCGTATTACCATTCCGCCTCCTTGATTCCTGGAATTACCGGGGCATTACAACCCCGGTGTCCCGGGAATTCCAGAGGCGGAATGGTGTAAATCCCCATTCCCATTGAGTCCTACAGGACTCAATGGGAATGGGGATCATGGAAACACTGGCACCATCTCGTGATGGTGCCAGTGTTTCCTCGTCTGCCTGCAGGCGGGCGGTGGAAAACCCGGAAGGTCTGACCTGGCGGGAACGCCACCTCCCGCCTGCAGGAATCGGGATCGGGCGGTCCGGAATTAACAGTGGCGGCGTGTTTACCGCCACTGTTATTTCCGGACCGCCCGACCTGTAATGAGGCCCATTGTCTTCCCGCCAGAACATATCTGTGCTCAATGGTTTAATGGACAAATTAGATTATTTTTTTAATTATTGTATAAAAACTTTAAAACTCAATAGCACCAAATATCAGTCTCAAATCCACTCTTGGTGAATTTTTGTTCACAAACAAAAAGTGATGCGGTTAGTAAAAGTGACTCAAAAAAACTCAAAGCAGCAGTTTTACATTTAACAACAAAATCACTTTTCTTAATCCACAGACCCCCGTCTGGACTTCTCGCCTCAATGCTTTTCTTCTGGGCATTTACAGTGCTCACACCCTATTTCAAAGTTTTGTGTGGCCAAATGAAAGTGTCAAAACCATGACAATATAAAATAAATAGTCATGTGTTCCGTCTGAGACTTGCATATATTTTCTTTGATGCACTGTGTATTATACAAACAAAACATTGTCGAAAGATGTGTGTTTCAGCTTCTTATGTGGGAGATTCTATCTTCATCACCCCTCAATTTTGGCTAGGCCTTCATCAGGACAGATAGCAGGTAGCCCCCCCATGATGAAACTGAAATATATATATGGCACAAGTAAACCCTTCTCTTCTCAAAAGGCTACCATTGGGACTCTTAGTAGCTCTCCCTGTTAAATGCAGCAGATGCTGTTCTGTATGTTGTATTCATGGCACACAGATTCCCTTGCAGACTGGAGAATCTTGTCCACAACGCAAAGACGTCCTGCTCACTAAATGATCTGGGGCTTCTTCTTGATGGGGCTGAATTGCATGCAGCTGCTGGTTTGTTTCTGGTTTGCCATCCTCTAGGATTTGTTCTTTCTGTGTTTTGGTCAGAGTCACGAGAAACACTTGGGTCTCCCACAAATGTTCCTTTTCTTCTAGATTTAAATCTCAGTAGGGTGGCCACAGAGCATGACCTGTACACAGTGCTCTCTGGGTATGTTCACCAGGGAATGTTTGTATGTCAACTACCCCAGACACAGTGAATATGCCCACAGTGTCAGGCGGGCAGGACCACAGGTCATTCTCTTTTGGCACATTGTATTTGTTGATTGCACTGGGCCGAGGCCAAAGGCAATGATCAAGGTCTAATGTTCCCTGGAGATAGCCACAAGATAGTTTGTCTTCCTTAAGATTGCCACGTTTCCTGTGAGCATTCTTTGCAATTCAAGTAATTTTCTTTTATTTTATTTTCCAGGAATCTTTCTAGACAGCAGACCTGAAAGTTAGAGAAAAGTTGTTCTATGGTGGAACCATAGTGATCTTGTCATTACAAACACAGGACTAGTGGAAGCTGCATAAGTAGTGCCTCCATCTTTAACTCAAGACTACTGAGAACAAACTGAGAAAAGGCCAACGAGGGTCACCAAGTGCAGAAACGAAGACAAGCCTTCAACAGAGGATCTCACAGCACCACACCACCGATGGAGACAAATAGTGATTCTTGAATGGACAGTCTTACCGCGAGCATTCTGCGCAAGTCTACCACAGTACAGCTCACCCGTCACCTGTGTTCAGCCTTTCTCAGCTGACTTGAACAGAGTCTCACACAAGGAAATTATAATTTTTTCTATCAATATTGACATTTACTCTAAAGCATCTGTAACTCGTTTCTGGATACTTGGCTCTAACTGTCTCTGCACATCCTCACCAGCCTTTCTCAAGTTGTCTCTTCTATTGTTTCGCATGTGTCTATTTTACGACAGTCATTAGTTATTCAGAGCAACACTCCACACCAGGCCTCTGCTACTGCACTGCTGAATACGTTTCTCTGCTACCTTTGTCTATAATTGGGCCCTTTATCAGACCTTTGTACCACTGTGGGAGCCTATTTTATTCCTGTGTCCATACTGTACATGTATGCCTTTCTCACTGCACCTGGTCTAAGCTTAAGAAGCTGTAGAAAAAATTGTCCCTTCTGCCAACAGAAGACCTCTCTGGACTGATACCCTGTATTGTGCTCATCCATTAGGACACTGGAACACTGACTCCCCTTGGTGCTATCTCAGCATCTATGCACCTGTGACATGGCTCTGTTGAGGGGAAGCTCTCGTTTATGGTGTTTAGCTAGATCTTTCAACACTGCATTGGTGATGTCATTGAAGGCATCAAGGTCTTACTGTTCCTCTGTGACCTCTGCCAAAGTTGAAGTAAACGGGGTACTCATGCATTATGAGCTTACAGGGCAGGGGAATCATGCCATTCTGCTTATCCCTGGTGCTATGGGTAGCGCCGCAACAGACTTTGAACTACATCTGAAGACTGTGAATAAAGAGCTCTTCACAGTGGTGGCCTGGGATCCACGTGGCCAAGGCCGCTCCATTCCTCCATGTCGGGATTATCCTCCAGATTTCTTTGAAAGGGATGCAAAGGATGCTGTGGATCTCATGCAGGCCTTGAAGTTCAAGAGGTTCTCTGTGATGGGGTGGAGCGCTGGTGGCACAACAGCCCTCATAGCAGCTGGGAAATACCCTGACCTAATACGCAAGGTTGTTGTTTCAGGGGCGTTTTCCTATGTGATGAATGAAGACATGAAGCTTTTCAATATTTTGCTTGATTTTTCCCAATTGAGTGATCGTCTTAGAAAGATCCGGCTAAAACTGTATGACACTGAGTACTTGTCTAAATGCTTCAATGAGTTTGTAAAACAAATGGCCTGTTTTCCCAAGACTGACAATGGTAATGTTTGTCGCCATATTCTCCCTCTCATTCAGTGCCCAACTTTGATAATTCATGGCCAGGAAGATAATCTGGTGCGGCCCTACCATGCAGAATTTATTCATAAGCAGATTAAGGGATCACAACTGTATATGATGCAAGAGGGAAGCCACAGCCTACATATGCGCTTTGCAGAAGAATTTAACCGAGTAGTCGAGGACTTTTTAAAATAAGCATATTCTAATAATACAAGACAGCCTGCAATATCTGTATAAAAGCCTTGAAATAATGTTCTTCCTACAGGCTAGTTTTACATCAAAACTAATCTGTAATCAGTTATTAGCACCCCGGGCGGGGGAGCCAATCAATCAGGTTGCTCGGATTGTGGGCTGAATCCGACAATCTCAACCTGTGTTCCGAGCAGCCTGATGGCTGCTTCCCCCACCCTGCCATCTTCCCCGCACACTCCCACTCCCTTCCCACCCCCTAGTGCCACTTACATGATAGGTTCAGCATAGCACCCCTGCGCCGCTGCTGCTCTGTGTCCTTGCTGGCCACTATGGAAATGGAAGAAGAGTTCTGCATGGAGCTACACCTTCAAGCTCCAGGGTGGCCATCTTGAGTGAGTATTTTGTTTGAATTAAGGGGAAACTGTGAGGCTTCCCATTCATATAAAATAAAAATAATTTCTATTAGCACCCCAGTTTTCCGGAATTGCAAACATGGGGTGCTAATAGCAATGAGACCCTTGCTGGCCGCGTCAGGTCGGGTGGTAATGGCACTTAGGCCCCCCTTTAAGGCCCTCTATCTATGCTCTGGCATGCAACTTAGCCCTTGGGCCATTACTACACCCATCTCAGTGGCCACATGTTCCCATGCATGCCTCTATTGCCTTGCAGTAGGTGTGTACTAGGACTACGCTCTTGGGGGCATAGGTGGAGGCCGTAGGCCTCTGCATGTACACAAGAGCGTAGGTCTTTGGCACAACATCCGCAGCGCCATGTAGGCATGTATGGGACCACTGTGATAATGGTGTGTGAATTGCACACAGGCGTACAAAGAGTGCATTCCCATTGCCTTTGCTCATTTGCAAAAGTTATTATATACATACCTTCTGACATCCTGCTGTTGGCTAGGGGTTCCCGGTGGCTATATTGCTGTTGTGGGTTACCATTGTGTTGTGGCGTTGGGTACGGTGTCGGAGGTTGTAGTACATTTGTGAAGTATGGGGTGAGGCGCCATGCTCCCATGCATGCCTCCATTGCCTTGGAGTGGTTGTGGGCAAGGCCTAGGCTTTTGGGTGCATGGGCAGTAGCCATAGGCTGCCGCATGTACCCAAGAGACTGGGGCTTTGCCAGAGCATTGCTTCAGGGAGGGCAGTAAGACATTGGCACATGGAAGGAATTTTTTACCATCACAGTTTTGCGATATGGACCCTTTACACAGCTACTCACTTATACTTCATTGGGGTGTAACTGCACAGGCGGCTATCATTTTTTGGTGTGTGCAGGTAGACTCCATTGGGGATGGGGAGTGCATTGGAGGCAATATGAGGGTATTTGCAGTCGATGTATTATGCTGTGTTGTGCCTGCAAAGGTGTATTGGCTTGTGTGCATGGCTAGGGCCCTTGTACCTAACAGTCTGGCCACTGTTTGGAAGTAGCTTGGAGATTGTAGCCTTCTTTGAGTCAGTTAGTGTACCCATATGTACCGGTTGTCAGGAAAGCTACGTGGCCACATGGTAGCATGCACACCACTATTGCCTTCTAGTGGGTGTGTTGAAGGAGTAGCCTCTTGGGTGCATGGGCTGAGGGCGTAGGCCTTTGTATGTACCCAGGAGCCTAGGGCTTGGCCACACCCTTGCTTCAGGGAGGGCAGGCAGACATTTGCACATGGAAGGAATTTTTTTACAATCACAGTTTTGCGATATGGACTATTTACATAGTATATACTTAATTGTCGGCAGCTATAGAGGCGACTATCCTTTTTTGGTGAGTGCAGGCAGACTCCATTGGGGATGGGGAGTGCATTGCAGACAATATGAGGATATTTCCAGTGGTGTGCTATTTTGTATTGTGCCTGCAAAACCCCTACTGCCTTGTGTGCATGGCTGGGGCCCTTGGACCTAACAGGCTGGCCAGTGGTTGGAAGCAGGTTTCAGAATGTTGCATTTTTGGTGTCGGGTCTTATACTGTTATGTAACTCCAGCATACACTCTTGGAAATATGTATGCCTCCTGTGGGTGCTCACTATTATAGAACTGTTGTGGAGGACATTTTGCAGTTAGTACAGCAGTAGAGGTAGCGTGAATTGCCTGCACTTGCATATGGTGTGCGTCATTGACCTTGTTGCCATTCAGGGACTGAGATGCCACCATTTATGTTTCGTATGGTGTGCCTCTCATAATACTCTTTGCTTTGAGAGTGAAGGAAGATATTGCGAAATGACACGAGTTAATAGGCATTACACATGTAAAGTATGGATAATGTGCAGACCAACCCGCATACATTTTCAGCCGACAACATTATCAACGCTGTTAAGTGCAGCCAAATACAGGACGGCAGGCCATCTGACTGTTAGCTTTGTTTTGCATACTTTCTGAGATGGCCAACGAATGCGGTTGGCGCTTCTACTGTGTGAAATTGTAATGTGTGCATCGCTTCCATTACCTATACATGTGTGCAGCATACACCATTGCAGCAGTCACGGGTGTCACTGACTTTACTTGTGGACAGCTGTTCCTCACAGCGTGCACTCCAGGTATTTTCTTTATGTGCGTGCCAAGCGTAGCGCACTCTGTCATGTGAGCACCTACCTACGGAAAGGAACAACATAAACTAAAGCAAAAGCAGACATGCGCACACAGAGCATATGGTTAGAGAACATTCCCATAGTTTAGTAACACCACAGTGAATTGTTGGAAGTTCTTTATTTTGCTACAGAATGTTAACGACAACGTGTAAGTTGGCTGCATTCATCTCTCTTATTTCGCAAACAAAATTCAGTGACAAATGCCGTCTGTGCACTTCTGTACTTCTGTTCTAATCTAGCAAAGTGGGAAAAGGAGTACTTAGTGGTGCTTGGTCGGCTGTGTGGAACAACACATTTTCTTTGAAAGGTACACAAGGCAGCAGCTGGTGCCTCTAGGATGCCTTAAAGCTTAAAGGTTTGCAGGTTGGTTAATATTGGCGTAACCGCAAAAAGGAGATGTCGGCCCAGATAATAACGACGGAAAAGAAATTGCTTATGGTAATCTTCCAATGCTTGGTCCACCACCCGTCTATTGGAAAGTGGAAGGGGTGGCACGCGCAGTAAGGTGCAAGATATCTGACAAGAAAGAGGATTAAGAGTAGATGTAAGTAGCTGGTATTAATGGCAGCGTACAGGACAAGACTTTGCGGGAAGGATCTGTCACAAGATACCAATGCACAACTTGAAGACTTCAATGGCCACCGGTTGGAATTCTAATGTGCACATTTTGGACCCGCTTGATGAACAATCCCAGATTACTGAAACACTTACAGCAGCGCTCTAGATTGGGGATTTTTAGCACTGTTTTGATTGCAGCTGATGTCTTCGTCTCCTCTGTGGAATTACCTTGGAGGTGGCCACCAAGCAGGTTACAGCTCACAACGTACCCTTAAGCGAGGTTCTCCCTTTGGTGTACCTGCTTGAGCTCAACCTGACAAACATGGCGAGGGCCCATGGCTTGACAGGTGATGAGGATGTGGCAAAGCTGGTGATGGACCAGCTTTCAGCCTAGTTTGGTGATCCATAAGTAGTTGCTTAGAACGGTAACTTTGAGTAGCTTCTGGCTTCCTTTGTTGACTCGTGTTTCAAAGTAAAAACAGCTGACTTTAATCTGCATGCCTCTTAGGAGGAGGACTGGCAGAAAGTGTCATAAGGAGGCTCCACTGTGCAAGGATGTTTTGCTGCAGCAATTGCAGTATAAATTGAGAAAAGACTGCAGGCAGCAGGAAAATCACCAACAATTCAAAAATGTGCTTACTAAAGTCGGCATGTCAAACTTACCAATGATGGCAGGATCAACAGGCAGCACATCTCTGACACCTATAATAATATTTGTTTTTTTATATAGAGCTTTAATCTTAAACGCTTTACATAAGACATACACTACTATTATTACCCAATCAAAATTGGTACTCATTTATCGACCTTGCAAGGATGAAAGGCTGAGGTGGCCTTTCCAGGATTCAAACGTGCGACCTGTAGCTCAAACACAGATCACTGAAACAAGTGTATAACCCTCTGAGCCATTTCACCGCTGATTAAAGATGAAAGATTTGTGAATGTTGTTGTTGCAGACTACATGGAGGATTATATGTGTGACACCCTCCTCAGTGACTTGGGCACCTTGCATACAGATGGGTTTCCAATAGGAACAGACAGCAGACCATAAGCTTCACAGATGCTTGATGCCTATCTGCTGGACAATTCAGCAGTGGGAAGGGCAAAAAACCCACTAGAGCATTGGTCAAGCAAGCAGTCCATCTATCCAGCAGCCACTTGTGCGAGTTGCTGTAGTGTCACTAATCTACCCCCTTACCAGTAAGTAGCCCAATGATGTTTTTTATTGGGTAAAGAAAAGTGGCTCTAATTGCAGGAGAAGCCTTTCAGTGTTGCATGTTTAACAATTAACATTTATAAAAATGAACATGCACTTAACTGATGAAATCTATGGAAACACATTGACCTACAGCCAACACACTAGCTCGGAGGATGATTTGTTACCCAGTATATGTCATACACTGATAGTCCAGTGGGATTCTTTTGTGGTGTGGGTGATTAGGGAATGGATAGCTGTGGTACTTATGAATGTGACTAATATGCCCTGACAAGTTGCTGTCTTAACATTTGCCACTGTGTTAACTTCCGTGCAAATAATGTTTTCCAAACCTGAATACACACTTGTCAAAAGTTCTCATGTTTGCACACTTGGAGTAGCCATCTACTGAGGTGCTCAGGCTATTTTCACAGGTTGAAGCCATCAACTACAGTTCTCTACAGCTCCCTCAGAGGCTTTTGTAAAATTATCAAGCTTTCACACAGACTGCAGTCAGTTCGGCGGGTTGGGGAGTTTAACAGTGTCCCCTATAACTGCATCATTCACTCTTCCCTGCACAATCCCTCGCAGGCGCTAATGGTGGAGGAGTGCCATATGCCTCCTCAGGACTGCCCACTTGCACAGCTTTTCCATCGCTCCATGGCTAACAGAATCCCATCACTGTCCATGCCTTAGGACGAAGCAGAGTTGCCCAAAGATTGCCGCTGCTGGTAGTGCACCACATCCAACTGCTTGTTCAGGTGTCATGGGCAGTAGGGGACTGCCACTATTCACAGTTTCTGGTACCACTGATTGGGCAAGCTGGATATATGCAGGGGCTTGGACATCACCACTGTGCTGCACCACAGATCATGGACATGCTAGGGCTCCCTCTACTCCTCATCACTACTGGAGAGGGCAGGGGTGGCAACATAGTCACTTGCGGCCTCAGTGGAGGCAAAGGGATCATGTGCCTGGTACTCCTTCCTGTGTCATCAGCACAGGACATCTCCTGGGACATGTCTCCTTTACATTCCCTTCTGCCCCCTCTTGACCCTCCCTCTTCCCACAGCCCTCCACAGTGTACAAGCCTTAGGCTCCACCCTGACAGTCTTCACTGGTGGCAGGGAACAATAATCCCACACCCAGTACCATGTTACCTGTGGATGGTGGCTGGAGGTTGCTGCTGTCTGAGGCTCTTATTTTTCAGGGATTCCATATGCCATGGCAGAAGCAAGGAATGACTTCACCACCACCTCTTCCTCTACTTGTTCCAATACCTCCCCATCAGGTAGGTTCATCACCCCCTGCGGCACCTCTGCAGGCTGGTCCTCCTTTGTGCTTCTACGTGATTAGCCTCCCCTTGTCTGCATCACCACCAACACCCTGCTGGGTGGAGACCATGGGGGTCATTACAGTTTTCCTGGTGCAGTAAAAATGGCAGTAAAAGTGCAGGTAAATCCAGTACCGGCACTTTTAACGCACCGGGAACACACAAGTTTGCCATTGGAGGTCACTAATTTACCTCCAGCCAAGAGCTGGAGGTAAATCAGACCCCCACCGGCAAAGAAATGCCTGAGTTACCGTAATTCTGACAATCCCCTCCATGGTCTCCTATGGGACTCCATGGAATGGGGAATGACCACCCTTTCAGCTGCCTGTAATATCCCGGTAATACCAGGGTACCAGGCGGCGAAAACGGTACCTCAGTTTACACATATCCTGCAGGTAACACCGGCGGGATGCTGGGAAACCTATATTGACCCCCCCCCATGTCCTCCTTTATGCACCCCACCCAAACTCCTCCTGAAGGATGCTTCCTGCACCCACCTTTCTCCCGCATGAGAAATTTGCACTTCTGTTCCTACAGTGCTTTTGTGAGGCCATGAGACCATGCCTCTGTGTTACTGGTCACCACCAGGGCCTTGTCCTATTTCCCTGCCTCTTCACCCTCTCCTTATGCCTCCTCTAGTGCCTCAGCCTCCCCCAGCGACTTGGAGGATTGGCGATGCTGTGTGGCCTGCAAACCTGCTTCCAAAAAGAGCACAAGGTTCCTCTCACACATTATGGGGCAATACTCCTCTGAGGAGATGTGCAGCTTCTCCTTCTCCTCCCAGTCCTTCTTCCATTTCCAATTCCAGCATCAAAGACACACCAAGACATCTGCCATAATTAGCAAAGCTGAGAACCGTGTTTGTGTGCATAACCTGAGAACCCAAAGACATGTATCCCGGAGAGAACCAGAGAGAAGTTTAGCACATCCCCAAGCGAACCAACAAAAACAAGCAAGTGAACTAACACTCCTACTTCTAAAACTAGAACTAAAACGAACACCCTATTCTATCACCATGGTTTTCTAATACGACAGTAGTATTGTACAAAGCACTACACTACTACGGAGAACAATATGTGACAGTGTAAACATTAATTTGCATTTTTGTGGATACAAATAGATGTAGGAAAGCTTTAAACTGTATAGGGGGACATACAAGAGGACAGGCACAAACGGAATAGGCAAATACATGTTTGCTTTTTTATAGTAGGAAAACTAACACACCTCACTATCCGAGCCTGAACAAACAGTAAGGGAACGGGTACACAATTGATTTAAAAATACAGCAAACCGGTAGGAACTACACACAAGACTGAAAACTAACATATACAACTCCTGCAAACTGTTCAAAACAAGGCTTCAAATGCTCACCAGGCACTCGCAATTTGTGAGTCTGGCCTGTGCCGCACATTCCTGTACAACCTAGTAAAACTCACACAGAAACAGGAAGTGATCTGGACCTTATATAGGGGGACAAACTTCCTTTCGGGCATGTGTGGGCTCTGATTGTCTGAATGAACTGTAACTAATATTTTTTTTTTCATTTGATTTAATTGTATAAAACATTTTTTACAAAATAGAAAAGCATGAGCGTTCTTGGTTCTATCATACCCGCAAATATACTTCACCAATGAATGTAGCTTGTAGGATTAATCTTTGGGTTAATGCCTGCGATTCAAAAATGTGTGGGAAATCTGAATTCAATCGCTTGGAACCCTGGCGTATCAACTCTGATTTTCATTATTCTGAGGACAATAAAATGAGTACTGCACTGTACAGTAAAAGCAACTCCTGTCATCTATTGTGTTAAGAGGTTGTAACATTCCAGGCTAATAAAGACGGTTTGAATCTGAGACAAAGATAAGAGAAGGAGAGGAAGATGGTGAGGCAGAGTTTGAGGGCAGTAACGCCTCTTTCACTGTTCATTGACATATGAATTGGCCAGGTCTGATATACGCACTTCTCAGCTTTCCCCATGAACTGCTCTGTTTACCTTTTGTAAGAGTCACATCTCTTCACCCACCTTTCACCCTGACACATGCCCATTTAGCTTTGTTGCCATGTGCATTGTGCCATAGGTCATTCACTCTGCACACTGTTCACATTTGCACAGTGCCAGGAGCATGGCCTGAAACCATGACCTGGGCGCAGTGAAAATATCAATAGTGCCCCATAGGCTTGGTCATAGGTCCTACACAGTGGGCATTGTTACTATGTGCACTGTGAATGGGGCATTAGGCCCTGTTAGTATTGCACTCTACCAGGGGCATTGCCAAACTCCATGAGACAGCACTTGTCCTGTAGGCATGTAGATCAGATGATTTTGCATGTCCTCTCTGCCCTGTGCATGGCCAAAGAACATAGAAAAAAAGAAAACCTGTGGGAGACACGTGTTTCTCGTGACTCTGACCAAACATCTATCATCATCATTCTCGCTCAGTCACGCGCCATTCAAAACATTGTCTTCCTGCCAGAACATATCTGTGCTCAATGGTTTGATGTACAAATAAGATTTATTTTTAAATTATTGTATATAGATGTTAAAAAAAACCTAATAGCACCAAATATCAGTCTCCAATCCACTCTCGGCGGATTCTTGTTCACAAAGAAAATTGATGCGGTTAGTAAAAGTGACTCAAAAAGGCTCAAAGCAGCAGTGTTACATTTAACAACAAATTCACTTTTCTTAATCCACAGACATCCGTCTGGACTTCTCACCTCAATACTTTTCTTCTGGCCAATTACAGTGTTCACACCCCATTTCAATGTTTTCTTGTGGCCAAATGAAAGTGGAAAAACCATGACAATATAAAGTAAAAGGTCATGTGTTCCGTCTCAGACTTGCAAATATTTTCTTTGAGCCAACGTGTGTTATACAAACAAAACATTGTCGAAAGACGTGTGTTTTGCCTCTTATGGGGGAGATTCTATCTTCATTACGTCTCAATTTTGGCTAGGCCTTCATCAGGACAGATAGCAGGTAGCCCCCCCAACCCCCATGATGAAACTGAAATGTATATATGCCACAAGTAGGCCCTTCTCTTCTCAAAAGGCTACCATTGGGACTCTCAGTAGCTCTCAATGTTCAATTCAGCAGATGCTGTTCTGTATGTGTTATTCATGGCACACAAATTCCCTTGCAGACTGGAGAATCTTGTCCACAACACTTCCTGCTCACTAAATGATCTGGGGCTTCTTCTTGATGGGGCTGAATTGCATGCTGCTGCTGGTTTGTTTCTGGTTTGCAATCCTCTAGGATTTGTTCTTTCTGTGTTTTGGTCAGAGTCACGAGAAACATTGGTTTCTCCCACAGGTGTACCTTTTATCTAGATTTCCATCCCATTAGGGTGGCCAAAGAACATGACCTGTACACAGTGCCCACTGGGTATGTTCACCACAGAATGTATGCCAACTACCCCAGACACAGTGAATATGCCCACAGTGTCAGGCGGGCAGGACCATAGGTCATTTTCTTATGGCACATTGTATTTGTTCAATGCACCGTGCCGCGGCCAACCGCAATGACCAAGGTCTAATGTTCCCTGGGGATAGCCACAAGATAGTTTGTCTTCCTTAAGATTGCCACATTTCCTGCAAGCTTTTTTTGCAATTCAAGTACTTGACCTGAAAGCAGTGCTTAAAGTGGGCCGAGCCCCGGGAGTCTCCAAAAAGTGGGACTGAGCCGGGGCCCTGCCGGGGACCGCCATCCCACACAACATTGGCGGGATGCATTATCCCGCCGCGGCCGCAGCCGCGACGGGAGATGCGGCCGCCAGTTTAATTTCAGGCGAGCTGACAGAAGTGCCAGCCAGGCACAGCGTCGCTGAGGCTGGCTGGCACTTCTGTTAGTCACTGTAACTTCCCTGATGACCCCTGATGTGAGGGGTCATCAGTGAAGTTACAGTTCATTTGTTTGCCCTCGCCAGGTCACTGACCCTCAGCGAACCTGCGGGCTCCATGATCTAATATGCAGATTAGATCACAGAGAGCCTGCGGGTTCGCAGAGGGTGAAAGGTGCCTCGGGCTCAGTGATCTATCTGCTCAGAGCAGATAGATCATAGGGCCCGAGGCGTCTATCTCCGTTGGCAAAGCTTTATAAAAGATGCCTTGAATTGTATACGTTTCAAGCCATCTTTTATAAACGTAGAAATATTTCTATTTTTATAAAAGACTGCTTGAAACGTGCACAATTCAAGGCATCTTTTATAAAGCTTTGTTGATGGACAAAGCCACCTCGGGTTTTGTCCGTCCTCAACGCTTTATAAAAGATGCCTTGAATTGTTTACGTTTCAAGCCGTCTTTTATAAACATAGAAATATGTTATAAATGTCTATGCTTATAAAAGGTGGCTTGAAAAGTGCACAAAACCATAGTAAGGTAAGCACACAAGTGTGCGTAAATTACTATGGTTTGTGCACTGTTCAAGCCACCTTTTTATAAACCTAGAAATACGTAACATTGGTATGTTTATAAGGCTTGAAAGGTACACAAACCATAGTAGTGCGCATACAAATATATAAATGCTCACATTCATTTATATATTTGTTTGCGCACCTTACAATGATTTGTGCATGTTTTAGGCCACGCCCACAATGGAAGCCACGCCCCCAAACGAGGGCCCCCCCTCAATTTCTTACCCCACTTAAAGCACTGCCTGAAAGTTAGAGAAAAGTTGTTCCATGGTGGAACCAGAGTGATCTTGTCATTACAAACACAGGACTAGTAGAAGCTGCATAAGTAGTGCCTCCATCTTTAACTCAAGACTACTGAGAACAAACCGAGAAAAGGCCAACGAGGGTCACCAAGTGCAGAAACGAAGACAAGCCTTCAGCAGAGCATCTAACAGCACCACAGCACCGATGGAGACAAATAGTGATTCTTGAATGGACAGTCTTACCACGAGCATTCTGCGCAAGTCTACCACACTACAGCTCGTCTGTCACTTGTGCTCAGCCTTTCTCATCTGACTTGAACAGAGTCTCACGCAAGGAAATTATAACTTTTCTATTAATATTGGCATTTGGTCCAAAGCCTCTGTAACTCGTTTCTGGATACTTGTCTCTGTGACTTTCTCTGCACATCGTCAGCAGCCTTTCTCAAGTTGTCTCTTCTAGTGTTTCGCATGTGTGTCTATTTTACAACATCAGTCATTAGTTATTCAGAGCAACACTCCACACCAGGCCTCTGTTACTGTGCTGTTGAATACGTTTCTATGCAACTTTTGTCTATAAACGGGCCCTTTTATCAGACTTTTGTGCCACTGTGTCGACCTATTGTATTCCTGTGTGGATTCAGTTCATATATGCCACTGCATCAGCTCTCACTGCACCTGCTCTAAGTGTACGACGCTGCAGACAACACTGTCCCTATTGCCAACAGAAGAACTCTCTGGACAGATCCTCGGTTGTGCTCATCCATTAGGGCACTGCCTCCCCTTGGTGCTCTCTCGGCCTCTCTACCCATGACATGGCTCTGTTGAGGGGAACTGCTCCCTTAGGGCGTCTTCCTAGATCTCTCAACACTGCCTTGCTGATGCCATGGAAGCCATCAAGGTCTTACTGCTCCTCTGTGACCGCTGCCAAAGTTGAAGTAAACGGGGTACTCATGCATTATCAGCTTACAGGGCAGGGGAATCATGTCATTCTGCTTATCCCTGTTGCTATGGGTAGCGCCGCAACAGACTTTGAACTACAGCTGAAGACTGTGAATAAAGAGCTCTTCACTGTGGTGGCCTGGGATCCACGGGGCCAAGGGAGCTCCATTCCTCCATGTCGGGATTATCCTCCAGATTTCTTTGAAAGGGATGAAAAGGATGCTGTGGATCTGATGCAGGTCTTAAAGTTCAGGAGGTTCTCTGTGATGGGGTGGAGTGCTGGTGGCACAACAGCCCTCATAGCAGCTGCAAAATACCCTGACCTAATACGCAAGGTGGTTGTTTAAGGGCTTTTTCCAATGTGATGAATGAAGACTTGCCGAGAATCAATGTTTTGCTTGATATTTCCAAATGGAATGATATTAGAAATCCCCAGATAAAAATGTATGACACTGAGTACTTGTCTAAATGCGTCAATGCGTTTCTAAATCAAATGGCCTGCTTTTCTAAGACTCCCAGTGGTAATATCTGTCGCCATATTCTGCCTCTCATTCAGTGCCCAACATTTATAATTCTCAGGCAGGAAGATAATCTGGTGCGGCCCTACCATGCAGAATGTATTCATAAACAGATTAAGGGATCACAACTGCATATGATGCAAGAGGGAAGACACAGCCTACATTTGCACTTTGCAGAAGAATTTAACCCACTAGTCGAGGACTTTTCAAAATAAGCATGTTCTCAGAGGGGGGTACATATTCATAATACAGGGCAGTCTGCAATATCTCATTAAAGCCTGGAAATAGTGTTCTTAAAGGCTCGTTTTGCATCAAAACTGCTCTGCAATCAGTTATTAGCACCTGGGCCGGGAAAGCCAACAAATCAGGTTGCTGGGATCATGGGCAGAATCCCATGATCTCAGCCGGTGTTCCGAGCAGCCTGATGGCTGCATCGCCCGCCATGCCATTTTACCCCTACCCTCCCCTCCCTTTGGTTCTCTGCTCCCTTACCACCCCCTAGCCCCCTTACCTGATAGATTCAGAGTTGGCACCCCTGCTGCCACCGTCGCTCCGGGTCCCTACCTGCCACCATGGAAATGGAAGAGGAGTCCTGCATGGTGCTCCGCCCTCCAGCAGCATGTTGGCCATCTTGAGTAAGTATTTTGTTTGAATAAATGGGATGCCATGAGGCTTCTTGTTCATTAAAACAAAACACATTGCTATTAGCAGCCCGGGTTTCTGGCCAGGCCAGATCGGGTGATAATGGTGCTAAGGCGCATCGGTAAGGCCCTTACTATGCTTTGGCCGGTAACTCGGCTCCGGTCCATTACTCCCCTTTCCGGTCTTATTGCCTAATTACACTTCTGTTTTGACATCACAATGCCCACTGTTTGAGCCAGCAGATAGTAGAAATCCAGCAGTCACTGCAGAACTTAATTAAAGCTCTGACAAGCTTTTCAAATGTCTTTCTTGTAAAATAGCTTTCTGTGACACTTTACGCTCAATTGACAAGAACCTGTTTATGGTAGAATGTTTAATTGGTGCACCGGTGGAGTTTAACACTTGTGAGCAAGAATCTGCATGTTATTACTTATTTTAAAGCGCACATTGACATGCCTTTTCAATTCATTTCATTAAACGGTTTCACTATCTTTCCCCAACACATTAGATGCTGCATGTTCACTTTTTTAAATGATATGGATTAGCAAACAGAAGATCTCTTACATTGGATTAAACAAGAGGCCAGGAGTTGAAGGGCTGGTAGTGTGTGGCCATGTAACCTCAGAGTTCAGCTTCGTTCCTCTATTTGGTCATGGAACTTCTCAGTGACTTGCAATATGCAATCACAGATGTTAGAAAGACTAGAAGAAAGTAAAACTGGGCTGCTGATCCTCCTGGATTTATCTGCCGTGTTTGACTTGCTGGATCACTCCTATTTGCTTAAAACCTTGGAAACCGTTGGGAATTGCTCCAGTGATGTCATCTTGTGGATACATTTGTTCCTGAGCGAAAGACATTCGAAAATATGCTGGGGTACTGCCTGTTCAAAGACAGCACCTATTCAATACGGAGTGCCAAAGGGGGCATGTATCGCGCCATCCCTCTTTAACCTATAGATAAAGCCTCTGTGGGACATACTCAAAGCGAGGGGTCTAGAATTTTCAAATTATGCAGATGACTTTCAATTGCTAAGGGACCTTAGTGGGGACTACGACACTGCACTGACCTAACAAGTTTAACTTCAATGTACTCATCCATCCAGAAGTGGATGGTCAAAAACTGGATGCATCTTAATGGTTCCAAAACAGAACTCATGATCGTTGGCACAAACCAAACAAGAAATAAACTGGGTCATGCATTCTCGGAGTTCCTGATTGATGGTTCTTATATCCCAGTGGTAAAAAAAGTTAAAAGCCCGGGCACAGTATTAGAAGCATCTATGAGTGTGGATGCTCATGGAATCGACATTGTTAAAAATGCACAATACCACCTGAAATTATGTTGACCTATTCATTCACTGGTCTCCCGCAAAAACGGCGAAACTCTGGTCCGCGCAATCATCCTGCCTCAACTGGATTATTGTAATTAATGCCCTCCTGTGGGGGGGCACGGCAAGTAAGGAGAGCATACACAAACTCCAGATCGTGGAAAATAACACAGTCCGAGTAGTCTGTAACATCCCTAGGAAAGATCATTTATCCTGCCATAGGAAAGAATTTCACTGGCTGCCAGTGGCAGAGAGGGTCCGCTTTAAAATCCTTGCATTGACCCATAAATGCCTGTTCGGTAAGGCTCCAGCACCCCTAACCCAAATGATATCTAGGCATGCACCGAACAGAACACTGGGTACTTGCTCTCAGTCCCATGGGTGAAGAGAGCAAGAGGGAAAGGCATCTCCTTCTCTGTTAAGGCTGCCATGGCTTGGAATGCTCTTCCAGAATTTCTTCACAAGGAAGAAAACCTTGCCCCATTTAAAAGAAAGCTAAAGACACTGCTGTTCTGTTAATGGGTTTTGTGTAATCCTCTTGTCTTGTTAACTGTTATGTATTGATTGTGCCCTGATGCCTGCGGGCTATGGCGATCTAAAAATAAAAATAATGATAACGTACGTTAGGGGTACTTTATCCCATACAGCTCACAGTATTAACAATTGGAAGGTAGTGGTACAAGATTTAAAAAAAATATATAGGGCACGTGTCTCACTTAAAAATGTACCTACCTTGCCAGGTTCACCTCTGGACTATTACCAATATGGAAAAATGTGGTTTGAAAACAAATTTTATTAGCAGTATTCATATCTTTTAATACTCAATTGTTCAAAACAACAGGTCGGTTAACAGCACATCTTATTCTTCTGTCTCCCTCATTGTCGGTTTGCCACATGATGAATTTAACTGATAATAGTCATTCATTTATTTAGTTGCCATAAACTTTAGAAAAATACAACATATAACCACAGTGCAACAGTATAGAATCACAGTATTACAAATAAACAGGTGCAACCACTTAATCAATTCATAATACATATGTTTATACGTGCATGAACATACATCACTATATCATAAAACTCTTCACTTACAATCTCTAAAAACATTAAAAACACAATAGTTATGAAATTACAACTCAATGAAACAACAATACCTCCATGATCACCAAATAGGTTGGCTGTCCCCAGATAATGCAACATCATGAGAGCAACTACAGTGATACTATGACTCAAATAATGATCTGACGCCAAATGTACAGGGAGTCAGTAACAGCTGCTATGATCTAATGTGCAAATAATATGGACACATATGGAACTTCAATTCACTTTATGTTTCTGTCTTACAAAAACGTGAACAGAACATGTCATGGCTATCTAGCTTACTGTAGCTGCCTAACAATGATAAAACTGGCAGCATCTGTAAAGAAAACTTAAAATGCAACATTTGCGTTAAAGGTGATGATGAAAGGTCAAGATAACCTTGACATCCAGGCCATGACTGAATCATGAAATAGTCTGATGAAAGACATGAGGTAAATGTTGTTAAATACATGCTAAATTCATAATAATACAATGTTTGTCTATTAACAGACCATTACAAAATTCCCAATATTTCTTTTTTGCAATGACTATTTCTTTTTTCAATATAGTTTCTGGATAGAGCCAAATTTGTGAAGACCAGTTCGAAAAAAAAACACCCACTTCACATGTGAGAGCCTTGAAATACTTTGAGCATCATTTTCTATTAAAATTTCCAGCAATAAATTCACAATTACATCATCACCATTAGGTCTCAGCTAGGTTCTTAGCCATAATCCTATTGGCATGAAAGCTAGATAATTATCAATATACAGAATCCAATTCTCATATGTAAAGCACTTGTTGCGTGGAGTATGGAAGGGAGATTAGTTGTTTTAAAAATGTATTTTCTCCTCCCACCAAGGGGGAAATATGTCTAATCCCCCCCCAGAGATCAGCACCATACGTCCCTGGAGGAGTCACTTTAGACTCAGGGGATTTTACTGCATATCCTCCAAAATACTTGTTAAACATAAAACTGATTTTCATGACAGAATACTAATAGCGTTTTTTTTTTTAATTTGATTTGCCCATGAACCTTTCGTTCACATGAAGTAACAATCTCTCATATAGGGCCACCTATTTAAAAATGTAAAGGCTTTAACTTTCTATGAACCGCAATCAACACTTTGGTTTTCTTTGTGTTGATAGACAGGCCTATTTTACAAGAGTAATTGTTAAATGTTCCAACAAGCCTTTTTAATGCCTTCCCAGTTTGGGCCAATAGTACAGCATCATCCTCATATAGCAGAATCGGTCATCATTATCATTTGACATAGTGACCAATTAATCCACTATTCCATTTAAAAATATACTAGACAGGAGAGGAGCTAAGACACACCTTTGTCTCTCTCTCAATCTCCCAATTTTGAATTTCTTTGTATTAATTTAGTATAGCTTCAGGGAGGTTTGCTCCATATGGTGAGATTACAATCATTTAATTGTGTTGATCAATTGACGAGGGATACCCTTAGTCACTGAGATAGTCTACAATTTCGACTTGTTCACTGCATTAAATGCAGTACGCAGGTCAGTGAATGCTATGTAAAGCCTACTCATTTTTAAGTGGACATATTTCTGAAAAAACGAAAAGAAGTGACAACATTAGTCAAAAGTACTTTCACCCTTCCTAAACGATGCTCAGGCTGCCGAAAGAAGAATATCTCTCACAATTGTCTCAAATTTACCCAATAGTATTTTACCAAATTTCTTACCTAGGCGTTCCAAAATTGGTCGGTCATTTCTTCAAAATTGCTATTATCAATGCCGAGTTCCAGGATACTGGTAGTTGTGCGATTATTGGGCTTGTCTTAAAAATGTTATACACTATTGGGTGTCAGATCTTTAGGTAATCTTTAAACAAATATACTGGAATGCCACCTGGTGCCTTATTGGAGTATTGTGAGATAATACCCCAATTCACCAAATCCTGATTGAAACTAAGGCTTTCCATATCCTTACTACTAGCCTTACTGAAAAGTCACTTATTGTATATATGCTGGCAAAATGTGTGTAGCATTCATTACTAGTCAGATTATTCAACAGCGTTGGAACATTCCCAATTCAAGACTTTGGTGGATAAATCGCAAAGAAAAATGTTTATCTATGAGTATTTGTAGCTCCTACAATTTTCTCAGACAAAGATTCCTCTTCTTCCTTGTAACTAATTGCTCATATTGGGTTTTAAGATCTCTCATTTAATTTCCAGTAAAGTTTTGTCATTTTCTCAAAGCCTACCAGAAATTCCTCTTATTCATTATGCACTTGTTATGAAACCAGAATTTTTTTGCGATGTTTCCCAGCTTTTCCTTTTTCTGGGTAATGAAAAGGGAGGCAATTTTATGTCAGCTCCTAATATAACTTCACAACGTTTCTTTAGTTAATTAATTCCATAATATGAATTATTAATTGAAAGGGGGTAGGCCATCCACAAATACATCTCAAAGTTATTATAGATCATTTGAGACTTTTCATTTGATCTTACAGCCACAAAAATGACATTTAACAAATCACATTTTTCAAGAAACAGAAAAGAACCGCAGAGTGGCTTGTGGTCGCTTTCATCGTGCATTACTACTTCCATGACAATCACCAAGTTCTAGAAGGCTGAATTCCATTTTCGTTCTTCTACTTCCCACAACAAAAGTATAAGCTACTGTGGTATCTGATGGTGTGCAACTACTCAGTTGACAAACCATGTGCACGTATAAAATCAAAGACTGGAACAGCTTTCTTATTTGTTCTTTTTGCATTAAAAACGGAATACAGAATTCCCCACATCTCTAGCATAAAATCCATATGCTTTGGTTGAAATAATTTCATATTTTAAGACATTAGTACCCAGCGAGGAGACTGTGGCAGCATGCCAGTCAATGGGGAGGCTCAGAACGCGGGCATTACCAGACAGTAATCCCGCTGTCCTGAGCCTGGCAGGGGAATCATGTCATTCTGCTTATCCCTGTTGCTATGGGTAGCGCCGCAACAGACTTTGAACTACAGCTGAAGACTGTGAATAAAGAGCTCTTCACTGTGGTGGCCTGGGATCCACGGGGCCAAGGGAGCTCCATTCCTCCATGTCGGGATTATCCTCCAGATTTCTTTGAAAGGGATGAAAAGGATGCTGTGGATCTGATGCAGGTCTTAAAGTTCAGGAGGTTCTCTGTGATGGGGTGGAGTGCTGGTGGCACAACAGCCCTCATAGCAGCTGCAAAATACCCTGACCTAATACGCAAGGTGGTTGTTTAAGGGCTTTTTCCAATGTGATGAATGAAGACTTGCCGAGAATCAATGTTTTGCTTGATATTTCCAAATGGAATGATATTAGAAATCCCCAGATAAAAATGTATGACACTGAGTACTTGTCTAAATGCGTCAATGCGTTTCTAAATCAAATGGCCTGCTTTTCTAAGACTCCCAGTGGTAATATCTGTCGCCATATTCTGCCTCTCATTCAGTGCCCAACATTTATAATTCTCAGGCAGGAAGATAATCTGGTGCGGCCCTACCATGCAGAATGTATTCATAAACAGATTAAGGGATCACAACTGCATATGATGCAAGAGGGAAGACACAGCCTACATTTGCACTTTGCAGAAGAATTTAACCCACTAGTCGAGGACTTTTCAAAATAAGCATGTTCTCAGAGGGGGGTACATATTCATAATACAGGGCAGTCTGCAATATCTCATTAAAGCCTGGAAATAGTGTTCTTACAGGCTCGTTTTGCATCAAAACTGCTCTGCAATCAGTTATTAGCACCTGGGCCGGGAAAGCCAACAAATCAGGTTGCTGGGATCATGGGCAGAATCCCATGATCTCAGCCGGTGTTCCGAGCAGCCTGATGGCTGCATCGCCCGCCATGCCATTTTACCCCTACCCTCCCCTCCCTTTGGTTCTCTGCTCCCTTACCACCCCCTAGCCCCCTTACCTGATAGATTCAGAGTTGGCACCCCTGCTGCCACCGTCGCTCCGGGTCCCTACCTGCCACCATGGAAATGGAAGAGGAGTCCTGCATGGTGCTCCGCCCTCCAGCAGCATGTTGGCCATCTTGAGTAAGTATTTTGTTTGAATAAATGGGATGCCATGAGGCTTCTTGTTCATTAAAACAAAACACATTGCTATTAGCAGCCCGGGTTTCTGGCCAGGCCAGATCGGGTGATAATGGTGCTAAGGCGCATCGGTAAGGCCCTTACTATGCTTTGGCCGGTAACTCGGCTCCGGTCCATTACTCCCCTTTCCGGTCTTATTGCCTAATTACACTTCTGTTTTGACATCACAATGCCCACTGTTTGAGCCAGCAGATAGTAGAAATCCAGCAGTCACTGCAGAACTTAATTAAAGCTCTGACAAGCTTTTCAAATGTCTTTCTTGTAAAATAGCTTTCTGTGACACTTTACGCTCAATTGACAAGAACCTGTTTATGGTAGAATGTTTAATTGGTGCACCGGTGGAGTTTAACACTTGTGAGCAAGAATCTGCATGTTATTACTTATTTTAAAGCGCACATTGACATGCCTTTTCAATTCATTTCATTAAACGGTTTCACTATCTTTCCCCAACACATTAGATGCTGCATGTTCACTTTTTTAAATGATATGGATTAGCAAACAGAAGATCTCTTACATTGGATTAAACAAGAGGCCAGGAGTTGAAGGGCTGGTAGTGTGTGGCCATGTAACCTCAGAGTTCAGCTTCGTTCCTCTATTTGGTCATGGAACTTCTCAGTGACTTGCAATATGCAATCACAGATGTTAGAAAGACTAGAAGAAAGTAAAACTGGGCTGCTGATCCTCCTGGATTTATCTGCCGTGTTTGACTTGCTGGATCACTCCTATTTGCTTAAAACCTTGGAAACCGTTGGGAATTGCTCCAGTGATGTCATCTTGTGGATACATTTGTTCCTGAGCGAAAGACATTCGAAAATATGCTAGGGTACTGCCTGTTCAAAGACAGCACCTATTCAATACGGAGTGCCAAAGGGGGCATGTATCGCGCCATCCCTCTTTAACCTATAGATAAAGCCTCTGTGGGACATACTCAAAGCGAGGGGTCTAGAATTTTCAAATTATGCAGATGACTTTCAATTGCTAAGGGACCTTAGTGGGGACTACGACACTGCACTGACCTAACAAGTTTAACTTCAATGTACTCATCCATCCAGAAGTGGATGGTCAAAAACTGGATGCATCTTAATGGTTCCAAAACAGAACTCATGATCGTTGGCACAAACCAAACAAGAAATAAACTGGGTCATGCATTCTCGGAGTTCCTGATTGATGGTTCTTATATCCCAGTGGTAAAAAAAGTTAAAAGCCCGGGCACAGTATTAGAAGCATCTATGAGTGTGGATGCTCATGGAATCGACATTGTTAAAAATGCACAATACCACCTGAAATTATGTTGACCTATTCATTCACTGGTCTCCCGCAAAAACGGCGAAACTCGGGTCCGCGCAATCATCCTGCCTCAACTGGATTATTGTAATTAATGCCCTCCTGTGGGGGGGCACGGCAAGTAAGGAGAGCATACACAAACTCCAGATCGTGGAAAATAACACAGTCCGAGTAGTCTGTAACATCCCTAGGAAAGATCATGTATCCTGCCATAGGAAAGAATTTCACTGGCTGCCAGTGGCAGAGAGGGTCCGCTTTAAAATCCTTGCATTGACCCATAAATGCCTGTTCGGTAAGGCTCCAGCACCCCTAACCCAAATGATATCTAGGCATGCACCGAACAGAACACTGGGTACTTGCTCTCAGTCCCATGGGTGAAGAGAGCAAGAGGGAAAGGCATCTCCTTCTCTGTTAAGGCTGCCATGGCTTGGAATGCTCTTCCAGAATTTCTTCACAAGGAAGAAAACCTTGCCCCATTTAAAAGAAAGCTAAAGACACTGCTGTTCTGTTAATGGGTTTTGTGTAATCCTCTTGTCTTGTTAACTGTTATGTATTGATTGTGCCCTGATGCCTGCGGGCTATGGCGATCTAAAAATAAAAATAATGATAACGTACGTTAGGGGTACTTTATCCCATACAGCTCACAGTATTAACAATTGGAAGGTAGTGGTACAAGATTTAAAAAAAATATATAGGGCACGTGTCTCACTTAAAAATGTACCTACCTTGCCAGGTTCACCTCTGGACTATTACCAATATGGAAAAATGTGGTTTGAAAACAAATTTTATTAGCAGTATTCATATCTTTTAATACTCAATTGTTCAAAACAACAGGTCGGTTAACAGCACATCTTATTCTTCTGTCTCCCTCATTGTCGGTTTGCCACATGATGAATTTAACTGATAATAGTCATTCATTTATTTAGTTGCCATAAACTTTAGAAAAATACAACATATAACCACAGTGCAACAGTATAGAATCACAGTATTACAAATAAACAGGTGCAACCACTTAATCAATTCATAATACATATGTTTATACGTGCATGAACATACATCACTATATCATAAAACTCTTCACTTACAATCTCTAAAAACATTAAAAACACAATAGTTATGAAATTACAACTCAATGAAACAACAATACCTCCATGATCACCAAATAGGTTGGCTGTCCCCAGATAATGCAACATCATGAGAGCAACTACAGTGATACTATGACTCAAATAATGATCTGACGCCAAATGTACAGGGAGTCAGTAACAGCTGCTATGATCTAATGTGCAAATAATATGGACACATATGGAACTTCAATTCACTTTATGTTTCTGTCTTACAAAAACGTGAACAGAACATGTCATGGCTATCTAGCTTACTGTAGCTGCCTAACAATGATAAAACTGGCAGCATCTGTAAAGAAAACTTAAAATGCAACATTTGCGTTAAAGGTGATGATGAAAGGTCAAGATAACCTTGACATCCAGGCCATGACTGAATCATGAAATAGTCTGATGAAAGACATGAGGTAAATGTTGTTAAATACATGCTAAATTCATAATAATACAATGTTTGTCTATTAACAGACCATTACAAAATTCCCAATATTTCTTTTTTGCAATGACTATTTCTTTTTTCAATATAGTTTCTGGATAGAGCCAAATTTGTGAAGACCAGTTCGAAAAAAAAAACCCACTTCACATGTGAGAGCCTTGAAATACTTTGAGCATCATTTTCTATTAAAATTTCCAGCAATAAATTCACAATTACATCATCACCATTAGGTCTCAGCTAGGTTCTTAGCCATAATCCTATTGGCATGAAAGCTAGATAATTATCAATATACAGAATCCAATTCTCATATGTAAAGCACTTGTTGCGTGGAGTATGGAAGGGAGATTAGTTGTTTTAAAAATGTATTTTCTCCTCCCACCAAGGGGGAAATATGTCTAATCCCCCCCCAGAGATCAGCACCATACGTCCCTGGAGGAGTCACTTTAGACTCAGGGGATTTTACTGCATATCCTCCAAAATACTTGTTAAACATAAAACTGATTTTCATGACAGAATACTAATAGCGTTTTTTTTTTAATTTGATTTGCCCATGAACCTTTCGTTCACATGAAGTAACAATCTCTCATATAGGGCCACCTATTTAAAAATGTAAAGGCTTTAACTTTCTATGAACCGCAATCAACACTTTGGTTTTCTTTGTGTTGATAGACAGGCCTATTTTACAAGAGTAATTGTTAAATGTTCCAACAAGCCTTTTTAATGCCTTCCCAGTTTGGGCCAATAGTACAGCATCATCCGCATATAGCAGAATCGGTCATCATTATCATTTGACATAGTGACCAATTAATCCACTATTCCATTTAAAAATATACTAGACAGGAGAGGAGCTAAGACACACCTTTGTCTCTCTCTCAATCTCCCAATTTTGAATTTCTTTGTATTAATTTAGTATAGCTTCAGGGAGGTTTGCTCCATATGGTGAGATTACAATCATTTAATTGTGTTGATCAATTGACGAGGGATACCCTTAGTCACTGAGATAGTCTACAATTTCGACTTGTTCACTGCATTAAATGCAGTACGCAGGTCAGTGAATGCTATGTAAAGCCTACTCATTTTTAAGTGGACATATTTCTGAAAAAACGAAAAGAAGTGACAACATTAGTCAAAAGTACTTTCACCCTTCCTAAACGATGCTCAGGCTGCCGAAAGAAGAATATCTCTCACAATTGTCTCAAATTTACCCAATAGTATTTTACCAAATTTCTTACCTAGGCGTTCCAAAATTGGTCGGTCATTTCTTCAAAATTGCTATTATCAATGCCGAGTTCCAGGATACTGGTAGTTGTGCGATTATTGGGCTTGTCTTAAAAATGTTATACACTATTGGGTGTCAGATCTTTAGGTAATCTTTAAACAAATATACTGGAATGCCACCTGGTGCCTTATTGGAGTATTGTGAGATAATACCCCAATTCACCAAATCCTGATTGAAACTAAGGCTTTCCATATCCTTACTACTAGCCTTACTGAAAAGTCACTTATTGTATATATGCTGGCAAAATGTGTGTAGCATTCATTACTAGTCAGATTATTCAACAGCGTTGGAACATTCCCAATTCAAGACTTTGGTGGATAAATCGCAAAGAAAAATGTTTATCTATGAGTATTTGTAGCTCCTACAATTTTCTCAGACAAAGATTCCTCTTCTTCCTTGTAACTAATTGCTCATATTGGGTTTTAAGATCTCTCATTTAATTTCCAGTAAAGTTTTGTCATTTTCTCAAAGCCTACCAGAAATTCCTCTTATTCATTATGCACTTGTTATGAAACCAGAATTTTTTTGCGATGTTTCCCAGCTTTTCCTTTTTCTGGGTAATGAAAAGGGAGGCAATTTTATGTCAGCTCCTAATATAACTTCACAACGTTTCTTCAGTTAATTAATTCCATAATATGAATTATTAATTGAAAGGGGGTAGGCCATCCACAAATACATCTCAAAGTTATTATAGATCATTTGAGACTTTTCATTTGATCTTACAGCCACAAAAATGACATTTAACAAATCACATTTTTCAAGAAACAGAAAAGAACCACAGAGTGGCTTGTGGTCGCTTTCATCGTGCATTACTACTTCCATGACAATCACCAAGTTCTAGAAGGCTGAATTCCATTTTCGTTCTTCTACTTCCCACAACAAAAGTATAAGCTACTGTGGTATCTGATGGTGTGCAACTACTCAGTTGACAAACCATGTGCACGAATAAAATCAAAGACTGGAACAGCTTTCTTATTTGTTCTTTTTGGATTAAAAACGGAATACAGAATTCCCCACATCTCTAGCATAAAATCCATATGCTTTGGTTCAAATAATTTCATATTTTAAGACATTAGTACCCAGCGAGGGGACTGTGGCAGCATGCCAGTCAATGGGGAGGCTCAGAACGCGGGCATTACCAGACAGTAATCCCGCTGTCCTGAGCCTGGCAGCCGACATCTACCCTCTCTGGGGCATCAAGTAAGTCTTTCCCTTAGCCCCTCCCCCCATCTACAGAATTCCCTCCCCACCCTCCCAACCCCACTTACCTTCTTTCCTGTCCATTTCGGGAGTGGAGGCAATGGGAACACTTCTGTCCCCAGCGTGTCCGCTAACGATCTGCAACAGGCTGTCATGGAAAGGAAGAAGGGACTATACGTAGTCCATTCTCTCCAAAGGGAGAAGGGACTACATGTAGGCCCTTCTCCCTTTCCATGGTGGCCATTTTGTTTGTTTACTTTTTTACACTTATTTTCAATAACTGCCATGGAAAGGAAAAACGGATTTCGTTTTCCGTTCCCCAGTGGCCATTTTTTTATATTTGATTTTTTTGTTTCCGAAACATTGGAGCGTTTCGGAACAGAAAATAAATGCTTTTAGTACCCCAGTCTTTTGAGCTGGGGTACGAATAGCAATAAGCCCCTCACAGGGGGGGGCATTATCACTTTCAGTAATGCCCGGGTTCTTAGTTAAGGCCCTTGCTTCACCCAGGCATGCAACTAAGGTCCCTGGGGCATTACCTGAAGTGCTCAGGATTTATTGCTTAATTAAATTCCCTACGAAGATCAAATAGTCTTACACTTCTTTCATTTTTCTAATAGGGCATACCCCTGTATCTTATACATCCGTCAGAGTGCTCAAGACTTTCGAGTCGCCAGCATAACTAACTTCTATGCTGGAAGCATTAATCAAGTAAATACATTGCATGCCATGGGGAGGTCAACAAACATATTGATATGATAGGTTATTTAAAGTGCGCTTAGTACCCAGAGGTTTCTAAGCACAGACCCGGGGATCGAACCCGTGTCGCTCCTTGTCGTCATGGGCGTAATTATAGAGTGGGGACAGGGGTACAAGTCCCCTCCAACTTTTGTGACATGTCAAATTGTCTTCCCCATCTTTTGGGGGTGGGGGAACATTGCAGCTGCTGCATCAATTAAGTAATTGGACAGTGCGAGCCTGGCTGGGGCCCCCAACCAGGCTCACTCTGTCCATTACATAAAGCGAATGGCAGGGATACCCCATGCGGCCCAGTCCCTCACCCTAGCTGGTGGCCTGACTCAAAGTCAGCAGCCAATGCCAGGGTGCTGGACTGGGTGCTATTCATAGTATTCATCGTAAGTATTCATATGCTCACATTTAGGGTGTTAAATAAAAAGAAAACATTTTAGGGGGAGAATGTCACATTTCACTCGCATCATATAAAGCATGCCTTTGTGAAACAATGCAAAAGTTTATCATTTCGCCTCATCTTTTGTTATGATTAAGTCTCCAAAGAAATCCTACAAGCCATGCTTTATAATTTTGTGGAATTGCATTCTGGTATTTTTAGTCTTCAAGATGCAGTGAAAATAATTCAACATTTGTACTCTTACTTCTTGACATATTTCGATAAGGATTCCTATGTTGCTGGAGCACTTTAATTATTATGTGTGTACATTTCAGGTCCGATTCATAAAACAGGGTATTGTTGAAAGCCAAACGTCGTGGTGAGGACAGGAAAGGATCAGAGGGAACATATGTTGTGATTTACCAGGTCCATGGATGTGGGAAGAGAGGTTGCTGGACTGAAGATGCTCTATCTGACCGTGTGCTGATTTTCAGGGTACAAGTTGAGATTACATGTGGGTTGACAGCATCCACTCACTTTTCTCACAGTGACGACTCCATCCCCCTTGGGTGTTTTTCAGACCAGCATGCAAAAAAGCTTGTTTGCTCAAGTTTTCACCCACCAGGATTTGAACCCACAAAACTACATGGAACTTTCTTTAAAGCACATGTCTTGTATTGGTATTTTGCTTTCCATAGAATATTTCAATATAGATGTTTGGGTTAAAAGGGTGTACTACTTTTATACTTAGCAGCAGTATTCTCAGAAAATCTCCTCTAGCTGTTTTTTTTTCCTTCGGGTATTGATTCATTTTGTGAACGACAATGCTCATATCTATTTTGAATTTTCTTCTATTAGGAAAGGCCAGTTAAATTAAATTTGCGTATTTCACTTTAGAATACGATCAGTCCCTGAGCACACGTTAATGATCCCCCACACTTTTTTTCTGGACTTGACACCTATTGATGACATTTTAAGAAGTACAGAATTGCTGACTCTGACTGCCTCAGTACCTTTCTGGTAAATAGGCTTTGCTACGATTGCACTATCCTGCAGTAAAAGCACTTTGCCCTGTCTGGCCCAGGGCCTATACCTGCCCTTACATCCTTGGAACATACAGTGATAATACTTAGGTATGTTTGGATTACTTACCAGCGATCTTCATTTCTTTTAGCCCTGCTCTTCCTCATCACAGTATTATCTTTTGAGGCCCCCGTCTCTAGAAATGATTCAGCTCACTCGGTAGGCTACTCCAAAATAAGCCTCATTCCTGATATTGCTACAGCCGTAATATTAACAGTTAGAATTCAGATATTGAATGTCAATTTATTTGACCCCTATGGATATTAATGACACTTTTTTTACATAATTTTCTGCAAGGGGCCCCACACATTTTTTGAAATCAATGGCCCTGACTGCGGGCTAGCACTGTAGTGAGGGGCTAACTTTTAGAGACCGCAGGAGTCGCTGGGAGAGGGGCAAACTTTGTGGGTGCACCTGCATATTCTAATGAGACTATTCTTGTCAGCTTAAATGTTGAAGGCTGTTCACTCTCTGTGTGAGAGACACACACTTAAGAACTATGTGAATCAGCTGCCTTGTGTCTCACATGCCCCGCTCACTCCCCTGATAAGCGAGTACCAAGTCACTCATCATGATTACAATTGCCTGAAAATGTATGCATACAAACTCAGGTGCTAACAATGAAATGCGTTAAATTATTACTAATTGCCAGGCCCTTGTTAAAAGTGCACTACCCCCACTCCCAAAAGTACTGTTTGTCAGGTCCTGCCCTGCCGTGACTATGTAGTTCAACCAGGTCAAGTCAACGTAGCCCAACATTTCGGGTGTCAGGGCCAGAGCGGATAAAGCATGGTCTTCTCAATGGCCGTTGCGCCACTGTTTGCATGCGTTATTGTATTTGTAATGTACATATGAATGTTCTGTGCACATAGTGTATTGCAATGGAGGCACTGGGTGCATGCATGTGTGAGTG
Organism: Ambystoma mexicanum; assembly: GCF_040938575.1. Classification (NCBI taxonomy): domain Eukaryota; kingdom Metazoa; phylum Chordata; class Amphibia; order Caudata; family Ambystomatidae; genus Ambystoma; species Ambystoma mexicanum. The sequence goes on from NC_090936.1 coordinate 230,607,002, forward strand.
CGTGCAAGCATATGTGTGTTGACTTGTGTCTGAATGAATGATAAATAATGCACTGTTTGTATTTTCTGTGTGGAATGAAGTTTGTGAATGTTATGTTGTTGTGTCAGTGGGTGGGTGGCATGCAGGAACGAAGATGTGTGGGGGCCCATTTTCAACATTATGTTTGGGGGGCCCCCTGCTTAAAGCGAAAACCGTCAGGCACCTTTGGGGTGCATATATTACAATGGGGAAAAAGATAAGGTTAATAGCTGCCAATTGTCTCGAGGCGGACAGCCAGCACAGAGCTTAAACACCAACTGCCCACTGAAGAACTCCAAACCCTTCTTTCTCAGCACGTGGCTGATGTGGAGGAACCAGTGTTAGAAGGCAATGAGGTGATAACACTTTGGTGTATTCCGTGGGAAGAGAAAATGCTGTTTGTAAGGCGACTGCTTCAAAGTGCACATTTTAAGCCCCAGAACGAAAATAGAGAAAAATGAATATATTGCTGTGTTACAAAACCGTTGAGTGCTGACTGGCAACATGGGGGCAGGTGCTGGGGGCCACCCCGAGGCTCAAGGCCTCTTTTATTTGAAAAGGTTGAAAGGCCCTGATGCCGTCCATAGTTATTGGGTATGAATTTTGAGTGTGTGTGTATATATGCATGTAGAAATTGAATAGGAAGAGGGTTCGACAAGTTAAACCTCTATGCTAATTTTTACCAGATTTAGGTTGACTAGGATTGTAAGGCAAGCAGCATTCAACTATCCACAATGCCCACCCACCTCAGGCCTTGATAATGTAATAAAGTACAATTAATTGGGAAGTGTTGACTTGCGCAATGCTTGGTAATAGTTTGACAAAATACTAGAAAATAAGTCCAGAATGCTCAGTAGCAAATGTCTTTCGTAACATAAAAGGGGTAGCAATTTATTCTTGTAGTAGTCAGCCGACACGTATTTCGACCACCCAGGTCGTTCTCAAGGCTGTACTTGATAATGAGAAAGTAACAAAATATTATAATAATAAGTTGACAAAAATAAAAATTGCAATTGGTAATCACAAAAAATGCAATAGCGTATGTTCAATCGTAATGATAATAAGAACATTAGAGAAATGAATAAAAAACTATAAGAGAATAATGAAAATCAATCCATTGATCAGTCAATTGGACAAAAATATAAACAAAACATGAGAATATTATGAAATGTCACATACTAGTTTGTAGGTTCGTGGTGAAAGCGGGCAACAGACACAAGATGAATGAAAATACAATGTGGTCATTGTTATATATGTGACGGCAGTGGATAACTGGTATGTCTTCCTCTCATCTTTGTAGTTACGGTATGAATCAATGGATTATGTATCCTATTGTGACATTAATTCTTACCAACGCAATACATTTTTCATTAGACCATTATATTGAATGTTGAAAGAACAAGGGTAAGCTTACAATTTTTTGGACATTTCGACCTTCAAAAGACAATCCAACACTCTATGGCCGCATTATGCATGCTAACCACAGCCAAAATATTGGCTCACCTATTACTATGGTTCTGTAGCTATGACAGACACCACCTATGACCTTATCTATCATCTGGGTGTGGTGACACACCATGACCACCTTACGCATGTTAACCTAACACAGATTATCAGATGGACTTTTTGGTTCTTTAGCCTTCACAGGCACTACTTATTATTCCATCCCCCACCGTAGATTTGGTGATTTTTCTATCGCAGGAAGTCTACATGATGAATGTGGTAATGCACTTAGCCATCACTCAATGAATTTCAGCAGTTTAATTCAGTAATGTATGCAGTTACAATGGCCGTATTGTATTTTCATTCATCTTGTGTCCGTTGCCCGCTGTCACCCCGAACCTACAAACCGGTATGTGACATTCCATAATATTGTCATGTTTTGTATATCATTTTGTCCATTTGACTGATCAATGGTTTGATTTTCATTATTGTATTATGTTTATTTTTATTAATTTCTCTAATGTTCTTCTGATTACGATCGAACATACATTATTGCTTTTTTTGTGTTTAGCAATGGCAATTTTTATATTGTGTATAGGTGTGCACGAGAGGCGCTTGGCAGGTGCAGCATTTGTTTATGGGTATCGAGAAGGCAAATATGAAATATTACATGGCTAGTCTCAGACTGGCATTTTGGGGCAGCCATTCTAGCCCTTTCTTACTGTGGCATGACTTTATTCTGGGCATCTCGATAAAACAAGCATGGTATGTGTTATTAATTGGCTAGACTGGCAATTCTTGTTGTCAATGCAGTGGTGTGAAAGTTATAACTTTCAGAAGACTGGCTTGTCTTTAGAATTTAATTTTAAAAATATGCCACCAGTCATATGCAAGTTATGACAGAGCATCGGCAGGGACTCTTGTGGTGCCGTAGTTTAGCTTTATCCCTCAAAGCCGCCATCCACCCTTCCTCCACCTCGCCCCGTTCCTTAAGTTGTCATGTCTCCCCCACCATTTTCAGTTAGGTTACACCACTGCGTGTCGTCTTGCTTCCAAGGTGAGCACGTTGCCACTGAGCTATCCTCCCGGGATTGAATGTTATCAATTGTTTCAATAGCATTTATTTCACACTGAATTTATTTCACAGTCAATCTAAATCAACATACCTATTTTGTTATAGCCTTTTAATGACTGAGTAGAAGATCCACAAAAATAACATACCCAGCATTAGATTCCAGGTTAACATACGTTTCTTGAAAACAACAAATCTAATGTTCACCCATGAATTCCAACTAAAAATAAAATAAAAAAGCAAATTAAGAACGGTGTTCTTATACCAGTTTTTCTCCAATGTTTATTTTCTCATCATCTTTTTTTCCCCTTTTTATCCTCACTCTCATGCTGTATTTATTCGAACAGTGTGATTTTACTAAGGTCTTTCTGTTCACAGCTCCTTGTTCTGTAGTTTCCCCTGTCTCTTTGTTCATCTTATTTCTGGTTCAAACCCATCATTCAAATGTATGTCCTATTAACATCTTTCTTGTCTTTGTCACGTCTCATTCTTTTCGCAGTAAAAGACCGAAGCCCATGTCTGGAAAATAATATGCTGCATGGACGATAACATTATTTGAGAACTGATGCGTTATTTGACTAAAAATCATCTTCAACTCCAAGAGGATTAGGACAAAATTTGCCAAAGTTGATGAAGTAGGACATCTAAAAAAAGTGCTTTTTTGCCGAAAATGTGCCTGCAGATCTTATTTTGTAGGTCAATTTGGAGAAAAACTTAAGTTTGAAATAGGAAATGCAAAAAGTACAAAAATTTGTGAGAACTCTATTGGCCTCATTACGAGGTAGGCGGTAAGGGGTTAACAGCGCTGGTAAAGGTGCTGGACCTGTCAACCAGTTACCACCTCATTACGAGGCTGCTCGCAGGACCCGCTAAGGATGCCTGGTAAAACCAGGCATCCTTAGCGGGTCCTGCGAGCAGACCAGGGTGCTCACAACGGGCCCGTCCGTTGTTAAAGGGCCCGTTATTAGCACCTCCCCATTCCCATTGAGCCCTAGGGGGGCTCAAAGGGAATGGGGATGGGTTCCTTGAATGAGGAATTACCGGGCCCTCCAAGGTTGGAATGGCCTGGTAATTCCTAATTCTAGGAACCCAGACCCAGGAAACCGATAAGGGGGTAGTCATGCAGCTAATAGCAGCATGGTTACCTCCTACCTCGTAATGACCCCCAATATCTTATTTGAATCGTTGTTGTTTCTGTTGTTCACAATATGAACTGTGGAAGCAAAATCGGTATTTCTAGTTTTTATCTATTTCATATCATTTGTTACCTTTGCAACTTTGGGCCACATTCAGAGAGTGGCATTGAAGTAAAAAAGTGCTGCTAAGTGGATTACCATCACCTTTATTGTGCTGCCCCTTTAAGAGCTTAAACACCGAAATTCTGCGAAAGTGTTTCATTTTGCCTGCAGAAAATGTCCTCCTCTCAAACCCATTACAGCATGTAGTAAAAACCATATGCAGTACTTACCAAATCCATGGAGTCCAATGGGACACCAAAATGGGGAATAACCGAGAAGTCTGCAGGACTCCAAAGCATGTGGGCCTCTCCCATTACCCCAGGCGTTCCGTTTGACAATAATACCAAATACTGTCAACTCTTAATAGGGCTCTTAAGGCCTAATTAAACGGACGGCGGTAAGGGTGGGAATGGGGAAGGGCAATGGGGGAAGGGGGAATTACCGCCCCGCCAACCTTGGAATAGGGCGGTAATTCCCCTTTCCACCAAGGCGGTGCCGGTATTTTACCGGCATGGACCAAGGTGCTAATGGCACCTTGGTCCACCGCCGTCCGTGTAATGAGGCCCTTAGTCTGCCTCTCAATGCCTAGTTGTAATGAGAGCCTTGTGCATCATTTTTCTAATGAGTTTCAGTTCAGTTTACCAGCAACATCTAAAACAGAGACTGTTGCCCATTTAGAGAACATACTTTCAGTTTAAAAGACCTGGGCTCTGCAATCGAAATTGGAGTAGTGGGAGAGTGGCCCAGAAGGAATGACTGTAAAGCACCATGCATTTTGAACCCTCATCAGCAATACCAAGCTGCTTGTACATAGGATAATTCCAAAGAATACTTTTAAAATGGAAGATTTATAACCATTTTATTCGATCTTTGCTATTTTAAAAAGGTGTTTTAATGAATCCCTATTTTTGAACGACAATGTTCCCTCACACAACATTTGGTAATGTTGAGGTTTTTACAGGAATTAGTTCCCAGACAGCCCACCTTAATTCCACAGTAGACACGTGCCTGTTTCAGTTCACTTTGCACAGTACAACACACCTGCCATTTACCTCCTCTTTAGGATGGGCAATCATGGTTGTGTCGCATGTTACTGGGTCTCATTATAAGTTTGCCGTTCCGGAATCAACAGTGCCGGTAAGCCTACTGGCACCGTTGTTTCTGGATTGGCACACTACGGGTTTGCCTGCCGGAGCCACTGTGCCCAACGGAAGACCCTGCCAGGCACTGCGGCCACGGTAGGTAAGCCGTAACAGAAGCACCAGCACCATAATTAACAGTGCTGGTGCTTCCGTGGTCCCCACTCCCATAGTGTCCTATTGGACTCTATGGGAATGGGTGTTAACAGAATTACCAGCGCCTGACTTCCCGGCCGTCGGGGTTGTAATAACCCGGTGTTACAGGGAAGTCGGGCGCTGTTCATTTTTTTCTGGTCTGGTGGCAAGCAGCCGGTATCACTTGCAGGCCAGACCCGTAATGAGGCCCAGTCTTTTGTTTAGGAGTTTGACTTGTACGCCTTGCCTACACATTCTCACTACACCTGACATGTTATTAAGAAGATGAAGCAGGGTTTACATTTTGGTCCCTCATTTGCCCTTAAATGTAAAGAAAACTTTCCTCTGTTAGCAGTAAGATGGAAACTAGAACCCCTAATATTGCCATTGCAGATTAGTGCTCAGTTTGGCATCTGTTTGGCACCAGAAGGCTCCTCTGAAGGACAAATTACTTGAAACAGTTTATTACACTTGGGTAACATGGTAAACATCAGCCATGACATTTTGCAAATTCGGAAAAGGCTACTTTAATGAGATAGGTTTATATTTACAACAAGGCTATAACTGGCACCCTCGCCATACAAAGTGACCTAACTCTTACACTAACACACTAACATCCTTGCTCCCTTCTCTCTTACACAAAACTCACCTTCCTTGATCTACCTGTGTACCCTGTCCTTTTGACATATTTTGACTTTATATTTTCTCCCTTTGAGTATGAGCTCTCGCTTCTGCAGGCCTCAAGGCCATTATGTCCCCACCACTCTGCCAGCTGGTCTCCACTGAAACAAGATTGACACTTCTCCCTTTTGTTCCTGTTTGTATAACTATTCTTTCTATTGACCCACATCCCTTATTTTCAACTATCTTCCTTGTAACATTCTGTACCCTGATGGCATCAGCTCAATGATTGTATTTGTGTTCTAAGATCAACGCCACCTGGTCAACGCCGAAACTATGACCAGTGATGCGTGTGTGCACAAACATAAATTCCAGGAGGGGAGTGTTTCGATCTGCCTGCTATTGTCATGTAGGCTGACTAAGGGCAGCACTGGTAATGAAATGCTGACTGATGTGACAGTGTGCTCAATGAGTTGCAAGACAACATTACAAAGCATTCAGATGTACAAATACAGGCAACTATCAGCTCACAATCTGGCTGGGATCCCTAAGCACTTCTCATTTAGCCTTTGATGGGGCTCCCGCATACCGAGCCCAGTCTCCCTAGATGAACTGTCAAGTCAATGGAGCAGGGTACCCCTACTGACTGGTCTATCGCAGAACTATGACGGGCCTAAAGACTGAGGTCTTATCTAACTCAATCAGGAGCTTCCTATGTGATCTAGCGTAGTAGTCTTGTTGCCCTGACGCCATTCTCCTTTCGACAGTATCTCCTAACCTTTACCTTACTGTCCCCACTGTCAGAGCCCTGAAGGTGTCTCACTTGCTAGTTCCCGGGGTCTGTCATCCAGGTGGCCAGGACACGGCCATCGTGATTGCATCCAGTTCAGGGGGGTGGACCAGTGAGGGAGGATTACCTCGGGGAGTGGAAGTGGAACACTGAAGGGTGAGACACGGTACCCACTTCCTTATGACACCTTTTCCCCATCCTACCCCATAGGATATCTAGAAACTCAACACCCCCCCTTTCTTTACATGAACACTTTCTCACAGACAGATTACCATGAAAAACGACAGACTAACACCAGAGCCATATACCTGACATGTCCCAACACAAAGGTGAGGCAGAGTCAGTCAATTGTCGATAATTACACACAACTGACTCCCATTTCACTTCCCCCACACGGATAAAAGGCAGAGCCTGAAAGCACACTCTGAGCAAGGCCAAACGCATTAGGAAGCAGCTATTCCCAGATGGCTGTTCAAACGAAGAAGAAAGATGGTGAGACCTGAAAGGACGACAAGGAGGGAATTTCCCTTGTGCTTTTCAACCCATACCCACGGAGCCTCCGAGAAGGGAAACGTAAGACCAGGAATTGAAGCTGGCTAATGAAAGATGTCAGCTGTACATGGGACCCTTCCGCACTGATATGCGTGGTGGTCAAACCTCCTCCACCTTCCCTCCAACCTATGGTGTTCCCTAAGGTTCCGTCCTCGGACCCTTCTTATTCTCCCTCTATACTTCACTTCTCACTCCTCTCATCTCCTCTTTTGGAATTTCTCACCATTTCTATGCCGATGACACTCAACTGTTCCTCTCCTTCTCGTCTTTCACCCCTGACCTTCATCTTAAACTCTCCTCCTGTCTCACTGCCATTAAAAAATGGATGTCATCACATTTTCTCTCTCTCAATACGGACAAAACTGAAGTCCTTTTCTTCCCTTCCAACACACTTCCTCCTCCCTCCCCCCTTCTTCCATTCTCTTCACCCCTGCCGATCGTCCTATTTCCGCTCATGCGAGGAATCTGGGAATCTACTTTGACTCTTCCCTGTCCTTCACTTACCACATTTCCCTCACTACTCGCTCTTGTCGCTATCACCTCTTTAATATCCGTAAAGTCAGTTCTCTTACTTTCCATGCTACTAAACTCCTAATCTCTTCTCTCATCTTTTCTCATCTTTTCTACTGTTCTTCTATCTTTTTCGGTCTCCCCTCTTCCCATCTCGCCCCTCTTAAATCCCTTTACCACTCTGCCATCCGCACCCTCGGTCTTCTCTCTCCCTATGATTCCATCTTCAATTCACTTAACAACCAAGGCTGGCTTCCCTTCCACTCCCAACTTAAATACCACTTCCTTTGTCTCGTTTTTAAGTCTCTTCATGACCTTACCTCTCCTCTCTTTCTATGCACCCTCTCGCTCTCTATGCTCCGCTGATCACTTTTTACCCTCCCTGTGCCTCCTCTCGTTTCCGCTCTTTCCAACTCCTTGTCCCCTTACATTGGAACTTGCTCCCTTTCTCTGTCCGCTCCATCTCCGCCTATTCCTCCTTCCGTTCCTCCTTAGAAACATTCCTTCTTCACCCTCCTCCCTGACTTCTCTCCCCTTCCTCCTCTTCCTTCTCCTCCCCACTCCTCCGCCCTGTTCCTTTATCTTGTCCTGTCTCCCCCCCTTTGACTTCACCCCTCCCTTCTACTCCCTCTCCCCCTTCCCTTTCTTCCTTCCCATACCTTTCCTCTTCTCTTCCTTCCCAAATGTAATTGTTCTACATGCTGTTTTTCTGGTTGGAATCATGTTTATTTATCTTATTACTTCTATGTTCCATGTTTAATGTATTTTGTTTGTTATGCTGTAAAGCGCCTTGGTGGAAAGCGCTATATAAATAATAAAATACAAATACAAATATACAGGGCAGGGAGAAGCAGTTGTCATTGTGGGACAGTCCTTGACTCCAGAGGCAAGAGACGCCAACAGAGTTCGGCACAGCCGGTAAGTTGGAAAGGGACGATAATAGACTGGACTGTGTTGGGCTCAAGGTTGCAACGAGCAACATTGTATGAAGAAAGAAGACTAGGGTACAAAGGTCTTTTGTGAACAAAACTGGTATCAGAGTTAGAGTGGTCCGGAGCCACGTGGACGCTCATTCAAAGAACCTGATACCCCGCTCCTGAACAAGGAGAATGTGCTGAATTGGGAAATCAAAGTGGTCCCACAACAGGTTATGTGGAATCCTGTGCATAGTCGAAAGTCTTCGGTTGTTATAGAAACTACAAGTACAAAGAGGCGTTAGGGGAGGCCGGTGTAAGGTGTCAAAGTAGTCATATGAGGGTCAAGCCAAACCCATTGTACAGTCAAAAGTCTTTGGCACGTTGTGGAGGCTAATGTGAACCAGACTGACGGATGCTGAGAGAAAGCTAAGCAAGGTGAACTGTGTGTTTTGAAAAATGTGAACCCGGCTGAGGGATGCCTATGAGCTAGGGTGAGCAGTAATACACCTGTGAACATTGTGTCGACAAATGTGAAACCGAGTGAGGGATGTCCACAGTGAGTGGTTGGTCTGAGCTAGACTGTGGGAGGCCAACGTTGAAAGAAGGATCAGAACCCGAATTAGGGGAATCCAAGGGTGAAGAGTAATCATCCGAGGTGAAGACAAATAGAAGGAACTTTTGTTTTGTTGTTTATGGCACAGCAGGCCCTTTGAAGCAATAGACTTTGCATGAAAGAGACTTGGGTACAGAGGGCCCTGATACTGAGAAAAGGAACTGTAACCTTGTGCCAGAGAATGCCAGGAGTGTGCTGTGCTCAAGAGTCCTGCCTTGTCCCGTGCTAAAACATGGGCAAGGGAGGCCCCGACTATAACATCGTGACTTATCATTTTGTGAACACTTCTTTCTTTTTTTGTGAACATTCTCCCACACTATTTTGTAGCATAGCCGTAAGGTTTGGCAATAGGGTATTTTAGTATAGACCCTTTTTATTTGACTAGACTGCACTAGGATTGTATTATTATTATTTGATGGTCGTAGCTTGCTCGCATCTCAGTTTTAGGCTTAGATTAGGTGTTTATCTCACCCCCCATTTTATGGTTTAATAAACACCCTTGAACTGTTATCACATGTGTCTTCCTACTTTGATTTTCACTTTCTCTCTCTCTCTCTCTCTCTCATCCCACTCCACCCAATAGGACCATGCATTTGTTTTCCCTCCCCTGCTCCTCCGTTGTTCCACTTCCTTTCCATCTACGTGTACCCACCTTTTACTTTCCCTCCAGAATTACCTCTCTAAACACTTATACTCAAATCACCTCCTACTCTCCCTTCAAAACCCAATTGGCACCCCTTTTTCACCCAAAACCTTACATACTCCCTCTCTGTAAACACTCCAATGTCTCCTCAAAGTTCTCCTCCAGCAGCTAAACCCTCCTCTCTGGACTGTAGAACCTCCGGTACCTACTCTTTGACCTCACCTATACACCTCTCACTGTCAACTCTCTCTGCAGGCTTTTTATAGCCCTCCCCTTCCTGCCTAAAACCTCCCTCCACTCTTATTTGCTACTCAAGTCGGTGATTGCCTAGGACAATCCCTGTCTAAGCTATCCACTTGAGGGCTGCTACTTCCCTGGAAGGCTTCAAAATGACTGCTAGCCCTTACCGCTTTTTAGTCTCCCCTTTGCCATAAGGTCCATGTGGTCACTTTGGTTGTTTGTTTCCTTCTTTCCTCCTGGACCAAGTAAGTGTTTGCTTACAAAGGTTTTGGGGTGGGTTCTTTGATCTCCCCTAGTTATCGCCAGCTCCTCGCTGGTTCCAGCTCCTCTGCTTCTGCCCAATGCTACCCTCTAGCCACTTGGTGCTTGTGAGGCAGATGTTTGGTTCCCTAGTCAGCCTGTGATGGGAGAAGTGTAGTCCATTCCTCTCCCGCTCCAGGCCGGGTCTTGTCAGTTCAGCCAAGAGTCTTGTACTGGCTGGTACCAGTAGATTTGTGGGCACCAGCTGAAAGAATTAAAAGGCCAGTACTGAGGTTGATAGGCAGGGGGGCAGAGGCAATAATATATATGCATAGTTTAATGCATACTGGGCACGCAAGAAAATGGCAATTATGTGCTGTCATGGCATAATGTTAATAGGCAGTTTTGTGCAAACTGGACATTGCAAAACATGGAACTGTTCTGCCAACTGGGCTTAGTTCAAAGTATTTTGACCTTATTTCTGTCCATCGTTCACCTCTGAAAGAATTAGGCTATATAGATAATAAATCCATAAATACCCACTGCAAAGTAGTTCAAAATGCCTCATCTGTACATGCTAAAACCTGTGTTCTGTGTGATGTATTCTGAAACCGACATTGGGGATCAGAACTACTACAGTTTCCCATATGTTTTCTGCCTGAGAAGGCATTATGATGTAATTACATTTGTAACAACTTGAAGGGTGGATCCAGTTGTGCCTTGGAGAAATAGGTGGCAGAGTAGCGCTAGTGATTCCAGAAACTGGGTGTGGTGGCCCATCCCTTGGGAGGATTAGATAATTTGAGAGATTTACATAATAGTGAGCAGAGACTTATCCTTGGCCTGAAGCCCATGTCCCGCATCTCTCCGGCGCTGAAATCCCTTCACTGGCTCCCGTGGCTGCAAGTATCAAATTCAAGAACCTTTGCATTGTTCACAAAGCTTTCTGGGGCTTGCAACCTACCTGCAACGCTGCCTCCTAAATACTGTCCCTCACGAGCCCTCTGCGAATAGTGAAACACTTTTGTACGAGCGCGATAGAAATAAAATATCAATATCAATACCTCCAACCTTCTACGAGTGAGCTAGTTCTCCAAGCAGAGATTTGGAAGGCGATCCTTATCCTCAGCAAGTGCCTCCCTCTGGAATAACCTCCCTGCCGCCAGCTGTCTTGAGCCGGATCTCCTTAAATTCTGGAAACTTCTCAAGACTGTCATCTTCTCCTCTTCCTTCTCTCTCCCTCTACCCTGCTAACCCAGTTCTCTGTTTATTCCCCTTCTCTCTCCTCTTCCTTACAGCATGCTGACTGGCCGCCGGGTGTACCTCAGAGTCTCACTGGTCTCCGGCACCCCTGCCAGTCCTCTCTCGGCCAGTCCTCTCTCGCACTTGCCTCAGGGCCATACACCCCACCCACACTCAATGCACTTAAGAAATGACTCTCTGCACTTAAGAGTGACTCTCTGCCCTTATCCCAGTCTCAACGCCTGGGTGCACTTGATCTCCCCCTCCGTGAACCTCTGTGCACTTGCTCGAACAGTACTCACCGGGCCTTAGCGCGCCTGTTTGTTCTCCGTGTCTTCACCCCTTAATTTGTACTGTTAAAACTGCAGAATCGCCACCAGGCCTTTTTGCTGTCTCCCAAACTGTTTAATGTATATTGTATGCACTTACTCTGCCTGTGCAGACTATTATCATCTCAGAATTTCAAAGGCTCTGAACGACTGTTTGTTTTTTCCCCATGTTCCCACCCTCCTTGAGCACTTTGAAACACTTGCCTGTGTATAGGTGCTATATCAATAAACAATACCATACCTACCAGAGGGAGTGAATGCATTCCACCTCAATTGCAATTGTAGACAGAATGAGCAAGGGTGGTCTGCAGGCAAATACTGTATGCAGAACCTTCCGGTGAGAGACTGTAGACACACATTGAGTCGAGGCCTTCTATTTATGAAAAGGGTTGTTGGCTCTCTCCCTCCAGTCATGGCTGGCCTACCTATCACCATGCTTTTAAACTCAAATCAAGGAATGGCTGAACTTGTCCCCTGCGGAAGGCTACACAAGCAAAATTGACAGGCAACCGCTTCTGAGATTCTTTAGGGACTTTGGCACCCAGGGAAGGCATAAAGCTCAGTGAAGGATGGAAGACTACGTATTCAGTTACTGGGCCAGCTAGGTCCCCAGCCAAGTGAATCAGGTCATCTTTTGACCCACAAATAAAGGACAGAATGAACAGGTATATTAATCAATAATCCCCTATGTCCTCCCCAAGGCCAGGCCATTGCAGACAAGCTACAGCAATCTGTATGTGACAGAGTCTTTACCTGAGGGGTTTGCATGAGTGCATCCCAACCTTTCCTAAATGTGAGCATGTAGCTGGTTTTCTTTCCATGTTTGAGGTTACCTTTCCCCCCACGAAAAGGAAGTGCCCTTTAGGCAGACACTGCTCTACTCTTTCTACAAATATGCCTTGGACTAAGTAGGATCACACCACAGAGATACATAGTAGAAAGTACCCTGTAATGTGGAGAAACAGTAAAATGTTTAGCAATGTAGTGCTTACGGACTATAGAGCTGTTGGTACTCTTGTTCAGAGGAGATTTGCCTTGCATTTCGGTGCTGGACTACCTTTGGGTGTGACAAAGACTGATATGCATATGGAAATGTCTCCTCTGTGAAAAGTGCAGTGAGATGAAGCATGGTTGAGACTCTCCCGTGGGCCATTCACTGAAGAACAGGTAAATGGCTGTGACTGTGCCTTTAGGGGGACTCCCAGACTTTCTTTTGCATACTTCGAGGTACTTGGGGGTCTCACCCTAAGTTACCATGGTAATCCAGACGTGGTCCCCTTGCTTACTGTGCTCAGAGCGGCACAGCTCCACCTCACTAATGAGGCCCGACTAGGCCGGAACACGTTTCTGGGGTTGCTGTTACTCTTGTTCAGAGGAGATTTGCCTAGCATTTTGGTGGTTCACTGCCTTGGGGTGGGACAAAGACTGATATGCATAAGGATATTTCTCCTCTGTGAAAAGCGCAGTTAGCTAAAGCGTGGTTTTAACTCTCCCAGGGGCCATCTACCCAAGAACAGGTCAATGTCCTGTGTTCATGGTGATAGAGGGACTCCCAGACCTTATTTTGCATATAGAGCATATACTATTGCAAGCAATAAATCCCTTTTTGTATTGTATTTCCAGCTTTGGTGTTTGTTTAATTAATTCATCCTGTGTGTTGTGTGTTCGTTAAGAAATAAGTATTCACATTTGTGTAGCCCTTTGTTAATCTTTGTTGGAGGGGACACAGTATGCCAGAGGTCTAGGGATTGCTACGAGCTCCCCCGTTCAGCTCCCAAGGGCCCAACACCCTTTCCCCAGAACAAACGGAGGACTCAGCCAAGGGCAAGTTAGAACTGTTCTTTATTACAAAAACCGACATGGATCACACAGGACATTCACAGTTCTGCAGAATCTCCAATTCCACAAGAAGCGTGTCCCCGTTTTGATACAAGATTACGTCACCACCTGGGCCCTCCCCTAAAAACCTATCACTCACGTTTATTGGGTGCTCCCACTAGTAGACCCTAAGGATGGTGAGTATACATCCAACTCTACTGGACCTTCCATGTCAGGTGGCTGGTCAGCCCCGTCCCCAAGAAACTTTCTATTACATTGTTGCAGGGTCGCAGACTTACCATTGGCCCTTGCCCCCTGCCATCAACCCCTGGATTTCTGTTCTCTGACTGAAACTGATCTCCCCAGGCCTGGGACCCAGTTCAGTTGTCAGCCCTCTGCGCACCTCTTCAAGGTGATGTGATATGATTATGTGTTCCCAATGTATCTGGTAGAAACACCACATTTGCCTATGGGAGTGCGCTCCATGTTGCAAAATAGTTAATTTATTCATTTTGCACTTTTCGTCTGGGTTGCTGAGAACTGTTTGCCTCCCCACCACAGCTGAATACCCATTGTCTAGCTCGGCCACATCACGTGGTTGTGCACCACAAAATCAAGCTCTCTGGGTCTGCAATGATGAGGATTTATTATGTTTTTCTACAGCTGGCCCCTTGTTGTTTCAAGTTTGAAATGTGCTCGTTTATCTCTGACCTTGGCTGTGAGCTCTGGCTTTCTCGTTCTGCGCAGCTTGATTCTGCTCCCGTTGTCTAGTGTCCTGCGGCTTGAGGCCTTCTGGGATTTGCCTTAGACTTAAAATATGATTTCTACACACTTATATAGTGCTATGTTTCCTACAGGTTAGCCGTACTTGGGCCTGCCAGGCTCCTTATATGATCCTGTAGTTCCATAGGGTTAGTTGCCATAAGCATCTGCAAGCTTGCTCTGGATCGCTTTGTTGCCTTGCGTTTAGCGTTTCTGCACTTGGCTAATGAGAAATGTATAATACAAGCTTTGAAAGCATGTATATGTATCTGTCCTCTATCTACAGAAATGTGTAAGCGTGCTCTTCATGTATATGAGTGTTTATGTACACTGTGCATGGTTTTGAGTGTACTTCATGACGAATGCAACTATGTTGTGGTGTCACTAATGATGTCAGCACAGTGGTTTCTCAGCATTTTAGTCCATGCTGTCCATTATGGTATTTGGATCCATGATCACTGTTGAGGCACTTGTATCCATAAAAACATTCACTGGATAAGGTTGGAATGGCTGTCTGAGGAACGTCCGCCTCAGCTTCTCCATTTAAAGGTACTGTGCAAATACAGTTGTTCATTTCGTCCAGCCACGGTGAAGGTGTGTGAAACCTTTTGCCAATCTGAGGGCTTGTCCTTCTCTACTCTTTAAACTAACTTTTCTGCCGACCAACTTCGTCCTGAACTCTTGGTAAAGACTTAACCGCAAACTACCCTGAACTGTGTGATCTTGAGCAAAAGACTTTTGTCCTATTGACTTTGGCCCTGAGCCTTTTTGATTTAATTCCCTCACTGTAGTTCCTCTTTCTAGATTGTCCTGCTTACTTACCTGTTGGTGCTGCTCAATTTTAGTCTAACTTTGTTTTTCCCTCCCTTTTTAAATTGTTGGAATGCCATTTTGCTCACACTTCGTTTTGAGTTTAACTTGTCCAGAATCTATTGGGAGTGGTGTGGTGTATTAAGAGTGAGATTTTTCAACTGCTTTACTTTAGTGAAATGTTTTACAACTGATGTGTAAATAAATGTATATTCTTTTACTCAGAAACCTTGAGTCAGTGCTTGATTGAATCATTGTAATTGCTGTCCTTTGTGTAACTATTGATACTGCTCACTTGCTCTTGAGATAAGTCTGGCTGCTCATCCACCACTATCACTTTACTGTGTAGTACAGGCTTGTAGCAAAGGTTAATTTGTACTGTCACTTGTAGTCTTAATTGTGTGTGGTGTTCCCAAAGGGTACTGCATATAATTGGCCTAACAGCTTCTAACCCCTGTCAGTACTTTTCCACCTACGTCTAGCAGCATGCAGACTGAACATCCAGGTTTTGGAGGCCTTGTCTTCACACTAGCTTCCCACCATTGAATGTATCAATCCATCATCACCTAAATGGTCCACTGTCAATTAGTGCTTTGAAGTTTGGCCTTGAGGTTGTACTGTGCTCCGAGCAATTTAAAGAGTGCAGGCACATCATACCCTCATGCACAGGTGTGACCACCTCGATCGGTCAACTTACTTCTTCCATGTGACTGGACACCATGAAATCAAGCCTTTTCGTGTATTTAATATTATTTTCTAATAGTCCTCTGACATCTTTTGTTTTGCTCAAGCCTTCCAAACAGGAGTCTGTTCTTTCACACGATTTGTGTCCAATGTCAGCCAATTCCAGTTCTGATAAGACCATGGCTTCTTGGCTCATCCAACTCCTTCTGCTGAGATTCACTTGTTATTCAATTAACTTTTTTAAACGCGATACCCTGAAAGGAGGCCTTCTTGTTAACGTTCAGCACTGCTTATAATGCATAGTGGAAACATCCATCTTTTACTCATCCATATGCATCTATATACATTGGCGCTTGCTGCAATTCATTTACTATAAAGCTTGAAGCTAGCTTTTAAGAATTACTTTGCTGCTCGCATTTCTTTTGCATCTGTACACGTTTAAACTAGCTTAATATCTTCATCTGTTGCAGTGGCATACGCTTATTCACCTTGATCCCAAGATGTCCCTTATCCTTGATACTTTCTTTATGCCTTATAGAATATCTGCATTCTCTGGTCTCTGCATCTCTTCAGTGTGCGTCATCTCTTTCTGTGTGGCGTCACCATTCATCTTTGTCATTCATCTTCTCTTCTTCTTCAGAAATCTCATTTAAATGGCCATCATATTGACTTGTATGAAAGTACGGTTTTCTCAATGGGTACCTTGCCTCCCAGATCTTCTTAGGTTTAGGTACTCTCACTGGTACTGCACAGAGTCCATGCTCTGCTCTTTGTCTGTTCAACTGTTCCGTGTATGTCTCATACTCCAGTTTCCACTCTATAGGTAAAAGAGGTGGGGCAGTTGGATTAGGGGTATTTGGCTCCTCCTCTGCACCGCACCTGAGAGAGGAAATTACTAGAAAACTGGCCTCATGCGTCCTTGTGTAAACCGGTCTCTGCTACACCATTTGCCACACCAATTCACAGTAGTTTTGAGCAGAGTCAAGTTACATTTACACAAAGTCACGTGATTGTGCAGACCCTGAAAGAAAACCCATGGGGCCGGTCTGGTCATGGTATTGAACCATTGCAGGATTCCTCTCATTGATCCGCCAAGCCCTCCTTTTCTCCTGATTCCTTTTGGTCTGTGGAAGCTTGGAGGCAATTATTTTCTCTTTTGCAAATGGAGCACTTTTCCAATACCTTTCCTTGGCTGACTGTAACCAATCCTTAAATGCTGATGGTTTAGATCTGATCACAAGGTTTTCCAGCAGGTTGGGAAGAATGGGGGCCTGTATCTTCTTCACAAACTCCAGGCCCTGAATACAAATCTTACTGGTGGACATTTCTTTACGTCTCATTGGATACACCTTGGAAAGAATGGCGCTCCCTTGTCACCTTCAGGTTGTGCTATTTGGTAAGATGGATTTCTGAACTCTGAACTGGTGGGCAGAGGTTCAGAAGGCCAGCCTAGTTTCTTGGAACAGGGTAACCTTCTGGACAAGCCAGACTAATCAAGGTAGCAGTGGCGGTGGTCAAGACAAGGTCTCAGGAGGGCTGAGGGTGATCCAAAGCCCACAATGAGCACAGTGAAGGACACTACAAATTACTCTCAGTCAGGCATCTATCAAAATACATATACATTTATTAAAGGTCTTTTGAATCAAACTCAAGCAAATATCAGCTGTAATACTTAAACCTACACAACAATACTATAAAACAGCTATACAGTTACAATTGGCCTAAAGGAACAGTACACAGTAAGAGACCACAACCTGTAAGGGAAAGGGGCATAAGGTATGAATATACTAAGGACAATTCTTCAATTATGAAATCCTAACTAAGAGGCAGTCCAGTCCCTAAGAAGAGTGGAGCCGAGCGCTCAAAAGTACTTTCAGTGTAGACACACGCGGTCATGCGGTAAAGCGAAAGGCAGGGTCTCTTGCAGGGGCTGTAGCGACTCAGGAAGGTAGGTGAGGCAGAGAAGAATAAGATCCCACTATTCGCGGAGGGTCTCCCCAACAGGGCAGAACAGGATTCAAGAGTTGGTAATAGGATGGTAGCACAGGCTACCTGGACAAAGGTGAGTGGATGGATGCGCCAGGGGTTGCGAGTACTCACCGACCCAACGTGCACTCCGGCCCCAACTTCGGCAGTCGAGTCCACTTAGTTTGCGGTTCAAATGCCGAAATTGTGAGGCTATGCTACTTTCAAGGGCTGAGTACCAGGGATGATCCCGTGGAGGGACAGTGACGATTTCTCCTCTTCTGGTGAAGGGATCAGCATGATTTCACTGCACCACATCTCAGGGCAAAGGACTGCACAGCAGCAGCACACCCTTGAAGTTCGTCACCACAGCTGGGCGACACAGTGAACGTGTGCACTTGTGTTCAGGCATACTTTCCTAATTCCAGACAGAGTGCCCAGGTATACAAAACTTGGTGAGAGAGTGCCTTATACCCTTTCTTGAGACTTTTGAGATCGTAAACAGTCAACCTGAGACAGTGACGGTTCCAGAGCAAAGGTCCTGCGCAAGCTGGTCAGTTCACTGGTTGGCCCAGGAACACTTCTGAGAAGGCTTGCTTGCAGGTTAAGGTGGAGGTGCCGTGAATAGTTGTTCCCGCTATTCAAATGGGTTGAAGCGCCTTTGCAGACCTAAGTTCGATCAGATGCAGAGGGGTCCTCTGGGACAACAGGAGGCTCAGGGTGCCAAACGTTGCAGTGGGTCAACAACGGTTCCTCAACTCGGCTCCTTAGTTTCAGGATGCTTGGATCCTATCCTAGGTTAAGTGAAAACTCAAGAGATCGACCTGGTATGGGTGTTTTGGCCCTTCTCTTACTCAGAATCTCATTCACGCCAAAGCAAAGAGGACCCAATGAGAGATCTGCTCACATACAGCCATGCCAGACGTGGACCAATCAAGGACCAGGGTGGTCCCAGTCATTCCCAGATCACCAGGCTCTCTAGCACCCATGATGTGTATTGGAACTAGACAGTCTAGCCCACATCCTGGAGGCAAACACACAAGGCATGTAGAAGCCCTCGAAAGCTTGGCGTTTCGCAGGAGAATGCATGACCAAATAAGGACTGACCTGGGTCTTCTCGACCTGGAGAAGGCAAAGGGACAATATGGCCAAAGGACAGAACAAAGGACCTTGTGGAATGGCCATTTCGGGGCCAAGCCACTGTCCAGTGCCAAACACGGTAAACATGATATGGACCGAAAGAAAGGGTTAAACATGTATGGAAAATAGCTGCCACCAGCTCTGTCCAAGGCACATTTGTACTTCTGCAAAAAAATCCTTCGAGGGAGTCTAGTGCCTTAAAAATGAAAGGAAGACCCCAGCGCACTCTACTGTAAGGTACTTTGTGCACTGGTAAAATGTTGCAAAGAGCTTGCAACAAAGTCAAAGGCTAAGGGAAACAAAGTCTACCAGTACTTACTGTCTTTAAGGGCATGTCAGTTTCTCCATAACAAAGTGAGCGAAAAACCCAGCGGAGTGCAGCAGAAGGCTGTGTTTCACTAGCAAAAGTCAGGCTATGATGGTCAGACAACAACAACAAGTTGGGGGGTTCACAACTGGAAGAAAAATTATACATAAATGGGAATCTTTCCTAACACTATTGTAGAATGTATAGTGGTCTGGAGATTGCCATAATCCACAAGGGCGTATGTAGGGGTACCGCCAATTGAGAACTCATATGTATAGGATGGTGTTGGGTATAATTCTGGAAGCTACATTCTTTGGCATAGCAGCTGTCATACAGGCCAATTTCCATTGGTTTGGGTTTTGGTCAATGGAGGCACACCACGTCTATGCAGTCCCATTCACTGCACTCTTAACACTGTGGTTGTCTGGTGGTGATATTGAAACCAAAGATTCAGCTTCCTCTCTGTGGACTATGTTACCTCGGTAGACAGTTATGCATTCTATCCTCTACACCATTTCTTCATCTGCCTTGGTTGATGGGGCAGGTATGATCAGGGCTGAATCGAGAAAACTGGGGGGTCTCCTATCAATCCCAAGGGCTGGGTCATCAATCAGCTACTGTCATCCTTTTGATAGGTGGATTCAATGTTTTTGAATGCCGGAGGTTGGGTCAAAGATTTTGTTGTACCCAGCGAGGAATTTATAGAAGCAGGTCTTACTTTAATTATTCCAATATCATCTTGCCTGCCATTTCCTGTATGGAGGTGGTGGTCATCTGTGTCCATTTAAAAGCCTAGTCCGTTATACAATAGAATGGCCATTTGGGTGTCTTTCCAGGTTGTAACTTGGTTCCACTAATTCACTGATTGCATCCCGCTTGGTTGAAGCCCAAGCATTCCAGGACCCCTTTTGATGGATATGGTATACTGCCTGAAGAGTTCACTTACTGATAAGCCTCATGAATGCTAACCCCCATGAGGTGGGCACTATATTGGCACCATGTTTCTTGTAGCCACTGGGCATTTTGTGCCACTGTTCAACATTAAAAGAAAACTGACATCACCCTTGCATATACTTCTGTAACACAGATGCAGGTATACCGGGGTGCAAGCAGGTGGAGGCGACCGCTTTGGCCATCTGAATGAGGGCCACCTGGTGTTTCTCTATCATGGACATTTGTCAGCTCTCTTGGAGTTCAAAATAGATATTGTTATAAGGCCTATCATTCAGCTGAGCCTGCTGTGGCTGCCTCTGTAGTGCTTGTTGAGTTGCTTTTGACCATCCCCAAGCATCCTCAGCATCACTTCCAAGGCATTCTTACACCCCACTTCTGACACCACCAGGAACGTCAGTGGTTGATTGATGTCCCATGGTGCAATATTGACTTTAGTTTTCTTCATTTAGGTTTATACATGGAGTCCTGTCTGCTTTAGCAAAGGGCTCTGGTGTGAAAAACAGATGTAGTTGTCTTTGTCTCGCTGTTCTCTGGAGAAGGACTTGGATTGTTGCCTCTCTCCATTGATGTTTGAAGGCACAAAAGATGCCATTAGCATGTGATGATGTCATTTTATACCCCTCCCTTTCTACCCATAGTTAAGTTGGTCTTCTCCCTCCGTATATCATGATTGATTCTGAAATCCTGTGATCCTCCACTTCTTTTCTCAGGGGGCCCTGTTCCCATTTTCTATGATGGTTCTAGACATGTCCGGGTTCAGACTTTGCTGGTCTTCGGTGGCCTCCATGTTCAGGAGGAATAAGGTAAGGATTGAGGTGAGAAAGGAGGTAAGGTCTGGGTTCATATATAGATTATTGCAGTGACCTGGGCAGGAATTTGAGATGTTCTGTTCTCTGAATGGCCATGCAGAAGTCTGTCTCTACTTCTGGTGCCTCTGCTGCTCTGCGTGAGTGATGTATCCGAGTTAGAGGATCCCCTGAGTGGAAAGTGTTGCATACCATCTTTGCTCCTCTGATGGATTCCAGCTCAGAATCTCTTCACGGTAGATGTGCACTGCAATTCTGCTGCTTCTTCTCCCTTGGGCCAATAGGTGATTTGCTGCCACTGTCCTTCACACTTCGCCCTAAGGGTTCCAGGTGTGTCTGTCTCCTCGCTCTCACACCTCCCAGTATCCAAGCAACCAACAACACCTTATAATCATCATAGTCATGAGAATTTAAAATACAAAATGTCTAAGTGGCTGGGCCAATGAAAGTTGGGGCAAAGATAGCCGAGTACATATCAGCTGACAGAAGACATTTACAAAATGAAAACGTGCATGTCACATAGACGTTTGTAGAAAAGTAGCATTGTTAGGAAGAATTCTCAAAATGGGCTAATTTCCCTTACCTCTTGAGACCCCAAGCAACCTTGCAGGAGTTCTAGGATTTGATGTTTTACCTGTGAAGAGTGTGAGCATTTTTTTCCCACTCTTCCCTGTATTTTGATGTGTGCTTTACTTTTGTGTTCTTTGGTTATGTGGTTTTTAAACAACAGGCTAAAAGCAGGCTTCTGGAACTTGGAAAACAGAGTCGACCACTGGAACGAAAGAACCGAAGACGAGCTGAAGGAAGACGACTGCTGCAACTCCTGGTCCACCGGTGAAGCTCTGCTGCAGGTCCGAACTGCCTGAAACTCCATCGACAGAGAAGCCCTTCAAGGTTAACTTCTTCCCTTGACTTTGGTGGGAACAACCAACTCGTAAGCCGGCTGGACACCGTCCCCATACTGGTCGAATTTTCTGCAGAGTGCTGTGGAAAACCGAATAGCCAGTGGGAAGGATATCAGTTTGTTGTCTTTAAGGCACTCACACCTTAAACCGATCTTTTGCCAAGCTTGTGACCTCTTCGCTGGGCAGTGCAGGAAGCTCCAGAAGTCTTTGTCCCCACGACTGAAGCTCAGGAACAGCGAGTTCTGCAAGAACTGCCAGGAACAACTCCCTCAGCTACAGCTCTTCTTCACTTTAAAGGTACTGTGCAAATTCGGTCAGGAAATCTTTTCGGAAACGGTTAAAGTTTGTGAAACTTTCCCAACTTTGAAGGCTTTTCCTTCCCTAAACCAACATCTAACTTTTCGTCTGACCAAATTCTTCTAAGATCCGTGGCAAAGACTTAACCGTTTACTAACAGAACTGTGCTATACTATACAAGACTCTGAACCATTGACTTTGGCCCAGGCCTATTGAATTGAATTGCTGGTTGTAGTGAACTGAAATCATTTGCCCTGCCTATGAAAACATTTGTGCCTTGATTTCTTTTAACCTTGTCTTTTTACTCCTTTTAACAGTAATTGAAGTGCCATTTTGCTCCCAATTCATGGGAGCTGAACTTGTCCAATAACTTATTGGTTGTGTATTTGTAGTATATTAGTATATGATATTGAGCTGCTCTTGCTAGTGTAATGCTTTCCAAACGACTGTGTAAATAAATATATATTCTTTTACCAAGAAACCTTGAGTACATGGTTTTTTGAATCACTGTGATTGTTGGCCCTTTGTGTAACCCCTTGCACTACTCACTTTACTCTTGAGATAAGTCTGGCTACTCAGCCACTGCTACCGCAATACTGTGTAGTACAGGCTTGTACCAAAGGTGAAACTGTACTGACACTTGTAGACTTAATTGCATGTAGTGGTCCCAAAGGGTACTGCATGTGATTCTGCCTAACACACATCAGGAAACAAAAACACAACCATGTCAACCAAGAATAAAGATTATAAAAGCAAATACATTGAGTTTCCAAAAAAACAAGATCCAAAGGGGGGGGGCAGCGGGTTCAAAGAAGGCAATCTGGGCTGAGGGGAGACCCAAATCCATGGATAGTGCAAATAAAGCAATCCAGAGAAATGTCTGAAAATAAGACTAGATGGAACAACGTTCAAATACGCAGTGGTGGAAATAATGCAGGCGGGGGGGGGGGAACGTTTCAGCAGAAAAACTGCCTTCAATCAAGAAATGGCCAGGAAAAAATATTAAACCAATAGACTGGTGAGGTGATAAAAATCACAGCCCCTCTTGGCTTCCTCTTGCCAGAGTAGTGAGTCATGCACTGCTACTTCGAGTGGAAGGGGTGTCTCTGCAGGCCAACCCCGGAAGAGGATTCCGAGAGGAGAGGTCAACCTACGCAATAGCGTTTCCAAATTAGAACAAACACTCATGAGGAAGCCTAGGCTGAGCAGTAAGATTCGCAAGCACAAGTAACAACACTTAGAGACAGCCAAGAAATAGAGTTCCAAAAAGATGTATACAAATGTACTATTTATTATTCTGAACAAACAAACCAGATACAACTCAAGAATGCTGTATACTACAAAACACGTGTATTTACTTTACACACTTTACACTAAATGGAGTAAAGACTGTTTTATAAAGCAAAGCAGCAAATCTATCACAAGTAAAGCGAAAAGGGGAGCTATTCGAAACCTATATCACACAACCTGCATTATTATTATAGGGCAGGCACCTAACTGAGCTGCCTCCCCTTATCAGAGAAGTGTTCCAGGGTCTTAAAAGTGTTCAAGATGCAGCTAATTTACCGAAGGGTGTAGGAACCCCCTTCACGGGTTTTGGCTACAACCAGCAGGTAAGAAATGTATTGAAAAGCACATTTTGTAGAAAAAGGAAATGAACAAATATAGGGATACATTCCAAAACACTAGGTGTTACTACGTGGGGGTACCTAAGCTAGATCTTCACTTAGGTAAGTCTAAAGCTAGAAAATGGGCTTCGTAGTAAGAACAATCCCCACGAGAATGCGGGCATCCTGTACATTCACGCCCGTTACTTCATTTTTCCAAGTGCCCATCCCTTTGATATTCAGAATCACTGCAGACACTTGCATGTGTTGTTGGTCCCATCAATGAGGGTCCAGGGGGTCATGGATGAAGATGGCTAAAGACGGTATTAGGATTAGGTCCAGCTAGGCCTTAGTTCCAACCTTTTGTTACTGGATAGTTCCAGCATACTTTCAGCAGGACAAGCCAAACACCACAGGACAGCACCCATAACAGGTCCATGTCTAGAAAGTTGAAGGGCTTTGCCGCCTGTGTTTTTTTGATAGGGCTACAACATGCCCAGGCTCAGCATGACACTGTGGAAGATTCAAAAATATGACCAATGCGGAGCCAATAGCATGCTCTGTGTCCTTGAGCTTTTTGCACAGAAGCACAAGGCTTGGGTTTGGTCGAGTAAGTTAAATAAATAAAACAGAAATTCCATCTATAGAAGCTGCCAGTTGTTTCAAAGGTTGAGCCACAACTCTCCCACCAAAAAAGGACCCAAATGTTCCTTCCTCTGGCCAACAGGGATAACATGTCATGGACAGCAGCTTACCCCAAGTATACACAGCATCACATATCCCATGGCTGATAATATGATTGGGACTAGATTGTAGCCACCCCAGTTTCAGCTACTTCAGAATCTCAGAGAACTTTATCCGGGAGTCCAGGCAAGACCCCACAACAGTGCCTTCTCCTATATGGGTGTTTATGACCTGAGAGGTCAGAAAGACAGCCAAAAAGCAAGACAAAGAACATGAACCACATGGAGCCACCATTTACACTATGTGGTACTTAAACTTAAATCAGCAGTATGATGTAAATAAAAATCTGGTTGTCACAGATGGCCTTAAGAATCCACATTCTCCAAGAGAGTTCAAGGGGTATCACTCTTTTACACAACTTAATTGGTGCAGATTGTTCAACTTTAATATAAACAGACCATTTGATGTTCATTTGAGGAGACTGTTCAGTGCTGGGGACAGAGCGAGTACCCTATGGGGTTTTCCCCCCGCTCGTCCTACTGCGAGCTTCCCACCTCCCTATCTCAGGCTTCCCTACTCCCCGGATTTGCAATAAGAGATAAGTAAGAGTTAGATAATGATGCTGCCAAAATAAAATCAGCAATGTTATTCTATGCAGGACTAGGGTTGTATAAAATATTCAAAACCCTGGCTCCAGTTGACAACTCATGTGGGGCAGTGAAACGATCACTCACTGACTACTTGAACCCCCAAAGAAAGGCAGACTTTGAGTGATTCCAACTCCAAAAAGGTGGTAAACATTCCACGCCAGGCTGAGACTCTTAGCATTCTCATGCACTCTTGCATAGCAGACTGAGGAGGTCCAGGCACAGCTCATACAGGGGTGCTACTTCAATAAACTAGGATGGCAGATACTGCACGATTCAGCCTTTCCCTGCAATGCATACTAGAGTTGGGCTACTCCCGAGAACTGACTAAAAATAGGGCTGACAAAAAGAAAGCTGCTTTCCAGAATGTGGCATTGTCAGAAGCTCGTACTGATACGGTCCCGAGAAGGATCGGCATGTCCATGAAGTCCAAGTCACCCAAGATGTGCAGTTACTGCCGACTGCCGAAGGACCCTTCCTCACGTTGGCTGCTGCCCAGCGAGAGGTGTCGAATGCTTGAAGTGTGGAAGATTACATCAGTTCATGAATGGGTGCCCTGCCGGCACATACCTACCTCCTACGAGATCCAGGGGGCTTCGCAAACAATGTATGAGGCAAGTAAAACCTGCTGGAAATAGAGCCGAAGGACTCTGAGGATTACCACACAATATTCATGATTTCTATTCTAGCTCACAATACGAATCAGCGCCATCAATCCAGGTGCTGAATACTCATTTCACAAAACGCCTATGCTGATTGACACAGGTGCATCAGTAAAGCCATGACCAACCATGAATTTGACAAAAGTAACGATAGACACATCCAGAGCTGACACACCCATCCCATTGCAAGGCTTGCAAGACCACGTTCTAGCATGGCAAGACACTCATGGAAGGAAGTCTCTATGTCACAGAGGTAGTAAAAACAAAGTTCCTCAGCTGCACCATGGAAGTAGAATAGGAAACGCATGAATGGTTTTGCATGAGACTAAAGGCATCTTCATAGAGATTGAAGACCTGTTCAAATACCATCAGCTGTCTGCGATCACATGAAGTGTGCGTTCACTGAGATAAGACAGTGCAGCTAGTAACTCTCAAAGACTTTCATACCTTTCTATTTATGGCCAAAGTGGAGGAAGAAGTAGGCAAAATGAAGAAAGCCGGTATCATCGAGAGAGCGAGTGGACCAACACCATACATCTGACCATAGTCGTGGCATGGAAGCCCAGAAGGCAGGCTCAAGTTTGCATCTGTGTCGACATGCATCTGCCTTATCAGCCAGTAAAGAGAGGAAGGCTGGATGACTTCCTTGCCGACATACTAGGGTCAAACACTTCTCCAAGTGACAGGAGAGTACCACCAAATCGTCTTGCATGAAGACTCTGGCTAAAGGACTACCTTCTCGACCACATAGACGCTACAAGCACCTGAACTTTGGTGTTTCCTCGGCTGAAGAAGTTATCCAGAACACAATTTGGGGCATCATCGCTAGCAATTCCAGGCATCACTAATTTAAGCGAAGACGTACTGAACTTTGCCAGGAACCCCACCGAACACCATCTCATCACCAACTCACCCTCATCAAGATCAAGTGTGAATTCCATAAAAACAAATTACAGTTCTGTGAGTTCGTATTTCAGAAGGAGAGACTCTTCACAAACACCCAAAGGTTCTAGCACATCAAGACAGCCCCAGCACCATAAAATTACTTTAACGTTTGGAGTTTCTTGGGTATCAATACAGGACAGAGTACAGAGACTGTAAATGAAGTATGTTGTAGAAACAGAATCAACTTGACTAAGCAGAAAACCACAGTTCAAAGAAAGAGGGTCCTGCCAGAAACTCAATGCAAGTACAAAGTGCTCCTACAGGTAGCCTGCTCAAGTAGTGAAACGCCATGGGCTGAAGCAGACTCATAAGCTGCGAGGATCATATCTGAAAGCATTCTCTGACCTCCCTCTTTACGCCTTGGACATTTTAAGTATAGCAGGTCAATTCGACTTCTGGAGTCCTCTTACTCTTGTATAGGAATGGACAGGTATTTTATTTTGTTTTATTTTATCTGTTAATGTAAACCAGGCAATGAAGGCTTTCTTTGTAACATGGAATAACACAATTCAATAAAAGAGATCAGCAAATTAAGACATCAAGTTGAAATGACAAAATATCTAAAATGTCATTGATAGTACGCCACAATTTGGCCACATTATACAGCAGCATCAAATGGTCCCCACGGAAAAAGTCTTCTCATCGATGATCGAAATCCCAAAATTGCATTGCATATGCCCGCCGCCCTAAACATCCGTCTCCAAACAATCTCCAGACTTTCGCAATGAAGCATGAGATGTTTGGAGGTCTCAGCCATCATGCCACTGCAAAGCTTAGACATTCTTAAATTCAGATCCAGGACCCAAGTGGAGCCCATGACCTCTTGAGTATTAACAATGTTGAATGTAAATCTTATGTGTGTGAAAACAATAGAATTATTGAGGAAATCAAGCAAATAGCGGGTGTATGATCTATACTTATGGTGTTGAAGTAAATACACTCCGTTTTCTACTTTAGCAGCTAGATCAATCCTTATTTGCTTGTGATATTGGAAGTCATGGCACATTTAATTACACGCCTAAAACATGGCCGAGGAGTACAGATGGAATCCACAGCAAGATCAGAACAGCGATTGTGTCCCTCCTTCAATAACAGCATAAAACAAGCGTGCCAAATCCACAGATGGCAGAGTAACTTGCTGATAACATAAGGTGCATAAGTGAACTCTCGCAAAACTAAATGCGATGGCTGGGAGGTTTTGAATAAATCATAACCACTGGCAGAGCTGTGGGCAACCCTCAAGCACAACATTTTTCAATCTGCCAAGCTATTACAGAAGGGGAAAGACCATATGCAAATCAGACTTGGTCCCAGCCCAGTAGTTATGATTGATTCAAAACCTTCCAGCCATTACATTTTGGTTTTGCTAAGGTCAAACCACCCCCCCCTACCGCCACCCCAGAGTGGGTCCCAAGCCTAGAGACCCAAGCATCTCCTCACTGATGACGCCCAATGAGGTAGAAACATGCCTGGGGATGCTTGTGGT
The DNA here is from genome assembly GCF_040938575.1 of Ambystoma mexicanum. Taxonomy (NCBI): domain Eukaryota; kingdom Metazoa; phylum Chordata; class Amphibia; order Caudata; family Ambystomatidae; genus Ambystoma; species Ambystoma mexicanum. Next base: position 230,635,223 of record NC_090936.1, read on the forward strand.
CTTGTGCAGAAGGGATGTACATAGCATACCAGGCTGGACTGACCCTTAGCAATCTGGTTCACATGATGGTCAAGGGAACAGTGGTCACAATTTAGAAGATCAGGAGGACTGCAATTTACACCATTTGTAATATAGTACAAATTACTCCAGCAGTCCATGCTTAGCAGTCTGGAGACTAAAATGTCGGTCTTGTTGATTTGGGTGTCACCTATACTAATTACGAAGACGACACCCAAATCCTCATACCCATCACTGGGAACCATGTTACAGACACCGCCACTCTCAATGCCATTTACCTAACTATTGTAAGTGATTTCAATCAGGCACACGCCCAAGTCTCGCCCAGCATGCAGTGCGCAAATGAAACCCTTATTTATTTTTATCTATAAGTTCAATATTCTGAATGATATACCACTCATATCACGCCCTTCTAACAATACCCCCATGTTACACTGAACCAGGAATTAGGTTAGTTGTAAAGGTAATTATTTGTTTATTTGTTTAGAATTTCAAATCACAATATATTTTTATTAGGTAACAACAATCACCAATAGGGTGACAGGAACAACTAATAATATCTTTAATGCACTAGGAATGAAGTAATGAACCCAAAAAGAATGCAGCAAAGAAAATAATGCTTTTGGGTTGGTTTCTAACAGATAAAACTATGGTTAGATGTTCCCCCTGCAACACCCCCTAACCCACCAATAGGCAATTTAAATAGATGTGAGGAGATAGCAGGTACTCAGGAATAATACAGACCAAACAGAATATCATTCCCACCTTCCCCCCTTAAACACAAAAGAAAAACAGATTTGACTTTTCAACTGTCAGTCTGGCTTTGAAATTGGCTGAGCAAAAACACAAAATATGTTCAAAAATGCTTAAATTCTTATACATTTCTACGGGAGCCGCTTTGAACAGATGCAAGCAAACACAAGCAAAGATTTAATCAAAAGGAAACAATAGGAATCTCAAAATCAAAGCGGGAAATAATTTAAAGCCATTCACACATGTAAAACTTTTGCTAACGGTAAATTCGTGGCAAACTTTTACTTATGCGATTTTCGATATAACGGGTCAACCACACTGTTTTGCACAGCTTCTGAGTTGTAGATGTAGCTGAGGATGTTAGGTACAAGTGGGAGTGGAAATTTCACATCTATTTTAAAAACTGAGGGAGTTATGGAGGTTTTATTGAGAGGTGTATTTCGAAAATAAAGACACGAATTTAGACAAGGACTCCAGTTTAGCATCAGAAAATATGGCTTATGCTTTTACTCAAGGCTAGAGCGTTCAGGCTTTGCAACCAAGTCGGGACAAATTAAGCTCTGACACTGATTCATGACTTCAGTGACAGATCCCCATCACCTTCCCCAGCGGCACCAGTCCAAAGACTCAAAGTGGGATTTATGGATCAGAGTTACACAAATAAAGATGACTATGCAAATGACGCTTTTGCAACTAGACAGAATAAGAAAGCACTAAAAATTTTGACACTGTTGCTGGTTATGAAAGCTTGGATAGTTCAGAGATTAGAGTGGAACAACATAAGCAAGGTATACAATAGTTCTCTAGCGTCTTGTTAATACTCACAATCCACTGGGATTTACGATTTTTGGACAGTCACGGTTCTGGTCAATGGATTGGGTCTATCAATGAAAGACAGCACATCAGGCGCGGGACTGGATCACCTTGGCCGGTCACCGGAACTGCACAGGATCTGCCTTTCTTGTTTCTCGGTAGTTCAAATCAGCCGGATTGCGAGTTCCTCAGGCAAGCATTATGGTAGCAAGCCAGATAGTTTCACAATGCTAGTTTCAGGATGCTTTCTCACACCACAGCGCTTCACTGGGTTGTAAGAATTAGTATGAAGATTGAGGCCTTGCCGAAAATGGTTCAGCTACTGCTTGGCCTGGTCCTTGGCATCTGGATCTGGAAGGATGTTGAATGCTGGATGTTGAATGCTGGATCAGAGTGCTTCGTGGAATCAGAAGAGTGAGTCCCTATGTGTTGTCAGCTGTCTTTATTTATCCTTTCAAATGACATCACAAAAATGGGTCTGTGGGCTGGCTTAACTAAACTCGCCTCTGTGGACTGGGATTGGATCAGAGCCTCATCTCTGCCTTGCATCTGAGTGATTGGCTCAAACACAGGTGAGGTCAAGTTTATGGTTTGGTTTTTACAATCCTTAGAAACCTACCCTAGCCACTATTATCAGAATTGAATTTTGTCCTAAATACATATTTATACATTTGTAACCTCCTGGAAATTGCATACAAGGATTCTGTATTTTATGAAGTATCTGTTCATCAAAATCCTGCAGCTGTGAGAGCTTGTTTCGCCTTTTTGCAGCATTTTGTCAATTTCCCCATGAAAACAATTTCCAAACTTTCTCCACATTTCCACAAATATGTGTGTTTAGCATAGGAATGTGTGTGTAAAGTTCAACAATTCTAGCATAAATACAGTTCCCATAAAACCACATATATTGCCATTCCTGTTCTGAATATGTTATAGTTCCACTACGTTTAGAAACATAGGGCCAAAAATTAGACTAACAAATCTGCCCTTTTTATATTTTTCACCATTTCTGATAACAAGTTATGTGTCTCTAAGAATTGTTCATTACATTTTCTTAGCAGCAAATGGACCGCCTTTTGTTTCTCCCTGGAGCTCAGGGGGTAGCCCCCACCTTTGGGAAACTTCTGCAAGCCAAGTTTATGACCTCTTCACACGTCCATTTCCTGGCCTGGAGAATCTGCCATTGTTCAGTCTCTGGCTGCAGACAAAAGTCTGCCCTACCGCACAATTATCATATGTCAGCGAGTATCTGCTGAGAGGAATGCCCTCCACTTGGAGGAAACCTGTTTTTCCACTTCTTGCAGCCCAGCCAGGCTAATTTATTCTTAATTTCTTTACTTAAAATCCAGCACAAAACAAACTTGTTGAATTAAATGACATAGATAAATTACTCTTAGATTTAAACCTGTGGGATCAAAAACAACTGAAATCTGTGTTTCTTTCAGCACCTTTCATATTTGCTAATCTGGCTGACTTAGTTTAATTCATCAGGAGAGCCCATTTGACAGGAACTGTCATTCACAGGTAGGCCAGTGTGCTGCACTCAGATTTTTGACAGGAACTGTCATTCACAGGACGCCCATGATACTGCACACAGATTTTTGACAGGAACTTTCATTCACAGGCAATCCAATTATGCTGAAAAATGTTTTGCACTTAACCTTTCAGGACTTTGTACATTCACATTGCTTTCTTAGGTTAAATACATTTTAGCGCCAAGCAAGATTTTGTGTGTTGGGAAGTGTTATGTACAGGCATTTTGAAGTTTTACTTGCAAAGTAAATGTCATTATAGGCTAATTTTGGAGTTTCACTTGCAAAGCGCAGTGTGGGCTCTGTTCCACCACACATGCACCATGGGTGGCAGGTTGTGCAGCCATCTTTTTGTGAGTTGAAAACACGGTTTTGGAGATTTTGGGGCGCACAAAGGTTTTGCCGCCATTTCTGCTGTTTCTTGCACCATAGATAGGAGAGTGCTGCCGCATAGTATAGCAGAGTGGGTCAATACATCCCACACTATCCAAGCGTGGATGGCTCATCATGGGTTATGCTTGAACGACAAGACTGAGTTGCTACTCATAGGTTCTTAACTCAGACTAGCCAAATTAAATGATGCCTTCAAATCATTCAACATCAATGGCAACAGTATCAAAGTATCTAACGAGGTAAAAACCCTGGGTTTTTACTTGGACTCTTCACTTCCACTGTCTAAACAAGTTAATGTAACTACGTCAGTTACAACTTACACCTGCATTATTAATTTTTTTAATTTTTTTTTATTTGTCTAATGTGATTTGTGGTTATTCAATTGACAACCTTTAGTCACATTTTCATTAGTACAAAATAACACAGGTAAAATAAAGCACATATTTTAAATAAAATGAATCAAGATTCGTTTAGCTATGTCAGTTCCTTTTGGATGACGATTGAGAATTTCACCACAGCTAATGTTATTGATGTTTTTTCACCAGATTGCATCATTTTCCACCATAAGTCCTTTGATCTGTGTCCATTCTGTTCTATGACCGTTTTCATTGCAGTTTCTCTTTGTAGCAATAGAACTGAGCAGTCCATAATCAAATGTTTCATATTTTCAATGGATTCAATTTATTTGCATAGTCTACAACTCAAGAGATTATCTGATTGATTTCGTGGCCAGGAAGTTTCTCTTGTTTTAATTAAATTCAGCCGAAATCTGAAGAACTGATCTCTGAAATACCAATGAGGGAACAATCTTAGATAATTGGGTAGGGTGTTTGGTTTTTTGTTGTCCTCCCATGGTTTTCCATAGATTTTACATGTGCGCCATTCATCCTCTGTTCTGAACCAATCAAGGGAGTAGATCTTTTTTTTTATTTTATCTGGATTGTTGATCAGAGTATCAATTTGCTCTCCTGTAGTAGTTAACAAATTTCGACAGTCAGCTTGCCACTGAATCAGCACGGGATCTCTTTCTTCTGTCAGTGCTTTTTAAAGGCAGTTGAATCCTCCTTTGGGGTTTTCTTCAATGCATTTTCGATCGAACAAGAGCATTTTCCACTCCACAACTGCTACCAGTGAAGTCAAGCCCAACTCCTTTCGCACTGCCTGTATTGGAGTACCTCTAGGTAGTCGTAGTGTATTTTTCCAAAAATGACCTAATATGGCCCAATTTTTTCTTTTGAAATTGAAAGATGTCTCAGCACCATAGGTCAGAACAGGAATAACCCTGGCTTTGTAGAACTTGAGCAAAGGAATTAAGCTGTATCCACAATAGTGTTTTAGAATGATTTTCCCTAAACTTGTCAGATTTGTTGCTTTTTTTAACAGGGCTTTGTATCAGGGAGCGTCGATCGAACTGGAGTTTAAGCATACTCCTTATTAATTCCTGCAGACCATTCTTGTTACCCGACAGCTATATCACGCTGGCCAGAGCTCTTGTCCTGACACGACTAGATTACTGCAACACCCTTTATGCCGGTACTAAGAGTCACAAGATCCAAAAACGTCAGGTTCTGAAAAATAATGCCCTTAGAGTGGTACTTAACATCCCCAGTCTGGCACATATTTACTCGAAAAGACAGAATCTCCACTGGCTTCTGGTAAAAGAATCATGTTCAAAACCATCACCCTCACACACAAATGTCTTCACCGGGTGGCCCCTGCATACCTGGCAGACACATTATCAAAACCTCATTCCATTAGGCCTAAAAGAGCAGTCTGTCTGCACCTCCTAGCCATAACAATATACAAGTTCCAGAAAGCGGGAGGCAGCAGCTTTCCCATGATTTCTAGCACACAATGGAATACCCTGCCGGTCCAACTTACAGCAGAAGAATCTTTCTGGATTTTCCGCAAACAATTGAAGACATACCTCTTTACACAAAGCTTGAGCAACTAACAACTCCCTGTAAACCCTTCAACATAACGTTGTAAACAATGTATTATCCCTCAACGGACTGTATCACTGTTGAGAACTAGAACTATTGTATATAGGTAACTATTGCAACAATTGTAACTTATTCTGTAACTTTATCTTAAGAAAAGCGCACAGATGCCTTTGGGCTTGGCGTGCAATACAAGCAACACAATAAAAATAAATAAATAAAAAGGGGCATGATGTAATTTGCTCCATCCATATTAAAGGTGTTCCAGTTGATTCTAGTCAGACCAGGATTGATGCTGACTTTCCCTATCAGGTCATATGATTGCAGGGGTTTTATTAGCTCAAGTGAGGCAAGCAATGGAAAATGATCACTCAATTCACAAGGAGCAAAGCAAAGGTCAACCTCAAAGGAGAATAGATAGCAAGGGATAAATATACAATCAATGGTGCTCGCAGTGCTGAAAGAGACCCTGATCAAATGTCCAGAATTATCTACCAAACAGCATCCATTCAGCATGCTAAGACCGTGGGATCTCATGAGATTAGCCCATTCTAGACCCCCGTACCATCGGAAGTTTGTTTGAAAGACAGGTTAGGCAAACCTTTGTGCATAGCCAACTCAGCAGAAATCTTAGAATTAAGGTCTCCTATTATAATGCATTTTTCATACCTGGTGTAAGTCTCTAAAAGATTGTTGACTTATTATAAGAGTGTAATGTTAGGTTTACATCGGGTCATAAACGTTAATATTTAACAGTGTGTATTGATCATTAAGTAAAGAACACCAAGTTAAAAACCCTGCCAATAGACAATCCATCACAATTCTCAGGTCAATCAGATGTAACTGTTGTCAACACTCATCATTAGTCGTATCTTGGGACGTCCCAAACAATCTTTTTGAGCTGGCCGATGAATAGTACGTCTGCCATCAATTTCAACTACTTCAGTAAGCTAAGGTTCTTGTAAGGCCACTATGCAAACATTTTGAATGGCAGTGAAAAGATGGTCGGCAAAGGAAGGTGAGAAAAGCCCTGTGTATTCTATGATAATGCATTCACCTATCCAGCTACAGACAAGCCGGGGCAAGGAGGTGGGAAGAAAACAAGACAGTCAATGCCAAATATTTTCATCATTATTGTTGGCACTTGCAGGTACATTATTAATCTGCATGGTCCTATTCCCAGTTCTACAATAGATAATTTTAATTGATTCACGACCGAGCGACCAGCATCTCTTGTCTGTCTTCCCTTGTGAAATGCTGAAAGGAGGAGTTAGCTATTATAGTATGTTGAGATGCTGATACATGTTTTGGACTGCACAAGGAATTAGAACGATCAGAGAATAATTGACAAATTCAAGAGTACAATGGTTAAAAAAAAAGTCTAAAATAATTTCCGAAAAGAATTGAACTGTGTAAGTAACAAACTCTTAGCTCTCCAAAAGCTCAACAACCTCAATATCTCTATTTATGATCTATCTCAACTAAAGGAAACATTTGATATAAGAGATGTAGTAAAGACGAGCAGTTTAAGAAGTATTCCCCATTGCAATCAAATACTGAATTCTAGGTCTTCGCTTAGAGGCAGTGGTCACCAAATCCCATTCAGAGCAACGTGACCTGGTGCCAGAGGATTTCAAACTACCAAAGAGTGCATTGTGGGACATATAGTTTGCTCAATCCAACAGGCCAATTCCAATACCTTCCAGAGGGAAAATGATGAATGAAACATGTATGAATATAGTTGAGGATGGATTGTGGTGAATAGCATGCAATGGGTGCCTCCTACGACTCAAATGGCATTGCTGTAAAAGCTAATTAAAGGAGCCTTGTAATGCCTTTTATAAATAAGACATATCATACTTTATTTGGGCTAGTAGGCCATAAAAGCATCAAGCAACAAAGGTATGGATAAAAATACAACCATCAATAAATGAAGTGCATTATATGGGAATAACATTTCTGAAAACAATTCATTCATAAAACCATAAACCTAAAATTCCTCTGTATATAAAATGAATTGTAGTTACAGATCATTAAAATCAACACCCTAATCATTTGATTTAAGAGGACAATTTGATTTAATAAGTCTATCACGGAGAGCCCCCATTCCTAAACCCAAGGAGAACATAATTTATTAGGAACAAATATAATTTGCATTATTGAAACCCTTAATTACCTACCTGTTATTGAATATCTTCATGATAAATTATATGCAATCAACTTTGCAATATGAGATATCTGCCTCTCATCAGCCAGGCATGGTGTAAAAAAATAAAATCACAACACCACAAGAGTCTCCAAGCCGCAACTTCTGCCTGACGCTCACCAATATTATCACACAACACAGGCAAAAGTTAATTGAGATTTTTTGTTTATAACTTGCCCTTAGATGTTATAAGATGTCCCTAGTCAGCGCTGTTGTACCTCCTGTCTAGGGTAGGGAATAGAGAAGAGACCATCCCTAAACTCGCTCACTACTTTCCTCAAAACTGAAAACACTTCTGGAAGTTATTTTAATTTTTAATACTTCCTTCTAGTATCTCATATGTAAACAATTATTTTATTGAATAAAAACACACAAGGTTTCTAGTTATCGTTTTCCAAAGAAGCCTATGCAGATCTAATCATACATAAACAGAATAGACAGGCGGTACAACAGCGCTGACTAGGAACATCTTATAACATCTAGGGGCATTTAGTACCCCGCCCCGTTAGACTGGGGTACTAATGGTCTTTCTTTTCAGTTACGACATGCGTTGCGTTTCGCAGTTGGAAAAAAAGAAAAAAATGGTCACGCAGACTGGGAAATGTAGTCCATTTTCTCTTTCCATGGAGGCCATAGTAAAAAAAGAAAATGGCCGCTATAAAAGAGGAGAAGGGATTACATGTAGTCCCTTCTTCCTTTCCAGGGTGGCCATTAAAGTAAATGAAAAAAATGTAACTGTAAGCAAAGAATTGACCGGCATGGATCAGGGTGAAGGGCCTACTTGTAGTCTCTTCTCCCTTTGGATGGTGGCCTGAAGAAAAAAAAACAGAAAAAAAGGGAGAGCGACGCGAGGGACACGCCGCAACGTGTGCAGGCTTACCAGTAAGGAAAGGCTCACAAAAGGCACCAATCGGTGCCTTTGTTTAAATTTTCTTATTGCGCACTGGGTACTATTTACTGTTACACAACACCTCTGAACAATTCAAATGACTCCTTCCATGATTTTGCAGACAGGTCTTTAAATTCCAACTTTTAATATGGAAATAGACGGAACACACAAATAAAAAAATGTTGTAAAGACTTAAAGCAAGCTGCACAAAAGGACATTTATCTATGATACCATTCTTACACCGTTAGATAGTACTAACAAGGGGCAACGTCATTAATCTCAGTTTCATAAAACAAGTCTTTCATATGGACATTGGGCCTCATTACGACCCTGGCACTAATGGATTAACGGCGCTGTAAAAGACTGCGGCGCCGTTAACCCATTAGCACCTAATTAGAAGGTCCCTTTGCGGGATCCGACCTTAACGGCTGGTCTAGACCAGCCGTTAAAGTAGGGACCCGCAAAGGGACCTTCGAGGTAAGTATGGTACCGCAATTTGCGGTACCGTACTTAGCGCTTTCGCCATTCCCATCATGCCCTATGGGGCAAAAATGGGAATGGGGAAGGGCCATGGGGAAATACCGCCCTGCCAACCTTGGAATGGGGCGGTATTTCCCCATTTCACCATGGCGGACACGTTACGATAGCGGCACCAACCATGGTGCTAATAGCGCCATGGTTTAGCGCCGGTATCGTAATGAGGGCCATTGTTTTATAAACTATCAAAAAAAATATGACATTCATATTTAAAAGCCATATAGGCTGACCCTGTTGATAATTTCGAACTGTTGTCAAACATTTTAATCAGAGTGCTCTCCTTATAAGCCATCATTACTTGATTTCTCCATATTTAAGCATGTGACCACGCCCTTCAATTGATTAAACCACTGGAGGTTACTCTCCTCCAGCAGTAACCAAGACATCCAGGATAGTATTTTTAAACTTAGATAGGCTGACACACCTGATAGAGCAATGATTAGGGACGAAAAGAACATACACACCTTTAGCACTTAAGGGATTAGTGAAAACATCTCATTTACATTTTTAATTTTTTATTGATTTAGCAAGACCTCTCTGAGACCACAGGGCCGTCTTTCTAAATTGAACCACCACACCCCTCGTTACACACGATTGTGCACAGGGGCTGATAGGCTCAGCTTAGCCAGAAGAGGGAAGTTGCAGGCAGCCAGGTAAGAGGTGTGTGGGGGTCTGCCACTGTTTTTATGAGGGGAGAAAGGGGGCTTTTTGTGGCAAGGGAGGGGGCAGGGGAGAGGGTAAGTATGAGTGTGTTTGCGTGTTGTGTGCGTTTTTCAGTGTGTCTGTGGTGGGGTGAAGGGGGGATGTGTGGGCAGGTAATGGAGGCAGTGGGGGAGCAAAGGGAGGCTTGGGAATGAACCCCCCAATTTCTAGGAAATTTCATCTAAATCCTTCCAAGTCAAAAGTTATTAGCCTTGTTCAACCTCTTTGCTGCACATCTCTAAGGCTGATATGAAGGTTTTAAGGAGCAGTGGGCATCACCTTCTCTGTCGAAATATTCAAAAAACTCCTATACGGATTTACTCCAAGCCAGTCATGGAAATTAAGTCAACGATTCGTGCCCAAGTAGTTTCTTCATCACCTGTTTTTGCTCTGCAAGGAGCAGACATTTTGACTTTTTCTCTATGAGAAAATGAATGGGAGCAGGCTGAAAACAGCATTTTATTTGAGATTAGAAATGTGTAATAACGTGTTCAAAAGGCGGGGGTGAAATTCACTGTGGCATGGCCATGGTGGTCACTATTGCCATTCCCTTTAAATACCTCTCCATCACAACCAAACCACACTCCACTGGGATCTCATTCAGCTAGACCTGTGCTTTTAAAAGGATATCATTGTTATTTCTAAGCAGTTTTTAGAAAGACAATGGCTTAATTACAGTAGTGAACTAGCACCTAGTGTATTCTAGTATTTTAACCAAGTGTGCCTTCAGCCAATTGAAGTTCACGAAATATATGTATCCTTTCATCTGTTTCTTGAATTACTGTTACAAAACAGCATTGGCAAAAGCAGATTTTTTTTTACAAATAGGCATTAGATTAGCATTTGAGAGGCACTGCTATAATATGCCCGTACACTAACAATATAACGGTGCCTTGATAGTGTCTATCGCATGCCTACAGAAAAGCCCAAACTGTCGCACTGTCCTTCCTGATTAACAAACGTGTTCATGTCTAGTATATCTACAAACCTCAACTTGCAATGGTGTTTTATACGTTAGAATTGCCTCATGCTGATCCATTCTTGCATTCAATAGATAGCTGTGACAAATTTCAGCCAGACCCTTAGGCTGCAGGAGAACACTAAGTTTGTAAAATGACTGGGTGACCCACATTAGGCAACACAACTACCTGGTGTCAGCAGCAAAGATGAAACATGGAACGTGCTAGATATGCTGTGGGAGTAGCATACGGTTTGTTGATGCAATGGCCTTCGTTGCTTACAGTCATGAAGCAACAATAATTCTAATCTGCTGAAACAATCCTTCTGTGCACGCATGTGCGCAACAAAAACTGAGTAAACGTGTAATGCTGGTTTTTACTTTTAATTCAGTCTCCGCATTGGGGCAATGGGTAATCGCAGCCAGAATAACCGTGTTTCCTAACTGGCATCATCCCCACAACGCTACACGCCCAGCATAAGGTCGGAAGCTGAATGCCCTTCCAAAACAAGCTGACTCCCATCCAAATTAGCTGAAAAAACACCTAAAAAGTTGTGGAAAGGTCTCAAAAGTAAGAAACATAACACAACAAGAAAAACATACATAGACAGAACACTGACATAGGGCCTCATTACACGGATGGCGGTAAGGGTTTACCGGTACCGGTATTTTACCGGTACCGGTAAATCCTTACCGCCTTACTACGAGGTCCCTTTGCGGGTTGGGGAATTTAATGCCTGCTTTTTGCAGGCGTTAAAAACCAACCCGCAAAGGGACCAGGGAGCTAATTACGGTACCGCAATTTGCGGTACCGTAATTAGCGCCTTCCCCATTCCCATAGAGCCCTATGGGGCAAAAATGGGAATGGGGAAGGGCAATGGTGGAAGGGGGAATTACCACCCCGCCAACCTTGGAATAGGGCGGTAATTCCCCTTTCCACCAAGGCCGTGCCGGTATTTTACCGGCATGAACCATGGCGCTAATAGCGCCATGGTTCACCGCCATCCGTGTCATGAGGCCCATAGTGTGTTAGAACAACAATATTTTATTGCATGGTGACTGGAAGTCCCAGATTGCAAAATACTACGGGCCTGAAATATATATTTTTTTACACTACTGTGCACTACTGTGTTTTATTCACTTTGAGATTGGTTAATAAACGTTGTGTAGCAACATAACTTGACTAAAGAATGGGTATCATAAAACATCTGGCTGGCTATGTTCAATACAGAACAATACATTTTTGCGGTAGAGCTGGCAGTGCTTCGGTATAGAGCGTTGGGCGTCTCCGGGTTGTGAATGGACAGGAACCTGAAGCAAACAGCTGTTTGAAAAACTGGTAATCCTGGCTGCTGATAGCAAAGTATATGATCGCAAATTATATCTATGTTGAAATTGATCACCATAGACAGCTAAATGGGGCATAAACATTTTAAAACTTGGTTTTAATTGGTTGCCCATGGGATTGACTTGGGTCTCCACTACTGCTTGTTAAGAAAACATCTATTGGTTTTACATATATGTGTTACTGATTAAACTCAACATGGCTTTGGTCATCTGTTTGCAACATCTGCCAATTGTAGTGGCGACGATGGACGCCCAGCACTTGTTCTACAGATTGTGGTGGTGAACAGGGTAACCAACAACATGAACCGAATTGGAAGAATTTTAAATACATTGTAACATGGTCAATTGGAAGCTGAAAAGAAACATTGCCTTCCTGAATACATCTCTCTGAGAAAATGTTGTATATAGATTCCAATAATCCTCTAACCCAGTCTTGCAAAAAAAGTTTAAAATAAATAAATAAAGGATTTTAGTGGATAATGCGTCAGCATTAGGGATATCACCAAGATCATATTGTTATAGAGTGACGCTTGCTATACTAAAACAATCCCCTTCTTTACGTGTCAGTGTGTCTGTCTGCATGACAAAACTTTTAAAGTGCGCTTTCTTTTTGCATATGTTTAGGCATTTGGCATTGATGGGCCACCTGGTGGGCAAGTAACAATCCCATCAGTGCCAAACACCTAAGCATATGCCAAATACAGGGCGCACCTGGGAGCAAGTCAAAGGAGCAATTGCCATCAAGTGCTGCCAGCAGCCCAGTTCAGGATGCTCTGTGTGACGTGTAATGGGCTTAACTGCAATGTAAACAAGCCCAATTACACGTGCACAGACGGTCCAACAAGAGGACAAAAACTGCGGCAAGCGACCTTCAAATACTATAAGCGACTTTGGGCAAAAACAAGCCGAAAGTTGCTAATAATAAACCATCTGGCAACACTGATAAGGAAGCGCCTGGCCCTTTCCTGCTGACGTGCCCATACGTCACTCCTGACCTTGGGGTTCGTGCTCAGTCTCACCCAGCAGTGGAACGCATTACACACGCCCGCTTCAGCACGCCGGATACCTCTGTAGAATGCCTGTCCCCTGCAGGTATGATGTTGCCCTGCCTGTTACACAGCTTAACCCTGGGGTGTCGCACCATATTAATAATCCGTGGTCCCATTTTCAGACTGAGGCCCTTCCCAGCCCATTCAAGATGAATTACTGCAAAACAATACAAGGTATGTGTCTTTATAATTGCTGTGACACCTTCCCATTGGTTAACACCTCACCAAGGCCCTAACCTTATTTCAACTATGTTGCATACTCCCTTCTAGACTTTGGAATGAACCCCTACACCAAGGAATAATAACTACCTTGGGAAACGCCCCTGCTTTACCCTCCATTAACGGCAAGTGAGTTGCAGCACCACACCCCACTTTATACATTTTTTAACTGGATTTTATCATTCAGATTTAATTTATTTTAATCCCTTTAGTCCTATTTTTCTGAAATCTCACCAGGGGACAATTTGTCCTGAGGAAGCCTATCAATTGAAATCGCTGAAACACTCAGCTGAAGTTCATCTACTGTACATGTGCTTCAAACTTGTTCTTAAACTTGTTAGCGTCGCCCCTGGTTGTTGATTTATGGCCACCTGGGAAAAATCCCCTTTTTCGGGCTGCTGTCATTGCACCTAAAACACCCTTTATTGTAAGACTATCCCACCTCTCTTCTCTAAACACTGGCAGTTGTTGGCATACCAAATATGCCAACATATTTGTTGATAATGCTAATAGATGCTAATAGTTACTGTCATGATAGAATGTTTACTTGAAAATTGAACACATGTTAATAAATTAATGAATCTCTATGTATTTCTAAATATTATAAAATAAGGTATTAAGGAAACCACATATGAGTGAAAATAAATCACTCACAACTTTATGTACCCACTTCTTAGTGTCTTTTGGATTTATGCAGACACCAAATAATTATTCTAAAATTGTATGTATCCACCACCATGATCCAACCATGTTCTCTTTGTTCTTGTGCTCCCCTCCCCTTCTTGTCCCCCCCTTGTGCCTACCTCCTATCTGCTCCCTGTGCGATCCCCCTCCCCTGCTTGGGCTCTCCTCTCCCTCCTCTTTCCTCCCTGCACCTTCTATGGTGCTCTCTGTCTCTCCTATCTTCTCTAACTGCTTTTCTATTGACTATCCTATCCCTCTCACTAAGTCTGGCAGGAAGAAGCTCAAAAGGGACATCCTGGTCCCCAACTCAGGCCTCCTCATCACTGATATATTCACCAGTGCTTCCTCCAGACAGACCGTTACATGCATCCTCTTTGTTGTTCCCTCTCCAGGCATATGCACCACCATATGGTCTCAGCTCTCTGTCCTTTTCCTCTTCTCTCATTAATGGTGGCACCCAGTAGGAGGCCCTCCTGGCCCCCTTCCACTCCTTAATGTCTACTTAAATGGCACAGTCTTGGTCCAAGGCCCTTAGTCCAATCTCCTCCTTTTTGATAGACGCTTCCTGCACCTTATCAACATCCTTTCCTTTCCTGCTATCCCTTCTTACACCCCTCTCTGACTACCCTGCCTTCTCTTCCTTCCTCCTTTGCCCATCCTTGGACACCTACAACACCTCAGCAGTGTGTGTACCTCTGGCCTGTACCCCTCCTCTGAAGTCCTTCAAATGTGGCAACCTGCCCCACATCGCTACTCTCAACACTTGTTCAGCTGTCAAACACTCCTCTGACATCTGCTGTCTCCTTGAAAGGCATGATTTGGATGTACTTGGTCTCACCGAGACTTGGTTCACAGCCAGACGTGTCACATGTTTTGACACTCTCCTTCCTGATGGCTTCAAGATCTTCTTCGTACTGAGAACCAACCGTCCCGGTGGGGGTGTAGCCTTGATTTTCCCGAGTGGATCCCTGCTTCTTTCATTCCAATGCAGGACTACTCCTCCTTTGAATGCCGGGTCTGCAGGCTCTCTATCTCTCCTGGCTTCTCTTTCATTGTGGCCACTGTCTACAGGCCGCCTGGCAAGGATGCCATCTTCCACTCTCAGTGGGCTGACCTTTCCTCCTCCTTCCTTGCCTCTACATCTTTCAATTTCTACTCCTCTGAGACCTGAGCATCCACCTGGACGACACCAGCCATTATTCAGGACTCTTTCACCACCTCTGTGATCCTCTTCCCCGTTCTCCCCCCCCTCACTTCCCCTCTCACTATTCTTCCCTCTGGCATGACTCACTCTGCAGGGCACACCCTGGATGTTCTGATCTCAGACCTCCCCTTCACTAACCCTCTCACCACTCCTCTCTCTTGGAGTGATCACTTTCACCTTTCCTCCCACCTCTCTCTATCTACCCCTCAGGTCAAGCCGACTCCAGCACTGCCACCTACCTTCTCGGTCATCTGACCCATGAAGTGTGGGTCAGTTGAGGCTTTCTCTGCTACTTTCTCTCCTCCTGCACCTTTGGCTGACTCGCACCCTGACACAGCTCTCTCTAACCTTCACCTCTCTATCTCTAACACCCTGGATGTCCTTGTCCAGTCAGGAGGATCTACTTAAAGCCCAAATCCAAGTGCAACTCTTGGTACGATTCTGACCTTGCCACCCTTAAACACATGTGTAGGGCAGCTGAAAGGAAGTAGATGGCATCAGGGGCACCCCCTGACAAATTGGCCTGTTGCCTGCTGCAAAGGCAGTCAGTACAGATTCTCTCTCCTCTCTAAGAAGAGAGCCTACATCCAAGACTGTGTTCCAGTGGCATCTAACAACTCAGCCACACTTTTCAAAATCTGCAAGCAGCTGGCCAATCCTGCTGCAGTCTCTACCTCTCCTGGTCCCTCCCAGGCCCTCTGCATGGTTTTTGCTTCTCATTTCACCACTAAAACTCCTGTCTACCCTCCCTTCCCCTGCCTTCTTTTCCTCCTCCACCACTCATGGCTCGTCTGCGGCTGTCTCTCCTCCTCCTTTCCCTTGTTCACCATTGACAATGTTTTTAGACAAGTCCGATCTATGAATGTCTCATCAAAGTGTAACGCTCACATGACTCCCACGGGGGCGCTGGCCTGGTTCGCGCTGCTGTGACCTCGTCTAAGGTGATGCGCAGGGTTCGGAAGATGGACTGGACCGGGCCCCAGATCTGGCTTGTCTGACTCGCAGAAGTATCCTTCTGTAGGTGAGAATAGGGGGTTAACTGTCTGCGGGGTAATGCAATCGGCCTCCCACTTACCCCTCTCACCCTCCTCAAAACCCTTCTGTGCTTCCCCGTAGAGTCTCACCTTAGGGTCTGGAAGGACGAGCTCTCCATCCTGCTTCTGATGCAGGGGCGCGTTGGTATCCAGTTACGTCACTGGATTTTCGGATGGGTGAGAACCAAACTTGCTTGGCTTCCAGGTAAGTTTTTCTATAAGTGGTTCCCCTTGTGTCCATGCATTAATGTTCTAATGCTAGTGTCTTTTTCCCCATAGGGGCCGGGGTACGGAATGCCGGGGAACAGGCACCGACCCGAGGTGAGCGGTGAAATCCTTGTGGAAATCAGGTAAGTCTTTAATGAGTGTTTTGGTAATGTCTTTTCATTCACTCATTAACGCTGATGTTTTTTTCCCCTTAGGGGCCGGTGTCCGAAAATGCCTGGATGCGGCGCGGACCCGAAATGAAAAGGGAATGACCCAACAGGTAAGTCTTGACATGGAGTTTTAGCTTCCCTTTTCCCTTCTCTCTCTCACCTTTGTTCTTGTCTTATTCTCCCTAGGCGCGGGGACGCGACTGCGAATCCGGATGGTCGCTGCTGAACATGGAGGCGCCCTGTAAAGGTGAGTAGAATGTGGCGCTGCAGCGATCGATGCGATGTGCTTTTAAAAATAAATGTCTTCCTTTTCAGGATTGTCGGCGAAATGTCTCTGGGATGCAGATTTAGCAGGTGAGGCCTTTTCCTTCTTCTGTTCTCTTGTTCCCTTCCTTTGCAGGTGATTCAGGATGCTGGCAGGTGTGGCAGAAGTCAAGATGCAGGAGCAGACACGGTGAGCGTCCAGCTGCTAGATGCAGAACAACGCGAAGCACGTGTGGCTGATCGGGTGTGGTTTAAATAGCCTTGGAAGAAGTTCCTAGAATGTGTCCTTCCTCCAATCAGGTATGTATCCTTCCCCGACCACGCCCGGGTGGTAAATGAGTCCCACAGGTAAAGTAGTTCCTTTCAGGCCTCAAGGAAGCCGGGGTTCTGCAGCATGGTCTGCATCAGGTAAGTGCACCCAAACACTTTCATAATGAGCCTGGCGCCTACGGCGCCAGGACTGACGTTTTCTATGAGCCTGGCGCCATAGGCGCCAAGACGCTGTCCAAAGGGCCCCTATAAGGGGTTGCTGGGACCTTCCCCGGGGACTTGATGTCTGCTTTCGGGGACGCAGAGCCTGAGCCGGCTCCCCGGGAGCGGGCATCGTGACAGCACTCCCCCCCAAGGCCCCTCCCAAGGTTGTTCCCTCCGGGGGTTTTGGTTTGTTTGGGAAGAGTCAGTGGAATTTCCTGACTAATCGAGGTGCATGCACATGGTCACTGGGTTCCCACGACCTCTCCTGAGGTCCGTACCCCTTCCAATCAATTAGGTAGAAAAGCTTTGACCTAAACATTTTTGAATCTAAAATGTTCTTCACTTCGAATTCGGGTTCCCCATCTATTTGAATAGGTTCTGGAGGTTTGAGTAGTTGGGTTCCGGGTACCACTGGTTTCAGAAGTGACACATGAAAAACAGGGTGAATTCGCATATTAGCTGGTAAATCAAGTTTAACCGCTACTGGGTTAATTATTGCCGTAATAGAATAAGGTCCCAGATATTTTGGGTTAAAAGTTCGAGGCCCTTTGAGCGGTAAATGTCTGGTAGCTAACCACACTTGATCCCCAATCTGATATGGAGGTGCTTCACTCCGATGTAGGTCAGCATTCTCCTTGTATTTTCTCTTGGCTTGTTGTAAATGCGTGGTTGCCTCTTTGAAGGCTCAGGTAATGGTAGAATGCAGATGTTCTACTGCGGGCACTCCGAGGTTCTGAGGTGAGTCGAGGTTTGAGGTTCGAGGGTGATGTGCAAACAAGGTATAAAAAGGACTATGGCCAGTTCCAGAGTGTACCGAATTATTATATGCGTATTCGGCTATCCAAAGAATGTCTTTCCAGTTGCTTTCAGATTGCTGTGACATACACCGTAAGTACTGCTCAAGGGTCTGATTTGTCCTCTCGGTCTGACCATCGGTCTGAGGGTGGTGACTGGTCGATAATCTTACGTCGATTTGTGCCATTTGACAACATTTGCGCCAGAAGTGGGAAATGAATTGGCTTCCCCGGTCAGAGATTAGTATAGATGGGAATCCATGTAGCCGAACAATATTTTCGAGGAATTCTTTGGCTAGGACAGAAGCTGAAGGTAAACCTTTCAAAGGAATGAAGTGGGCCATTTTGGAAAACAAATCCACAATTACCAGAATGGTATTGTATCCCGAACAAGGAGGCAAGTCCGTAATAAAATCCATTGATAGGGTGTGCCAGGGTGCTGGCGGTATGTCTAGAGGTTGAAGGAGACCGGCTGGTCTTTTCTTTTGACCTTTATTTTGGGCGCAAACACCACAGGACATCACAAAAGATTTAACATCTTTTCGCCAAGAGGGCCACCAGAATTGTCGTTTCACCTTTTCCATTGTCTTGGCAATAGCGGGGTGACCCTCTATTAATGTATCATGATAACCTGAAATAACTAGTTCGTGTAAATCCTTGTGCGGCAGGAATAAGCGTCCTTGGTAATAAGGTAAACCATTATCTATGGTAAAGTCTGATCCCTTTTGTATCCAATTCTCTAGGACTGTAGGGTCCAGGAGTTGTTTCACTCTGACTTGAATGTCTTCAAGCGTCTGTAACGAAGTCATGCCTAGAATTCTCTGTTCGGGAATTATTGGTACTGGTTCTGAGTTTATATCAGATTCTCCAATTCCAATTCGGGATAAGGCGTCTGCTTTGCCGTTCTTGCAGTCAGGTCGATAGGTAATCACGAAATCAAATTCAGCGAAAAACAAAGCCCATCGGAGCTGCCGTGATGACTGAGCCTTGGCGTTTTTCAAATACTGTAAATTCCGGTGATCGGTGATCACGTGATGGTATGTCGAGCGCCAAGCAGGTAATGCCGCCAGGCTTTAAAAGCGGACTTTATGGCTAACAGTTCTTTGTCAGTGATTGCGTAATTAATCTCTGGTGCCGAGAATTTTCTGGACCAAAATGCTACGGGATGCAGTTGGTTGGTTTCAGGATCTCTTTGAGACAGAACTGCTCCCATGGCTAGGCTGGATGCGTCAGTTTCGACGACATACGGGAGATCTGGACCTGGGTGTTTCAATATAGGTGCGGAGGTAAACTTAGCTTTTAAATCCTGGAAGGCCTGCTCGGCTTCTTCAGACCATTCAAAACGTTTATTTTTCCTCAAGAGTGCAGTAATGGGTTGTACTATGCGTGAAAATTAAGGGATAAACCTGCGATAGAAATTGGCAAAGCCGAGCATGCTTTGAACCCCTTTTACAGAGCTAGGTGATGGCCATTTGAGGATGGCATCCACTTTTCTTGAGTCCATTCGGACTCCTTTGGGTGTCAGGATGAAACCGAGAAACTCAACTTCTGTGGTATGGAAAACACATTTCTCCAGTTTAGCAAATAGTTTGTGTTGGCGCAGTTTTTCCAGAACTGCCCTAACGTGTTTTCTGTGATCAGATTGCGAAGAGGAGTACACTAGAATGTCATCGATATAGACGACAACACAAACATCGATGAGTTCCCGAAGGACATCATTCATGAAGAATTGGAAGGCAGCAGGCGTATTGCACAACCCGAAAGGCATCACCTGGTATTCGAATAATCCATATTTTGTACGGAAGGCTGTTTTCCATTCGTCGCCTTCTTTTAATCGCACCAGATGATATGCCCCCCGGAGATCTAACTTGGTGTATATGCAAGCGTCCTTCACCTGGTCAAGGAGTTCAGGAATCAGAGGCAGAGGATAACGGTTTTTAACCGTTATCTGGTTCAATGCGCGGTAATCGATACAAGTTCTAAGGTCGCCTTCTTTTTTAGGCACGAAGAACAAAGCCGAGGATGCCGGGGACTTTGACGGGCGAATAAAACCATTGGCGAGGTATTGATCCAAATATTGTCTCAAATGCAGGTTCTCAGGTTCGGTAAGTGCATAAATCCTGCTACAAGGGGGTTGTGCACCGGGCACCAGATCGATTTGGCAATCGTACGATCGGTGAGGAGGTAACGTGTTGGCCTGTTCCTTTTGGAAGACGTCCTGAAAGTCCTGGTATTCCGGAGGTAATTGCATGGAGGCAGAGGTTACAGATGCTAGATTAATCTTCAGGTTTTCTGGGTAGCAGGTTTGTGCACAATCCGGGAAGGTTATTCTCTTAGCTCGCCAATCAATTCGAGGATTATGTGTCTCTAACTAAGGAATTTCAAGAATAACCTGAAACTGTGGAGCCTTGATTACATCAAACACAACTGCCTCCCGATGGCCGTCAGGACCAATAAGAGTCACCTCAGTAGTGGAATGTGTTACCGGTCCAGAGGCAATTTCAGTTCCATCGACTGTGGTGATGACATCTTTGCTGGTTTTAGGACAGAGAGGGAGGTTAATCCTAGAGACCAATTCACGATCCACATAGTTTCCAATAGCCCCACTATCGATGTATGCCTTTATTGCATGCAACCGCTTAGGCTTTTCTGGATCTACGAGAACCATTGGCACAATGAAATGCGAGGTCTGAGAGTTAGTTTTCAAGCTCGGCAAGCGGATCCCTACGCTTGTCGGGCTGAGTCGTTTCCCGAAACAGAGTCTTCATGGTTTTTATCAGCGGCTCCTACCGCTTTTCGGGGCGGTTTTGCCGGGCAATCTCGTAGAAAGTGTCCAGAGTTCCCACAATAAAGACATAATTTTAACTGCTGCCTCCTTTCACGTTCCTTTTGAGTTAAGGGTTCTTTAACCCCTCCAATTTGCATAGGCTCAGAGACATCAACTCCCTTGGGGTTAGCGTGGGTCTTGACCAACACCCGGGTCTCAAACCTGGACCGATCTGTTTTTCTGTTTTGAAGTCTGTGATCCAATTGGACCACTAAGTCTATATTTTCTGTGCATTCTTGGGGCGGATTTACAACTTGGGCCAAGACATCTTTAAGTTCTCCGCGTAGACCTCGATAAAATAACGTGACTCTTTTATCCTCTGGCCATCCCGTTTCCACAATTAGTCTATTAAAGGTTGCAATATAGGATAGGAGGTCCTGATTGCCCTGTCGCAGGGATAGAAGTTCGTCATCCAGAGCCTGCCCCTGAGAGTGTCGAGCAAATAACCTTTCCATGCTTGCTTGAAATCCTTGAAAATCACAGAGAATCGGGTCATCTTGAGTAACCAGTGGAACTGACCAATCGGCAGCGCAGCCGCTGAGATATGACAATACAAAGGCTACTTTGGTCTGATCATTAGGGAAGGCCCCAGGTCTGCATAGGAAGTGCAAACGACACTGATTCATGAATACGGCGAATCGTTTGGGGTCCCCAGCAAAGCGTTCAGGTGGGGCCAGCGGCATGTTTCCAGGTAGATTAATCTGCACAGGGTTACTGGGAACCACAGGAGCGGGGTTCCCTCCAGAACAGGGTAGAGGAGTTTGTCCAGCTTGACCTTGCAAAAGCTGTCTGGCCAGGTCATCAGTTCTTTCTTTTGATATTATTAATTCCCTCTTGAGGTCATTAGTCTCTTGACGAGCGGCATGTACTTCGGGCCGTAATTCCCCCAGTAATTGGGCCAACTGATTAGTCTCAGAAGTTTCCATAGCGCCTGGGTGGGAATTTGTAGGAAGGCTTCGCGTTCTTTAACGCTCACCTGACTCCCACGGGGGCGCTGGCCTGGTTCGCGCTGCTGTGACCTCGTCTAAGGTGATTCGCAGGGTTCGGAAGTGGACTGGACCGGGCCCCAGATCTGGCTTGTCTGACTCGCAGAAGTATCCTTCTGTAGGTGAGAATAGGGGGTTAACTGTCTGCGGGGTAATGCAATCGGCCTCCCACTTACCCCTCTCACCCTCCTCAAAACCCTTCTGTGCTTCCCCGTAGCGTCTCACCTTAGGGTCTGGAAGGACGAGCTCTCCATCCTGCTTCTGATGCAGGGGCGCGTTGGTATCCAGTTACGTCACTGGATTTTCGGATGGGTGAGAACCAAACTTGCTTGGCTTCCAGGTACGTTTTTCTATAAGTGGTTCCCCTTGTGTCCATGCATTAATGTTCTAATGCTAGTGTCTTTTTCCCCATAGGGGCCGGGGTACGGAATGCCGGGGAACAGGCACCGACCCGAGGTGAGCGGTGAAATCCTTGTGGAAATCAGGTAAGTCTTTAATGAGTGTTTTGGTAATGTCTTTTCATTCACTCATTAACGCTGATGTCTTTTTCCCCTTACGGGCCGGGGTCCGAAAATGCCTGGATGCGGCGCGGACCCGAAATGAAAAGGGAATGACCCAACAGGTAAGTCTTGACATGGAGTTTTAGCTTCCCTTTTCCCTTCTTTCTCTCACCTTTGTTCTTGTCTTATTCTCCCTAGGCGCGGGGGCGCGACTGCGAATGCGGATGGTCGCTGCTGAACATGGAGGCGCCCTGTAAAGGTGAGTAGAATGTGGCGCTGCAGCGATCGATGCGATGTGCTTTTAAAAATAAATGTCTTCCTTTTCAGGATTGTCGGGGAAATGTCTCTGGGATGCAGATTTAGCAGGTGAGGCCTTTTCCTTCTTCTGTTCTCTTGTTCCCTTCCTTTGCAGGTGATTCAGGATGCTGGCAGGTGTGGCAGAAGTCAAGATGCAGGAGCAGACACGGTGAGCGTCCAGCTGCTAGATGCAGAACAACGCGAAGCACGTGTGGCTGATCGGGTGTGGTTTAAATAGCCTTGGAAGAAGTTCCTAGAATGTGTCCTTCCTCCAATCAGGTATGTATCCTTCCCCGACCACGCCCGGGTGGTAAATGAGTCCCACAGGTAAAGTAGTTCCTTTCAGGCCTCAAGGAGGCCGGGGTTCTGCAGCATGGTCTGCATCAGGTAAGTGCACCCAAACACTTTCATAATGAGCCTGGCGCCTATGGCGCCAGGACTGACGTTTTCTATGAGCCTGGCGCCATAGGCGCCAGGACGCTGTCCAAAGGGCCCCTATAAGGGGTTGCTGGGACCTTCCCCGGGGACTTGATGTCTGCTTTCGGGGACGCAGGGCCTGAGCCGGCTCCCCGGGAGCGGGCATCGTGACACAAAGAAGGTTCTCCCCTGCTCATTAAGAACCATCAAGGACCACATTGACACCCTTGCTCCAGCCTGGGCCGATTTCTGCAATCACTCCTTTGCCAATTAAACTTCCCCTCCCCCTTAAGCACTCCCTTGTGCACCCCCTTCTAAAGAAGCCTTTTGCCGATCCTTCCTCTCCAGCTAACTATCACTTGATCGCATCACTCCTTTCCTGGGCAAACTCCTGGAAAAGTTGCCCATCTCCCAGCGTAATCTGCATACTAAATGTGCTGGTTGTCTCCACGAGCACCAGTCTGGCTTCAGGACTGCTAGAAGCACAGAGTGCACTCTCCTGTACACCTGTGAAGACCTGCTCTCCAATCTTGACCCTAATATTCCTTCTGTCTTCATTCTCCTCGATCTATCCTCCGTTTTTGACACACTCAACCATGCCATCCTGCTCAATCGCCTCAGTGAAAACCGGGGAATCACTGATCAGGCCCTGGCCTGGTTTGACCTTTCTCACAGACCGACCCCCTCAGGTCCAACTTGGGTCTTTTCTCTCTCTCTCTCTCTCTCTCTCTCTCTCTCTCTCTCTCTCTCTCTCTCTCTCTCTCTCTCTCTCTCTCTCTCTCTCTCTCTCTCTCTCTCTCTCTCTCTCTCTCTCTCTCTCTCTCTCTCTCTCTCTCTCTCTCTCTCTCTCTCTCTCTCTCTCTCTCTCTCTCTCTCTCTCTCTCTCTCTCTCTCGTGTTCCCCAGGGGTCTAACCTCTATTTCTGGCTTTACAACCACTACCTGGGACCTCTTGCCTACTGCATCGCTACTTTATGCCCCAATTGTCAGTGTTATGTGGATGACACACAGCTCTCTTTCAGGCTCCCCTCAGCCACCTCTGCTCCTTCTCTCATATCAGACTGTCTGGCATCAATTCAAGAATGGTGTGCCACCAATGATGTCTGCCTTAATGCCAGTAATACTGAGATCTTCCTCATTGGGCACCTGCTCCCTCCTTTCCGCTCTCTCTCTCTGGCCGCCCACTCTGGGCCCTCTTCCTGCTCCTTCCTGTGAGTCTAAGAATCTTGGTGTCATCTTCGAACTCCACCCTTTCCTTCTCCCCTCACATCTCTGACGTCTCCAAGAAGTCTAACTACCATCTGCACCTCCTCAGAGGTATTCTTCCTTTTCTCACTTTCCCTCAGAAGCTCACTGTCTCCAGAGCTCTGGTCCTCTTTAGGCTGGACTACTGCAACAGCCTCTTTCTAAATCTGCCTGCCTCTACTCTTCAATCTTTACAACTTATTCAAAACATGACTGCGAGACTTGTCCTTGCCGTCAAGCCTGTATCGCATCTCTCCAGCTCTGAAAACTCTTCAATAGCACCCTGTGGCTGCATGATCAGGTTCAAGACCCCCGGCATTGTCCCCAAGGCTTTCTGTGGCCTGGGACCACTCTACCTCCAACTTTCTCTTTCAAAACATCTTCCTTCTCAAGCTCTCCGCTCATCCACCTCCAACTGTCTGAGGGTCAGATGCTCCTCCAAACAGAGTGTTGTGGGCAGATCTAGATCCTCAGCTGGGCCCTCCCTCTGGAACAGCCTCCCTGCCTCTCTCAAACTTGAGCAAAACCACCTCTGGTTCCGGAAGCAACTCAACCTCCACTTTCTCTGACCCTCTCCATTACTGATTTCCCGGACTGCTCAGTGCAGTGGCCACCTGGCTACCCTCTGAACTCTGACCCAGGCTCCTGCATGTCCAGTTGCCCCTGTACTGCCTCCGGGCTCCCCAAGCATTTAAGGGTCTGTACCTGCAACCCTACAGTTGCTAGATGAATGACACAAGGCCTCGTAAGATAGCTGTTTTGTCCTCCCTTTGTTTTCCCCCTTCTTGTCCTGTCACGCCTGGAAACACTTGTGTACAGACACGTTATAATTGCCATATCATATCAATAATTTCTTGTAGTATTTGTTTTACTTTTCCTTTCACCATGTTTTTTATTTCTAACATAATCCACACCTCATATTTTGTTTGCTCCTAGTTCTGGCCTTTTGAGCAATTTCTCTGTGTTGATGTGTGTGCAACACGCTTCAGTTGGTTATTTGCATTACACCATACAATCCACAGTTCAACCTTCGAAGAATAAGAGCAAAAATACCTATAGATCCAATGTAAGCAGTATTTGTGTAAGGCATAACAATTTTACTTTATGAATTCCGTCTCTCCCACTTCCCTGCCTTTTGTTCCCCACAGCATTAACCTCTTATGCGTTCTACTCTTGGATTAGCCCATCTTCCAAATTTTAACATCCCAGAATTATCATTCCTTAATTTACCAATGGCACAATAAGTTGGCCCAAGCATGAGGTTGAGCCTTCCCACATCCAATACTACTCAAACTCGATCCTTTATTACTCCATTACTGTTTTTGAAATCCAATGTGTATATTAATACAATACGCACTTGTTTGTGTCGCCATTCTCTAAAAGATAGTCTGTATAGTGGACTAGCACGTATCCATACTAATGCATAGCATTTCCCCCAACCAGACTCCCTCCCTGCATCTGGGAACTCACTCCGCACTCCCCCCCATCTTACTTCACCCTTGCTCATGCTCCAACAGGGGCAGAATAAACCCCAGGTAAGGATTCTGCCTTTTGAAACTACTGCAGTGATGATTTGGTGCAATACAAAGGCATAGTAACATAACATAACAAACAATCTAGACATGAGAGTCTTTGTTGTCATGCATGGAAGGGGTGAACAATGGACAACAGGCTGTTCCCCTTCAAGATACATTCGGAGTACAGGTGGGTATGCTGCGAGTATGCGTGTACACGTGTGTCCCACGATGTACGACCATGTGCATTGTTAGCCCTTGCATGAACATATACCTGTATGTTTTGCAGGGCCACCATCAGTCTCGTGCACAGGGCAGGGATGTCATCACATGTCTATCCTTTGGCACCTCTACATCTGATATAAGCAGACTTATTTACTAGCATGTCTCCATGCATGTGTCTCGTTGCAAGTTGTGGGGAGGGATGGGGTCTCATGTCCCATTTTGGCTTCGGACACTGCTTTCCCTCTCCCTGTCCCTAGATACATTGCTGCAGTCTGACACCGTTGGAGAATATCTGTCCAAGAAGATGGATTTTTCTGAGAAGTGACAGCCATTCAACGGCTCCCTGTTGATCATGTACAGTGACATTCCGGGGAATTTTTGACCACATGCTGTGCTATGCATGGTGTCCAACACACGTGTGCTACCTGTGTGATGCAATGTGTGTGATTTGTAATAAAGTGTACAGTCACCCCTGGCGCCATGGACATGTCTGCGGGTCGTACATGAATTGTGTTGCTCATGCGGATACTCTTGCGCAAGCGCGGCTACTTGCTGCTTCTCTAATGTGCACGCTGAGTAGCTATGCAGGGGTGGTGGGTGCATGCAGGTTTGTGGGGAGATGTGCCATTCCATGGGGTCCATATTTAACTTGAGGGTGCACTTATACTATTAGGATATTCGGGCAAAGTACTACTATTGTAATAAGGGGGGGGTTCTAATAGATAGTTTGATATCATTTTTTCTCTATTGTTTCAACATTCTTGCGTGGAATATCAAATCTGCATTCCTAAAAGATAGCAATGAAACCAAAGATATACAACATAAGTCATGTTTAGTTGGTTTTGTGAGGTTTCTTTTTAAAGTACCCTGTGTTCTTTATTTATCTATATGTTCTTCACAACCAAAGTTCTGTAAACTTCATGAGTCTAATAACTGTTACTCCTTAATTCTCTTTTTTTAAACATTTTATTTTGGCATAAAACGAATTATACACATATTCAAACAAAAATATATATATTCAAACAAGCATAGATGCATCTGTTGTGAGAAAGCTGTCTGAACAACGAATCACGGTACAAAATAACATTCACAGACATATCATGAACCCAAGTAAAGTGACAAATAATAGGTTCAGTTCAGTGAATTATCAAAACCTAATTCAATCGGACAGCTACCTTTGTAGTGCATGTGTGCCATTGGCGTCTACATAAAAAACATAGATTCGGTATCTATGTGGTA
The DNA here is from genome assembly GCF_040938575.1 of Ambystoma mexicanum. Taxonomy (NCBI): domain Eukaryota; kingdom Metazoa; phylum Chordata; class Amphibia; order Caudata; family Ambystomatidae; genus Ambystoma; species Ambystoma mexicanum. The sequence goes on from NC_090936.1 coordinate 230,662,659, forward strand.
CTACCTGAGGAGTGCTTTGTTTCCTCTATTGAGCCGGATATAATTGTGTGGATCAATACGTTTTTTCAGGTAGTTTAGGGTTAGGTTATGGTCTATTGCCTGGACTGCTTTTTCTCAAATAGCAATCCTCTGGTCGACGTTGCTACTAATTAGCATAAAATATTTAAAAAAGCATGGCCAAGTAGCTTGGGTGTTGGTCTTGGCTTTAGATGTTTCGGCAGGGGTTGTCCATTTATGCTGCCTTCTTCTGGACTGGCTTCGGAGCCCATAAAGTAGAAAAGGAGCACTCTAAATTAGATGTGGGGTTAGTATGCAACAAATGCATACATTCACTAATTATTTAAAAACCAAAGGGAACATAGGGGAAATACATATAAATAGAGTTGTACTTATAAAGGAACAGGCTCTGTATAGGCCTCGGGTACACTGACCCTGAGCTGGACACTCAGACTTGTCGTGGTGGGTTGCCGTCAGGGGGGGACACAGCTGGAGTGAGTCTCTCAGTTCCTATGTGTGGTTCCTAGGATCTGGCAAAAAGCAAAGTGGCCCAGTATTAGGTGCTTTGGCCCAAAGAGTGGGTCCATACTAGGTTTGCATTGATGTGAGTAATTTTGTATACTATTCAGAAACACTCGATTGGTTTGATAACGCGCATGCATCTGGGGCTAATGAAGAGAGGCACGCTCTCTGTGCTGAACAGTTCATATGAAGACTGACATACAGTAGGTCCAGTCTATGGCTTTGTGCTTCCATGAGAGATAAGGGTCAAGAGAAGATTACTTAATTGTAAACCGTGCCTTCGAGGGAAGGTGTAATAAGGGACTGATTCCCAAGTTGTCCATGGGAAATGCCATGGGGGGTGGGGATCACTTACCTAGTGTAAATTGGCCGTTGCTTCAGTGTTTGTGGCTGTCAGGGCCTTGATGTGGTGCCGGGGAGGTTGTCTCGCTAACCACGCAAACATGCATGCGCATATTGTTGTTTGAGTGATGTGGATTACCCAATGTTGCTTAGGTAACCTTGTCAATAGAGTCGTGTGCCCATGCGTGTCCTGTTGTCTTAGCTGGCCATGAGGCGCCTGGTGCTTGAGGGGCCATATGTGTAAAGATAGAGCCCTGTCTGATGCTTAAGTGAATGTATCATGCCTGTATGGATGGTCGGAGTCTGTATCTCCAGTATGTATCTCCATTTCTACATCTTGGTGTGTGCGTGTACTATTATATATTTCCAGATCAATACTTTGCACATGCATGTGGATCCTCGCAGCTAGGCAAAGGATGAAATGAAATAAACTGAAGTAAAACTGTGTTGTGAGCCACAAGCATTCGTGTTTCATGGGGCACTGGGAAATGTATTGATTTCATCCAATGCCAAAGATGTGCCGATGGGCACTCACAGATGCACTTAGTTAAATAAATGTCTGGTGTCACACATTCATAAAGATGTCCCTGAAACATTGTGACCTAGTGGACTTGTTAATGCTGCAGGAAGTTAATTGGCGGCAGGGCAGAGCTGTGTATTATTGTGAACTGGCAGAGTAGACAAATCGGTCATATTCCTGCCCTAGGGGCTGTACATTGTTTAGGCAATGAAATCAGGCATGTGTGAGGCTCAGATTCAAAGGTCTGTATTCCTGAAAGCTTTGGAGGGAAGATTGTTATGTTTCAAATGTTGAAGGTGTCATCTCGTTCAGGCCGTGCTTGTGGGATTGTAATTTGTAGATCCACCACTCCTCCTTGTACGTTAGTTTGTTTTTGATGCTGGTATTGTGGCGTACTGTATCCATTGTACTGTACTCTTTTTATACAGTGAAAGAAGGCCTACGTTGTGCATTAAGATTTTCTCCGAAGGCTGTTATTACAGCACTTAAATTGGTAAGCATAATGACCTGACATGTTATCACATTTAAGACTTGACATATAATTATGGTTTTATACGATCCAACATTATCTATATTCCTTTAGACAGTGATAGAAGACCCACGTTGCACATTAGAAGTTACTCCTAAGGGGGGAGTCACACTATTTTCAAATTGGACTTGAATGAAATCTCATAGCACTGCAGGTTAGTTTCTATTCTAATCACTGTTTTTATAAAGAGATTACACATTGCCCTAGCAATAGACTGAGTAATTTAACTATAATGAGTTTTTCTTTTTTCTTTCAATTGGTGTTGAATTTGAATTGTGGCTCCGGTATTCCACAACACGTACGTATTAACATCATGTAACACCTATGTTGTCTCCTACGGATGATGTTAACATGCACAAAATGGACACTGATGCTATACGTTTATACATTGATGATTACTATTGATTGTTATAACCTCTGGTATGGAATATGAGCTAATTGCAAATCTAATGGTTGTTTATATTTTGCTAATTGGGTATTTAGACAATGAATTTCAATTGTCTGAACTAATATAGGAATTAATAGGCCCTACGTGGATTTTGGAAGTGCAGCCCACACCATTGGCTTCATGGCCAAGGTCTTTCTTTCCACAGTTCTTGGTGTGCTTGGCACAGAGGCACCTTTACACTGGGTTACCTTTTACAATGGGCTTTCACCCCACACAGAGATAACAATTTCCAGACAAAGAATGCACAGATTTGAACTATTGCAGTGCCCACTCACCGCTTCACTGTCTTATTATTTTCACATCCATGTATATTTGAGTGGATGCACACCAGCAATGTCTTATGAGGAGATTGACCATTTAACAGACAATCGAGCGACCACACTCGGCTTTACAGCCGAAGAAGCGAATGCAATCCTAGGACTGATTAAAGAAAGAACTCATTCAATTCAGAACATACATCTACAAATTAAAATGAAGCAATTGGAATACGTAAATAGGAAAGCAATCAATAGAAAACTTCATGCAGTAACATTGGGCAGATACTTCAAAGCTCAGTGGATGCCAAGCAACACGTTGCAAAGAAAGTAAAGATTTTGTGGCAATGTGGGAGCATTGATACTGTTAACCATCCAAGAGTTGTCCAGCAACATCGATCAATTAGACAAAGAAATTGAATCATTATCCAAAAAAATCACCGAACTAACGTATGCCGGAACCTTTACTGATATCTTAGCCAACATCAACATCTGACTAGAGAGCTACAAATCTGATCTAGAAGCACGTGATCTAGGGACACATATGATAATTCGAATAATGAAGTCTACACGTGGGCTCACAAATATCAGTTCCAAGGCCCCAGACCTAACAAAACATCAATGGACAACAGCAGTTCCGAATCAGACACTAAGGAACCAACCAATAATCCAATAGCTAACAGTCAAATAGCAAGTACCTCAGGTATAACAACAAGAAAAACAACTGCCTCCACGAATGCAACATCAAGTAATCCTGCTTCTTTTTTAGAACACAACCAACAAGAAAAGGGACGACTAGGGAGGCAAGGAAAAAAACCAAGGAATGCTAAATCGGTTCCATATGCAGCAGAATTAGTTGTAAATCTATCTAAGAACGAACTGTCAAGTTGTGTGGTTAAAACATCGGAAAAAGGCTTGAAGTTTGTACCTACCTTTAGCACCAGCAAATTCAACACACTGGTAGAATTACATAAATTTATATCTAAGCTTAAACTCAAAGTTTTTTTCTCAGAACTTCCACCCTCAACCCAATCTATAAATCAGGACAGCAAATACATCGAATTTAAAGTAAAATGTATGTTTTCAGCTCCAATTAGTGTATCTATAGAACTATTTCACAAAATGGTACTGGCAGATTTGAACAAAATTCAATTTACAAAACCTAAATACCATAATTTAAACAGAGGCAATCTCTCGCAAATTAAAACTTTATTTGCAGATACAAGTATCGCTATCAGGCCAGCCGATAAGGGAGGAACCATTGTGATCATGGGCACTGAAGAATATAATCAAGAGTGCATGAGGCACATATCAGACACAAAAACATATGCAAAATTGTACAAGGACCTGACAATAGAAATTAAACCAGATCTAGAATATATGCTCAAATTAGCCGAAAAAAGAGAATGGATGAACAGCAAAACTAAAGCCTTTTTGCTTACAAATTACCAGAAGATGCCTCATCTATACATACTGCCCAAGATACACAAAAGACTACAAAATCCCCCCGGGAGACCCATCGTAGCGGCAACAGGAAGTTTACTGTAACCCCTTGGTACCTACATTGATTCATTTTTACAGCCTATTATGCAGAAAACTACTACATATGTAAAAGATACAACCCATTTCTTACAAATTCTAAGCCAGATCCAACTTACAAAAACCAACATTCTTTGTACTATTGATGTGAATAGTCTTTACACCAGTATCCCACATGATTTGGGACAAGAGGCTGTTGAATGTATGTTGTTACAAGAGAAATCTATAGGAGCATCCAAGGAATTCCTAATAGTATTATTGAACTTCATTGCATTGAACTCTTGCTTTGAATACAATCAGTCCTATCACCTACACACTTTGGGAACAGCAATCGGCACCATGATGGCACCAGCATATGCCAATACCTTCATGTATCGTTTTGAAACCACACACATATTGGAAAACAATTATTGGAAGAAATACATCAGAAATCAGCATAGATACATAGATGACATCTTTGGAGTATGGTGTGGAAGCAAAAAGGAGATAGAAGAGTTTCTAATATATTTCACGAGCATAGTTGGCAGAATACAATTCACAATGGAGATTGGAAACCCTGATGTTCATTACCTGGATGTACTAACCCGAATAAGTGGCACCAAGATTACTACAAAACTATAGTCTAAACCTACAGATAGGAACAATTTACTCCACAGGATGAGTTTTTACCCTCCCAATATTCTTAGGAATCTGCCCTACGGACAAATGCTTAGAGTGAAACAGATAGTGAGAGACCCCAGTGAATGCAATGAACATTTAGCCATATTGCAGGATAAACTCAGATTGTGGATACCCTCATGAAGACCTGGAAAAAGCATTATTGAAAACCAATACAAAGGATTGTGCTAATCTTTTGCTAAAGACACTGAAACAAGGAAGCCTGGACTTAGTGCTTGTTTCCAAATAATATACACAGAGCAAATCCATAAAACAAAGCATAGTCAACCATTGAAGTATTTATTTTTTTTTAAAACATATTTTATTGTTTTCATAGAAAGTACAAAAGTGAATATTCCCCAACTTTCCCAACCCACACGCCCCCCACACCCATCCCGTTTGGAAGAGAAGTCCATGATCAAATGTCCTCGGTGTCGATTAAGAGGTGAAAAAGTCTGATATTTTAATATAGTGCGGGCACCACTGTGCCATATAATCTGATTGAAGATATTCTAGTACTCCTCCCCATTCTTTTGTGAAGGTGCCTTGTGTTCCTTGGATATTGTGAGTTATCTTTTCCATGGTCATTTGGGACCAGACCTTATATAGCCATGTGTATAGCAATGATGGATCTTTCTTCTTCCATCCCTGTGCGATTGTGGCCCAAGCCGCTATGACTAGGCCCATAAGACACCTCCATTGCGCCTTAGTGAGTGTTTTGGCGTGTTGCCCTTTAAGTCCGCAGAGCCAAATTTTTTCTGGATAATGTTCCGCTTCTGGATATATCTTCTTCAGTTCTGATATTACTTCTGTCCAGAAACCTTTGACCTTTGGGCAGTCCCACCAAATGTGTCTCCATGTGCCTACTTCTGTGCAGCCTCTCCAGCATTGGTTAGAAGAATGTGGGAACATGCTATGTAGTCTCTCTGGGGTGTAGTGCCATTGTGTAATAATTTTTGTCCACATTTCTCTGGTTTGGGCAGCTCGGGTTAGTTTGGGGATATCGGCCCATAGCGACTGCCATTGTTGTGGTGTGATGTCCTCTCCCAGAGTTTTTTCCCATTTTTTAATATATGCCCACTTTATGTCTTCCTCCTGTGTATTTATGAATTTGTAGAGAGTGGAGACTAGCTTTTTGTCTCCTGAGTTGGTAAGGAGAAACTTTTCAAAGGCGGTAAGTTCCCTCGTCGCTGCGTGTGTAATCTCGGGTGAGGATAGCCAATGTCTGAGTTGTTCATATTTGTATCTATCCGCATTTGTGAGGTTCCATAGTGTTTTGCAGTCAGCGAAGGATCTCAGTTCATGGTCTACGAACATTTCCCCAATTTTTCTACAACCTGCTTCCTCCCAGTTCTCGTATGCGCCTTGCTCTGTTCCTGGCGGGAACTGCGGATTCCTGCAGATTGGAGTGAACGGGGCTGTAGCAGTGGTAATGTGCCCTTTCCGTGTCTGCTCGTCCCAGGCATTCATTGTGGCCTTCATGATCTCACTGATGCGCAGGTTCGGGTGCCTATGCTGTTTTGATTTTCACAATAAGTCCTCCGGTGGTGTTCTAGCGACCGCTCTGTCCTGGGTCACCCAGATCGTTCGCTGATTGTCTCCCAGCCATTCTTTCAGGATCCATAGTTGTGCCGCTTGGTAATAGTTCTTAAAGTGAGGGAGCGCCAGGCCCCCCTCTTTAGTGTGGGACGTGAGAACTGATCTGGCTACTCTGGGGGGTGTTCTATTCCAAATAAAGGATGAGACTGATTTTGTCAGTGTCTTGAAAAAGGAATCAGGGATCACGATCGGGAGGGATTGGAAGTGATATAGCAGTTTTGGGAGGATGTTCATTTTAATCGATTGGATTCTTCCCCACCATGAGATATTTAGGGGGCACCACCGTTCTAGCTCTTTTTGTATTCTTGCCAGGAGTTGGGGGTAGTTACATTTGTATAGTGCCTCTACCTTCTGTGTGAGTGTTATACCCAGATATTTTATACCTTCCTCTGCAACTTTTAGGCCAAACTGCCCTGCTTCTCTATTTAGTGATTCCCTGCTCCCGGCTAGGAGTAAGATTTCTGACTTTTTTTTGTTTATTTTTAGACCCGATATATCCCCGAATGACTCAAGTAGGTGGAATGCCGCAGGGATGGACTGGGCTGGGTGTTTGAGTGCCAGTAGCATGTCATCTGCGTAGGCTATTACCTTATGCTGTTTGCCCGCCATCTCGATTCCCTTGATTTGGTCCGAGTCTCTAATTTTAATTACTAATGGTTCTAGGAACAGCGCATATAGGAGTGGCGATAGAGGGCAGCCTTGTTTTGTTCCCCTAGAGATTCCCACCCTCTCCGTGACCACCCCATTTACCGCTATTCTAGCTGATGGGGAGGAGTAGTTGGCCTTAATCATATTTATATATTGGGTCCCGAATCCCATATGTGCCATAGTTTTGAAGAGCATCGACCATTCAACCCGGTCAAATGCTTTTTCTGCATCTAAAGATAGTCGGACTGCAGGGGTGCTGGTTATGTAATTTTTTTCTGTTAGATGGACTAGCCTTCTTGTGTTATCGTGCGTCTGCCTCCCTGGTATGAATCCCGATTGATCCGGGTTTATTAAGGAGGGAAGCAGTGGGGATAGTCTGGCGGCCAGGATTTTTGTGTATATTTTTGAGTCTAAATTGATCAGGGCGATCGGTCTGTATGAGCCTGGGAGGGAGGGGTCTTTCCCTTGTTTGTGGAATGCCAGTATTTTAGCTTCATTCATGGATGGAGTAATGTTCCCACTATCTCTGAAGGAGTTTAGTAGTCTAGTGAGGAAGGGGGTGAGGAGGTCCTCATATTTTTTGTAGAATGGGGCGGTAAAGCCATCTGGGCCTGGCGCTTTGTTGAGAGGGAGATCTTTTATTGCTGGTATTTTTTGAAAGGGGATCGATCTCAGAAATCTGTTTTGGTCTGCCTCATCTGGGTGTTTTGTTTCATATAGGCCCTGGTAGAATTCCCTGAATGTGTCCCCTATATCTTCGGTGTGCGTCAGCTGATCTCCTTGCATATTTTTAATGCTCTGAATGGTCATTGTTTTCCGCTTTGACGAGAGTAGCCGGGCTAGATATCGGTCGGCCTTGTTAGCTTTTATATAATATCTTTGTTTGAGGTATAAGAGGGATCTCTGGGCTTTCTTACTCCGGAGGAGGTCAAGTTGCCCCTCTGTGTGTTTAAGTGACCTTTTTAAGCTCCTAGTGGGGTTCACCAGTAGTTCTCCCCGGATTTTTGACAGTTTCTCTTCCAGTTCAGTTTCCCACTGTTGTGATTGTTTATCCATCGCTGCTGTGAGGGCTATTAAGTGGCCCCTGATTACCGCCTTGAACGCCTCCCACACCGTACTCAGGGCTATCTCCCCTGTATCGTTATTTTCAAAGAATTCTGTGATCTTGTCCCTAATGGATTCTCCCATCACTGGGTCTGACAGTATCTCCTGAGGGAGTTGCCACCTCCAGATTCCTTTCTCTTTCTTTGGGGTCGACAGGTCCATCCAAAGGGGTGCATGGTCTGACAGAGAGATGGGTCCCAGTTCCATGTTTTGAATTTTACCCAGGTTCCCCACTGACACCCAGAAGTAGTCAATTCTTGACATCGTGTTGTGGACGTGTGAGTAATATGTGTATCCCTTGGTTTGACCCTTGTGTTCTCTCCATGCATCGCACAATGCCATACCCTCTATCCGTCGTTTAAGTCGATCCGACGGGGCGCCTTGGTGGTGGGGCCCACCCGTGCTCCTGTCAATCTGAGGATGCCAGGCCATATTAAAGTCCCCCCCTATGATTATATCACCTTTCGCGTACTCCTCCAGCCTCCCCATCGTGTCTCTCAGGAAGCCGTCTTGGCCCGTGTTAGGGGCATATACTGAGGCCAGTGTCATTGTGGCGTTGTGGAGTTTGATATTGGCAAAGGCGAACCGGCCTTCTTTGTCGGATAGTTTGTCAAGCAGGCTTGCTTCCAGACCCTCCTTAATTGCAATCATCACCCCCGCTCTCTTCTCCGCTGCGTTGGATTGTGCCAATATTTCGTAGCCTCTGAGGCGAATTTTCCCCCTATCCTGTACTTTGATATGTGTCTCCTGGAGCAGTAGCACTTCGGCCTTTTCCTTCCTTAACATGTTCTCCACTTTTTTCCGTTTCACAGGAGAGTTCAGACCCCTTACGTTTAAGGTTACAAATCTTATCTTCCCCATTTCATATGCCCTTTCTGGGTGCTCCTTTCGCCCAAGTTGACCATTCCCCTCTCTCTTCCGGAACGGAAACGACCCACCCTCCCCTCCCCCCCAAACTGTAAGAATGTCCCCAACCTTTAACTGTAGTCCAACGTGTGCTCCCGAGGAGGGCCCGGGTACCTAAGGTAGCCCTGGCGTTCCGCCTATCGCTCCCTGCCCTCTGTAGGCTCGAGACGAACCGTGAGGGGAGTCCTAAACCCCTTGTCAACCCTTGGCCTTGATGTAATTCGTTCCGGTACCACACCGGGCCTAATGATGCTGCTCAATCGGGTTCCATCATCGGGTGCTGTTCCGCATTGAGTGTTCAACCGCTGGGCACCGAGTATCTTGAGCTGTGGATTCACGTCCGTTCGGTTGTTTTATTTGACGCTTCGTTTCCCCTTCCTTGCCGTTTCCTTTTCTGGCGGACCCTTTCCCATCCCCCTGGTCTGCTCTGCCGTTCCCCCCTATTATTTACGTATTTGGTCGATGGTTCATCTATCTGGATGTCCATGATGCTAAGCCCCTTTTCCATGGTGGTCACCCTCCTTTGCTGACCATCCCAGTCGAACAGTAGACCGAAAGGGAATGTCCATTTCTATTTTATCTCTCTCTTGACCAATTCTCGAGTGAGTGGGGTCATTTCTCTTCTTTTCTGGAGTGTTGTGGCAGATAGGTCTTGAAACAGCTGAATTTGCACCCCGTTCATCCTGATTTGTTCTAGCTGCCTCGCTCTCCGTAGTATGAGTTCTTTTTGCGGGTAGGAGGATATAGCTGCCAACACGTCTCTGGGTCTCTCCCCTGGTGCTCCAGTGCACTTTGGGCCCACTCTATGGATGCGGTCGATCCCCACTGCCTCTGAGTCTTGTGCTTCTATGATATCTCTGAAGACCTCCTGCACCGCTTTCCGTAGATCCCTGTCCGTGACCGATTCTGGCATATTTTTAATGCGAATGTTCAATCTGTGGGACCTATTTTCTAGGTCCTCGCACTGTTTTTCTAGGTTGTGGGTCAGGCGGACAAAGTGTTCTTGGGTTTCGCTGTTTTGCAGTGCCTCCTCTTCTGCGTTCTGCAGTATTTTTTCCAGGGTATCTGTCCTTCTTTCCAGGTTCGCAGTGTCGTGTTTAACATCATGGATAGCCTGCTGCATGTCGTGTTTGATTGCAGCGAATTGGTCCTGGACTGTCGACATGAGCTTGTCTTATAATTCTTTAAACCAGGAGTGCATATCTTCTTTTGTTGGGGGTAGGTCGCTGGAGGTGATGTGGGCCGCTTCCGTCGCGGGCAATGACGGCATGGCCTCGGGGGGCCTACTTCACGTCGATGCCGGGGTCTCCACCGCCCACATCTGTACCAGGTTAGAGTCCTGCTTAGCGGATTGCTGGTTCTGTTGGGATCCCCCTCCCTTCACTTTAGCTCTAGACATAGTACCGGCAATTCTGTCCGTGACTGTCCCTCTCTCTTCGATGGCTGCGCGGCGTTAGCCTGAGTGGTGACCCAAGGAAGGGCCTGCTGCATGCGTCAGTTTGTGCCGATGGTGATTCGGGGGGGGGGGGTTTTCTCTCCCTTTTGCGCTGCGCGGTCAGGGTGTCCTGCGGTTTCTAGCGCTCTCGGGGTCCGCCCGCCGCTGCGAAGGGGGGGAGATCTGGTAGTTGGGGGGAGCTCACCTTCCAGTCCTCCGGGCCGGAGGACTACTGCTGGCGCCCCTCAGCTCTGGGCATCGGATTGAGTTTGTTTGCTGCTCCCCTGCTCCCTCCGCGCGCTCGCCGGTCTCTGGTGGCGTCGATTCTGCTGTGTTGGGGTTCACTCCCGCCCGGGCAGACCGTGTCACCAGCCTCCTCTGTGCTGCACGGCAAACCGCCTCTCTCCGTTCCCTCGTTGCACTCCGGTCCTGCCCTGGGCTGCATCGGATGGATCGCTGGGGCGGTGGGGGAAGGGGTGGATTCCTCTCCGTGGCGTCCCTGGATGACAGGGGTCGGGGAGACTTCTTCCGTGTGCGTCCTGTGTCTTTGGATGATATTCGGTGCCGTGTATAGGATCAGCCACCCTCCGGAACGTTGCTAATTACGGTGCTGCTGAAAGGCCCGGCGGGAGCGAGTCTCACTCACGTCTCGCTGCGCCGGCGGCCATCTTGGAATCACCATTGGAGTATTTTAAAGAGTCATGAAAGAACCAAAGACCTCTTTCCTGAACCACTGGTGTTTGCTTATCAAAAAAGTAACAACTTAAGGAATATGTTGGTTGACACCAACGGATGGAATATAAATAAACATCCAAACAAGCACCCTGGGATGTATCCATGTCTCACATGTGGGAATCGTAATAACATCATAAAAGGATCCACAGTGTCACACCCACGAACAGGAGAGAAAATAAAACTAAAGCATTATGCAACATGTACCACAGAGAATGTGATATACAATATTAAGTGTCCCTGCAGGATATATTACGTTGGAGAAAATGCTAGAAAGGTTAGATTGAGACTGAATGAACACAAATCCTGCAATAAGAGTAACAATCAAGCCTCAGTCGTTGCAAGGCATTTTGCAGAAAAAGGGCATCCAGTTTCTCAACTGAGATTCCAAATATTGGAAATTGTTGCAACTAAAGGACACCACATTAACGCCAAAAGAAGCTCAATGCGAGGCCTGCTGGAATGAAAGATTAGACTGCCTTTCACCAGGTGGAATTAATGAAGAATGGGGCTTGAATTCTTTTACATAAACAAGTTATATTAATGATCCACATGATCAGCTAAATTGAATTTAAACACTGTTTTGAATACATTTCAGTACCACACCACTGTGGATGCATCACTGTGAACATCAAAGATTGTGCTACGAACATTGTAATTAGGATTCACCATCGATCATCCCAGAGCTCTTGAGCTGTTGGACTCATTCATAGGATTCTTTAGCACATAGGAATGTAGTTATTATGTACAAGAACAGTGAGCTTGATGGTTTTCATGACCTAATGACTCATTTTTGTTAATGCCTGTGAATTTGTATTTATCATTTTTTCTCTGTTTGAGTTTTGTATTTATTGAGTAATTAATTGGCATGTTTTATTTTTTATAGAATTTGACCAGCATTTGATGTGGAAGTATATTGCTATAGAGCATCACATTATTACTTCTGTCCAACATAGAATACAATATAGAAGGGTATTGAGCAATCAGAGTCACGACTGAACATTGTAGAGTATAATAACACACTATCTTTATGAATAGTAACAGCCCACTCCTAGAAGTACTTCTCTTTCAAGATTGAATTAAGTGATCAATATTTTCGACTTGTTTAAATGCACCTATGGCCCCATACTACCACAACTACCACTTCACCAGCATAAAGCATGAATTTCAGTCACCAAACGTGAACAGAATACACTTACGAACCCTAATGTGAGTACCTCTGTTGCCTACATTCAGTCACATTATTGGAACATTGATTAGTAGTATTATCAACCAAAATGCTCTGCATGAGCGCTAGAATATAATCACCAAACAATGTACACACTGAACATTGTTTATTTTGGACGTATTAAACTTAAATGTAAGAAATAGGGATTTGTCACCAGATAACCAATCCATTCCAACATGTCCGACCGAAAACAGATGAACGGCATCACATTTCCATAGTAACTGCCCTTCCAGCTTTTATTCCACCAGCGCCGGGAGCTTCGTGGTTTTCACTTCGCTGCCGATTGGTAACGAAGGTAATGTCACATTGATGTTTCCATAGTTATGGGGGGTGGGTCCAAGGAAGGGAAGTGATGTTGGGGGAAAGGATGTGATGGGTGATCCGAGGATGGGTTGGTCAGAATTACGTTCGAAGCAAATAAAGAAAGAGGTGTTCGGCAGCTTTCCGCGTTTGTGCTGTGAAATTCGAGGCTGTGGAGACTCCAGCCTGAACGCACAGGCCCCAGAAGAAGGGAGAAGCAGCCTGTCACAAGGTAGGCCAAGGCAACAGGGCCACCTAAGAAGGGTTCAGGGCAAAACCCACGCCACAGGAACACAGTAACAATGATGGTGCTCGTGCCCTGAAAGGCGGCCATTAATAGGAGATGAGAGCAAGGAGGCACAAGCCTCAATCAGTGTGAAATGTGGGGCACTAACAGCGCAGCAGGGAGTGGTGCTCGTGCCCCAGAGGCGGACACACCCTGAGAGACAAGGACTTAAGGAGGATCGCTCAGTGGCAACATGCGCGCATTGGAAGCAAGACGACATGAAGCAACAGAGGTTCGATCCCCAGGTCTGTGCTTTGATACCTCTGGGTATTTAGGCGCGTTATAAATACACAACTAAGACCAAAAAAACTCAATTCATGTAACAGCGCCTCAATGGTCACGGGCTGTGTGAGCGCTTTAAAAATGCTAAAAAAGAAAAGAGGAGAAAACAAGCAGAAGGTCAGGATATCCGATCAGGACAACGATCAAGGGGCACAAGCGCAGGGCCCCAAGGTGGCAGACCAAGTCCCATATAGACTGCCCGACACGCTGGCAGCTCAGATTCCAGGAGCAGTCGACATCACCGACACAAGCAACATGGGTCCCAGATGGAGCAAGTGGATCAGGGGCTTTGACCTGTATATGGGTGCCACAAGGCCCATAGAATAGGATCGCCAAAAATGCCTATTAAAACTAGCCGTGGGATATGCTACAAGGGAAATTATTGACAAGATGGCCCCCGACTCTATTGGCTCTATTCAAGAGCTGAAGGACGCACTGGCAGCGTATTTTACACCCCACACCAATGTGGACTATGAAAGACACCTGTTCCAGAGTACCAAACAGCAAAAAGGTGAGACTATGGATGCCTATGTCATGAGGCTGCACACCAAGATGAGCCATAGACTCACAGGTGGAGAGCTTCAATGCTCCTGCAACAGGAGAAAGCATCCACAAACTACAACCCGAAAGAAGGTCGAGAGTGAACGAGAGTCAGGAGATGACAAACAGAGGAGAGAGAGGAGAGACAGAAGAAGATATGTCATGAGAGTGAGACTGGAGCGACGGTCAAGAAGGCATGTACGCTACTTAGTGGAGCAACAACCATCTAACTCAGACCCCAGCTCCTTGGGAAGTGATCAGAAAAATAAAGCATACGTCTATGCTCTGGGAAATCCCACTGCAACAGCCCCACTCTGATCATCAAACTAAATGAACAACCCACTGAATTCCTGATTGACACGTGTGCCACCGTGAACGTTATCATTGAAGCAGTTTTCAAGGAACTTCATACAAGGCTGAAGCTGAGCCCCGCCGTTTTAGACATCTATGCTTTTGGTGCCAAGGAACACCTCAAGAGCCTAGGACAATTCGAGAGCACATGTCGATACAAAGGACATGAGAAAAGGATACCTGTTCACGTTCTGGCAACCGAAAAGGACAACGGGAGTATCCTAAGTTTCAAGGTGGTGGTCGACATGGGACTCATCCATACTCTCTACAACATCATGGTCCATAAATATATCGACCCCTTGGAAAGGATCACTAATCTATATCCCTGTATCTTCCGGGGCAACAGAAAAGTGAAAAATAGAGCGATCAAACTACACATAGATGAGTCCATACGTCCAGTGGCCGAACACTACCGTGGAATTCCGATTTACATCCAAAGGAAAGTGGAGGATGAACTACACAAGCAGGTTGAGCAAGACATCATCGAGCCAGCCACCGGCCCCACCACCTGGGTATCACCGATAGTACCAGTCCCGAAGAAAGGTTCTGAAGCGATCAGGCTGTGCGTGGACATGAGGTGCCCAAACCAAGCCATCCAGCGAGAGAGGCACTTGGCCCAAGGCATTACCGATATGATACACCTCTTGAACGGGGCCAAAGTATTCTTGAAACTGGACCTACAGAAAGGCTATCACCAACTGGTGTTGAGTCCTGAAAGCCGTAACATAACCACGTAAGGACTGTTTCGCTAGAAAAGGCTAAGTTTTGGGGCATCCTCGGCTGCGGAAATATTTCAGGCCGAGGTACACAATGTTATCAAGCATATACCCAACTGCCTTAATCATAGAGACGACATCCTGGTCTTCAGTACTGATGTCAGCAAACACGATGAGGCCCTCATGACCTCATGAAAGTGTGCAAAGGTATCTGATACACCAATCCACCCCAGCAGGGATAGACACTGGGATGGTAGCTTGTGAAACCGCAAGAGACCGGTCGTGCCAGATAATCTGCAAGGGTCTTCAGTCGGGCATGTGGAGAGGAGCCCGAGAGAAAGGAAGAGCAGCAGGGACATGATACACGCCGACGTGGAACGCTTGGTGCAGGTACGAGATGAACTAGCCCTGTCCGATGACCACCTTCTGATCAAAGACCACAAACTAGTAATCCCACTAGCTCTGTGAGCCAGGATCATCAAGATGGCTCATGAGAATCACACGGAGATGGCGTCAACCAAACACATGCTGCGCCAGAAAGTCTGGTTTCCCAATCTAAACTCCCTGAAGGCCTGCACCACCTGTAGCCTCATCACATCAAACCGACACCCCGAACCATTGAGAATGTCTGAATTTCCCAGAGGGGTATGGGAAGCAGTGGCGGCTGACTTCTTCGGGCCCATCAAAGGAGGGAAATATGTGCTGGCGGTCATGGACGAGTACTCGTAATATCCCGAGGCCGAACTTTTTTCCTCGATCGCTGCTCACCACGTCATACCAGCCCTGGACTGCATCTTCTCTGCCTATGGTGTCCTGAGTGTACTCAAGACTGATAACAGGCCCCTGTTTAATGGAGACCAGTTCACCCAGTTTGCGACCTATCTAGGTTTCCACCATCGCAAAATAACTCCACTGTGGCCCCAAGCCAACAGGATGATAGAGCGATTTATGGCTAATCTGAAACTGGCACTCCTAATAGCCAAACTGACAAGACAGCCCTAAGAACCAGTGCTAAACCAACTCATGAGAGACTATCGCAACACGCCTCACAGCACTACGGGACGAACACCCTCCGAAGTCATGTTTTGGGTGGAATCTCCAGACCCACATTCCTCAAGCTCCGCTACAAGAACAAGCTCTGCTACAAGGACTGGCAGCCGGCCTGGATCGGGAACTATGAAAAATAGATGAGGCCGCCAAGGAACGAATAAAGGACTATGCTGATCGAAGACAAAGTGCCCGGTCACCAGAGATTGAGGTAGGAGACGTCGTGGGCGTACAACAGACACAAACTCATAAGCACACCCCCATCTTTCAAGCAGAGCCACTGCTTGTCACTCAAAAGAAGGGGTCCATGATTCCAGCGGAGGGCTCTGGAGGCCCTATCACAAGGAACTCTTCACATTTCAAGAACAATCCCTCTCTCGGAACGCATCTGCTCAGTGGGCGTGTAGTCATCCCTATTGATTATGTCTCATATGACCCCTATCAAGGAGATCATGGGGACACAGTTGACTCAGATCTTGAGGGTCCCATGGAGTGTGAAGCCAGTGGGAAACCTAAGAACAGGCAAGCGCACGCCAGCAGCGAGCTCGGAACAAGCTGCGCTGCTGGATTAAAGAAATGGGCTAGGAGGCCCGCTTAGGATGTTTGCCTGTTGTGGACATCCTGGCACCTGTTTAAAAAGGGGGAGATGTCACGATGATGTTTACATAGTTATGGGGGAGGGCGGGTCCAAGGAAGGGAAGTGATGTTGGGGGAAAGGATGTGATGGGTGCTGGGTGGAGGGGGTTGATCAGAGTTACGAAGGAAGCAAATAAAGAAAGACGTGTTTGGCAGCTCTCTGTGTCTGTGCTTACTTCCACATGCACTGCGCGCAGCGAGTGAGGCCTAACCAGGTGCCGATGGGTAAGACCGCATACGTCCTGAACAAGATACACTTATGGATGCAAGTCCTTTATAAGTTATATGCCTTAGTTCCTTTATATGTCATTCTCTGAATAGTTGGGTTTAATAAAAGGGTACCTGTACGTACCATAGGCCCTCCAGGTAAACTTATATATCAAACGAATAATAAACAATGGGCCTAGGCACAGATGAGGCTAGAGGGAAGATTTAAAAAATATACAAATTTTAAACTTTTAGAAAACAAAATGAATTACATTTACCTAAGGACACAATTTTCAAAATAATTTTACCCCAACCTATTGCACATCATAAATTCATCTCATCAGTCTCTATTCTCTCATACTTTCACACATACCATCATTATCTCAAATTTGTAAACAAAAGTGCATAAACACAAAAGTCATTGCACAAAAAACACACAGAGAACAATAAACAGTCCAGTTACTGTCAATACTGTTTTATCACGTATATGTGATCAGTTTTTGTTCATAGAACAACTACAATTGTTATCCCAATGATCTACATATGTTTCGGTCTTCTATGGACTATTCTGTCCTTCGTTTGTTCGACCTTCCTCAGGATCTAGGAACCACAGTTCCTGGTTCCCACAGTAACTGAACAAGTTGTCTTCTGGAATGTGACCCTAAAATATAAACACAAAATGTTCTAATCCGTCTCTGACCTCTTTATTCATAGCGACAAAATTGCATTATGTACAACCATCGATTAGATGGTGTTCACCCCCACTCACCGCTAACCAGAGATGTATCCGGGGCAGTGTGGAGGCCGATAATCAATTCACCAGGACTCTGCTAGTGATTTGCAGACACCTGGAAAGTATAGGACATAAAGTGTGTTACTCCCTTTGTCCTAGTTTCTATACTGGTTTTTTCCAAAAAGTTACATTTATATTTATTTTCATTACTTACATCAAAATTATCTTTAGCTGTAGAGATGATGCTTCACCTCGACTCCCAAATGGAGCTGCACTTTCTTTACCCTTTTCTGTTTTCTTTTTCTGGTATCAATGGCCACTAGAATGAGACAGAGAGCCAACACTCAATGGTCAGGAAAATCATTCCTAGTTAGATGAAATGAGCTTTGCATGTACGGGACAATAGTACTTATGTAAAAGTGGTAGATATTAGGTACTCACCTAATATGTAATGGGTACTTTTGACCACATAATTGTTGTATGACCGATATAAGATTCACTGTGGGACAAAATCGAAGAAATCCTGTTTAACGTCTCCAATTTATGCTCATTCAAGGCATCGTAGAGATTGCTTCAGTACATTCAGATTTAAATCTTGTGCGGACATCTACCATGCACTCCGCAATACTCTGCTCTTATAAACATGGCAAAATACAGTGTATGTCCTAACAACTGGCACTGATGCCATACAGGCAGCGTAGAAACTGTCCAAAACTCAAACAAGTGTGCCCCGTGATCAGTGCGAGCGGTCGGGACTCCTGCTATGGTTACACTCCCGTCCCGCTTCACAAGTAGTTACAGAGTGTGGCGTTGCCGTCGGGACTCCCACTATATTTACATCCTCTGTCCCGCTTCACAAGTACTTACAGAGTTTGGCGCCGCGGTATAATACTATCAATGCTCGCGGACATGTGCTTACTTTCTTATCCTTTTAGATCAGTCTCGCCTCTCCCGTATCAAAGGAAATGAATGAATGAGTTGCACGGCTCTCGTCTCATACACAAATGGTCTTTGAAAAATGGGCTGTCCCTATTTTCAAGGACCCTTACACAATGGTCATATGAAAAGGACATAAGGACAAAATACCGATTAACTCCTGTTGGACTCTGAGGGTCACAATGCGGAAGTAAAATTACACATAACTGCCTAAAATGGAATGTTTAGAACTTTCTCACCTTTAAATTATGCATGTATCAGCTTATTCCAATCAATGGAAATGTTCAACCCTTGTTTGACGCTGTTCAAAGAATGTATCCATCTTTGTTCAGCGTGATGCAGGATCACTGACATGTCACCACCTCTTGTTGGTGTTTTAAACTTCTGCAGTACAAACCACTGAAAAAACTAGAGAAATTAGAGGAGGAACTTAACAAATTTAAACAATTAAATTTGGACCGTAAAATCAACAACTTTAAAAAAAGATTTACAAGGAAGAAAGGACATACGCATATTTACGGGAAGGCTTTTACACTGAGACAACAAGTGGTCCATACCAACGAAGACCATATATATTCGTTACCTTCTCTAATTCATCTGGTTCGTCAAGTGGTTCCGAGGAGCCTAACACAGGAGCATCCAGTGTGAATCCTGGGAACCAAAGAGGCCAATCAACTGTTTTTTTCAAAGAGGGGGTCAAAGAGACGGCCGAGACGGCGACAACAACAATTCGGCTAGGGCGTCAGGACACGCCAATGGTACCAAAATCAATAGAGAGAGACAAGATGCCCATTGTTAATCTCTCGTCAGTGATCCTTACAGGTCCGGACCAGGAACTCCTGGCTAAAGGTTTATCCTTTGTCCCAGTAGCCACGACTGACACATTTACTTGCGAAATGGAGATATTTAGAAATATCAAGCTAAAACATTATTTTGAGATCTATATCCCAAGTCAAAACAGAAATAAAACTGGCTCAGGTATGAATACCACACAGGAGATACCTAACATCACAGGACTGAAAATAAATCTCACTTTACACCTTTGGCATATGTGTGCCTGCCTGAAATCTTGACTTTTGAAAACAAAGTGACTAAATAGGTACAGGAAGCATTGAAAGAACACAACTACCATCGGAATAACCTAAGGAGGGACGAAAGAGATAGTCTAAAGAAACAGCCGATAAAGGAGGAGGCATCATTTTGATGGACACTAGTATATATGATGATGAATGCCTGAGACTTCTAAGTGATGTAGGTTCATATAGAAAGCTAGGTCATGATCCGACCGAAAGGCTTCAAAATGAGATAGCAACCCTTATGGAACATGCAGCAGAAAAGGAGTGGATATGCAAAGAGGAACAGCTGTTTCTTTGCAAAACCCATCCGAAGAGAGCAGCATTTTATACCTTGCCGAAAATACACAAGAACCCACTGTGTCTACCAGGGAGAACAATAGTGTCAGCCATAGATTCCCTATTGGAACCTTTGTTGATTTACACAGAGTTTTTTCTGAAATCACATGTAGCACTTATGCCGGCATTCATTAAGGACACAACTAATATGATCAACATCATGAAGGAGATAGTCATAGAAAGCAAGGACATTCTAGTAACAATGGATGTGGAATCCTTGTACACATCCATCCCACAGAAAGAATGCCTGGAAGTACTTGGTTTGGTTTTGGACAAAAGTGAAACACCACACAATCCCCCAACGAGCTTTATTCAGGAATGCGCAAGATTGGCCATGAGTCAAAACCTTTTTCTCTTCAAAAAGCACATCTATAAACAACTAAAGGGTGTGAGTATGGGGGTCACATTTGGACCGGATGTGGCCAACCTATACATGGCAAACTTTGAGACGTTCCTATCTGGCCCCGAGAACAGCCTAAGCAAACAAGAGTTCCAGGGAAAGGTGGTTGTCTGGAGGTGTTTTATCGACGACATCTTCCGAATTTGGAGAGGGTCAGATGAATCATTGACAAGATTCTCGAAAATGGATAAACTTGTGTGATCCTAATATAAAGTTCACCATGGAGAGAAGTCAATGAGATATCAGTTTTCTAGATCTGCTGATCAGGAAGAACACAACAACTCTGGAAACCAACCTTTACAAGAAAAAAACAGATAAAAACAGCCTTACATTTCTCAAGCTTTCACCCTAATGGACAAAAACAAAACCTTCTGTATGGCCAATTTCTGCAGATCCGGAGAAATTGTAGCCAAAATGATGACTTTAAACATCATGCTGAAACCCTTAAAGAGAGATTGATTGATTGAGGGTATCCTAAAAAGTTGGTCAAACAACAATACAAGAGGGCAGCTAATACCCATCGTGAAATATGTCTTACAACTAGGCTAAAACCTGAAAACAAAAGACTGGTGTGTGTTTTAACTTTCTCACCTATTAGTAACATATTGGAGAAAAGCGTCAACAAAAATTGGCATTTGATAACACGGGAGGGCAGTCTAGCTAAAACACCATTATTCGCCTTCAAAAGAAATAAGAACTTAGTCAAAAACTCGTCCCCACCTGTACTGAAGAAAAAAGAGTGGAACAGACTGTGAGAAATCAATGGGGCCTTGAACCCATTGTGGGCCACTACAAATGTGGGAACTGTGTTGCTTGTGAATTCACTGAAACAAGAAAAACATTTGAATGGGGTGCAATAAAATGGAAAATGAAGGCACATACCAACTGCCTGACGACCAACGTGATATACATAATTATGTGTCCTTGCAATGAGATCTATGTGGTAAAACCACTCGCCAGATACGCCAACGCATATCGGAACATCGCTCCCGCATACGCAATAAAATCGCGGATAAAACCCTGGTCGATCATTTTTTACAAGAAAGACATTCAGACAGGGACAAGAGGTGGTTTGTATGCAGAAGTTTAAAACATGAACAAGAGGCAGTGACATGTCAGTGATCCTGCATTGCGCTGAACAAAGATGGATACATTCTTTGAACAGCGTCAAACAAGGGTTGAACGTTTCCATTGAATGGAATAAGCTGATACATACATAATTTAAAGGTGAGAAAGTTGTAAACATTCCATTTTAGGCAGTTATGTTGAATTTTGCTTCGGCATTGTGAACCTCAGTGTCCAACAAGGGTTCATCTGTATTTTTTAACAATTTGCCAAAAAAGTAAAATAGGGGGTCAAGTGTGAACCCCCAAAGGATTAAGGGGATTGAGTCTGTTTTCGGTGACTACAGGGACATGGATCCCACTGTTAACAATGTCTGGTCGGGATATGAGGATTATCTCCTTTTTGTATGACCATTGTGTAAGGGTCCATGAGAATAGGGACAGCCCATTTCTCAAAGACCATTTGTGTATGAGACGAGAGCCGTGCAACTAATGCACTCCTTTCCTTTGATACGGGAGAGGCGAGACTGAATTAAAATGATAAGAAGGTAAGCACATGTCCGCGAGTATTGATAGTATTATACCGCAGCGCCACACTAATTACTTGTGAAGCGGGACGGGGGTGTAAACATAGCAGGAGTCCCTATCGCTCGCAGCGATCACGGGGCACACTTGTTTGAGTTTTGGACAGTTTCTACGTTGCGCGTATGGCATCAGTGCCAGTGGTTAGGAGATACACTGTATTTGGCCATGTTTATAAGAGTGGAGTATTGCGGATTGCATGGTAGATGTCTGCAGAAGATTTAAATCTGAATGTACTGAGGCAATCTCTACTATGCCTTGAATGAGCATAAATTGGAGACATTAAACAGGATTTCTTCGATTTTGTCTCCACAGTGAATCTTATATCGGTCTTACAACACTTATGTGGTCAAAAGTACCCATTACATATTAGGTGAGTACCTAATATCTACCACTTTTATATAAGTACTATTGTCCCGTACATGCAAGGCTCATTTCATCTAACTAGGAATGATTTTCCTGACCATTGAGTGGTGGCTCTCTGTCTCATTCTAGTGGCCATTGATACCAGAAAAAGAAAACAGAAAAGGGTAAAGAAAGTGCCGAGGTGAAGCATCATCTCTACAGCTAAAGATAATTTTGATGTAAGTAATGAAAATAAATATAAATGTAACATATTGGAAAAAACCAGTATAGAAACTAGGACAAAGGGAGTAACACACTTTATGTCATATACTTTCCAGGTGTCTGCAAATCACTAGCAGAGTCCTGGTGAATTGATTACCGGCCTCCACATTGCCCCGTATACATCTCTGGTTAGCGTTGAGTGGGGGTGAACACCATCTAATCGATGGTTGTACATAATGCAATTTTGTCGCTATGAATAAAGAGGTCAGAGATGGATTAGAACATTTTGGGCCTCATTCCGAGTATGGCGGTAAGGGATAGCGGCCACCGGTAACGAGACCGGTGGCGGTATTCCCTTACCGCCATACTCCGAGTTCCCTCTGCGCCCTCGCCCTTAACGCCTGCTTTGAGCAGGTGTTAAAGTCGAGGGCGCAAAGGGGCCTCCAAGCCAATAACGGTGACCGTAATGAACGGTCACCGTTATTTGCATCTTCCCCATTCCCATTGAGCCCTAAGGGGGCTCATTTGGGAATGGGGAAGAGCCTTGGTGAATGGGGAATTACCGCCCCGCCGACCTTGGAATGGGGCGGTGATTCCGCCACCCACCAAGGCGCTGCCGGTCCGGGTACGGCGTCAACCAAGGCGTTAATAGCGCCATTGGTTAGCGCCGTACTCGGAATGAGGCCCTTTGTGTTTATATTTTAGGGTCACATTCCAGAAGACAACTTGTTCAGTTACTGTGGGAACCAGGAACTGTGGTTCCTAGATCCTGAGGAAGGTCGAACAAACGAAGGACAGAATAGTCCATAGAAGACCGAAACATATGTAGATCATTGGGATAACAATTGTAGTTGTTCTATGAACAAAAACTGATCACATATACGTGATAAAACAGTATTGACAGTAACTGGACTGTTTATTGTTCTCTGTGTGTTTTTTGTCCAATTACTTTTTTGTTTATGCACTTTTGTTTAAACATTTGAGATAACGATGGTATGTGTGAAAGTATAAGAGAATAGAGACTGATGAGATGTAATTATGATGTGCAATAGGTTGGGGTAAAATTATTTAGAAAATTGTGTCCTTAGGTAAACGTAATTGGTTTTGTTCTCTAAAATTATAAATTGTGTATATTTTTGAAATCTTCTCTCTAGCCTCATCTGTGCCAAAGCCCATTGTTTATTATTTGTTTGAGTCTCTGAATAGTGCCAGCACTCTTCGTTTTCACACGTGAAGAAGCTGTAAATGCACAGTAGTTGAATGTTCGTCATCTCAGCACATGTACTGGTAAGGATCGTTCTACGATAAGTTCACTCATTTAAGGCTTATGACACAGTTGTGTTCTGACATGGTCATACAATATTCTCATACTTTATTATACAGTGACAGAAGACCCACGTTGCGCATTAAGATTTCCTCCGAGGGAGGACACGCTATTTTCAGCAGTCGCATGGCTGTTATTACAGCACTTATATCGGTAAGCATAATCCCCTGACATGTTATCACATTTAAGACTTGACAAATAATTTAACTATCATGAGCTCTTTCTTCTTTTTTTCTTTTCTCTTTTTTCTTTCAATTGGTGTTGAATTTGAATTGTGGCTTTGGTATTCCACAACACGTACGTATTAACACATTATGTAACACCTATGTTGCCTCCTATGTATGATATTAACATGCACAAAAGGAACACTGATGCTATACGTTTATACATTGATGATTACTATTGATTGTTATAACCTCTGTAATGGAATTTGTGCTAATTGCTATTTAGACAATGAATTGCAATTGTCTGAACTAATATAGGATTTAATAGGCCCTGATGAAGGACAATCTGGTCCAAAATGCATTGGTCCTCGAATGCATCTAGGCAGAATATGAGAGAATATTTACTTCTAAATAGCACTTATGAATAAATTAATAAATACACATAAGAATTGAATAATTATTGAATATTGGAAAGATTTTGAAAACCACATATGTGGATTTTGGGAGTGCAGCCCACAACGTTGGCTTCATAGCCAAGGTCTTTCTTTGCACACCACCCACCATGTATGATCATCTGGCCATGTTGGAATTCTATAAAATGTGGAATCAGGGGGGCTGTTAAAACTTTACACCTGATCCTTGAGCAATGTTCTCCAATGATTATGTTGATGGGGCGTGAGATTTGTCCTACATAGTGTAGTCTGCATGGGCATTCTATAATGTATATGACTTTGCTTGGAAAAATGTTTGAGTCAATTCTTTGCCTTGAATCTCAAAAGTTTTCACCTTTTTTGTCAAGCGACATACCTTGCAGTTGCCACACAGCTAATGGCCCATGATCCCTCTGAGGTTCCAGAGGGTACTTCTTGTACCTTTTTTGTCACAACATCTAATATTCTTTTTAAGTTCTTGGCTCTCTGGAGGCACATCCTTGATTAGGGTTCTTCTGGCCTGCTCAGTTGTATTAGGGGCCAGAATATTTTTATTATGGCTCTTGTTTTTCCTGTGTCTGGACCAAACATGGTTACACATGTGATGGTCTCATCCTTTTCAACTTGTATCCTGGGGGTGAATAGAGTTTCTCTTGGAGTGCGGTCCATGCAAGGGTCCTGTAGCAATCTACTGGTTGATGTGTCAAGGTGCTTCATGACAGGTCATCTGGGGCAGTGTTACTATGTCTGGTAATCAAGGTGCACAGATGTTCACACTTGTGCTGTCTTGGTCATGGGTGGTCCTGTTGAGTGGTGGAATGTGGAAGTTGCACTTTTCCACAGAGGTGCCATCCACTGTGGATGGGGGGGAGCCGTGCATTCACATGTGGCCACGTGGAGTCGTTGCCATGGGGTGGGTGGACCTGCTCTGGAGTGACAATGTTGTGCCAAGTGCTGCACTCTCCCCCTGACCTCTCATGCCAGGCAGAGCAGGTATACAGTGTGCGTCAGCATCAGCAGCTCACCACCAGCCCTCACTATCAGTTCCCTCGATGGCAGCACTGCAGTGTTCTCATGAGTTTTGTGCACTCTATGGTTGCATAGGTTGATGCTTGTTGTGGTCTGCAGTTACACATCCTCATGTCATCTGTGCATCCCCTGGCTGTTCCATGCTGATTTTTGCTTCTGGAATCCACACTCACCTCACCTGTGTTCCTTCTCCCCCACCCCCTTTTCAGGGTTGTTTCTGCTTTCCAACTTTGTACTTGGTAGTACCGGTGCATCTCGTTGGGTGCTTGTTGACACTTCACCAGCCCGTTTCATATAGTGCGTGTGTCCCCAAGGTCCAGGCACACAGTGTTTCAGTCGACCATAGTGCAATTACTGGTAGTGGGAGGTTAACGTCACTCACTCTATGGGGGCTGCTCGGATTGGATGCTGTGTCCTGTCCGTTCCATATAAATGCAGGGTGTGTGAAATGCTGTTTGTGTGTGAATTTGATGACATACTGGGTGAGGTTCCGTCCGTGCTGTAAGGTACTCATGGTGGCAACAGTAAAGACAGACTCAAGTGATCACAGTTCAAGGGTGTTTAATAAACTGCAAACGTGAGTGAGATAAATACCTAATCTAAACCTAATTGTAAGATGGGAGCAAGCTTCGACCATCAAACGAAAAATAAGGCAGTCCTTGTGGTGTCTTGTCAAATAAAAAAGGCCTATACTAAAAAAAAATATTGCCAAACCTTACAACTAAATACAAAAGAGTGTGGGACAGGATTAGTAAGAAAGAAGTGTTCACAAATAATATGTCAGTGTGCAGTAGTAGGGGGCTCCCTTCCCCTTAATTTTGAGCACAGGATAATGTGGAACCTCTGAGCACAGGACACCGAGCTTTCCTAGCACAAGACCACAGTTCAGTTTCTCATTTTATCAGGAGCCTCGATGGCCAAGTCTCTTTTCCCTTAAAAGTCTCTTGCCTTCAAGGGTCGGAAAAATAAACCAAAATAACAGACAAAAGTTCCTTTCAAAGGTTTGTGGGGTAATGCTCTTCACCCTTGAATCTCCCGTCTTCCAGGCTTGGATCTGGAACCAATTCTGTATCAATAGCAGGACCTTCGGTGTATGACTCTCCTGCATCCGAGACACTGACAAGTTTAAACCAAACCAAAAGTTCCTTTTGTACGATAGTTTAGGGTGATCATGGATCAAACTTGGGTCCCCTTCTTCCGGGCGCTGACCCTTCTTGATTCTCTTTTTCGGGTGATAGTGGTTCACCCCTGGGTGCCCCTCTTCTGGGCAGTGACCCTTCTCAATTTCCAGCCTCCCTCCCCCAGGTTCACTATGGCTCTTGATTAGGGTGATAATTGCTCACCCCTGGATCCCCCTCTTCTGTGTACTGACCCTTCTCGAATCTCAGCCCCCCTCCACTGGGTTCACTATGGCTTGGCACAAAAACAGTTCATCATAGACATCCCTCTACCAGGTTCACTTTTGTCTACACACTGTTTCCTGGGACTTTACACTTCACCCCTCTTTATTGGCATTCCTCTCCCGAATTCACTCTTGCCACTTCCCATTTCGTAGGTGTCAGCTTGTCATCCCTAGGACTCCCCCTCTTCCAGGTTTAGACCCTTTCTCGACTTCAGTACATTTTACCTTTGGTTCACAAGCCTCAATGTCTTTTTACACAATGAACTGTTGATTTCCGTCCATCGGGTTCACTCATGTCACACATACAGTTATGTCTTTTCTTCTTTAAACAGGATTTGTCTCCCATAGCTTTCACTGGGTTTCTCAGTCAAAGGCATTGACTAGACACCTGTATGAACACCTTGACTGTTCCTTGATGGCCGTACCAGGGCCTTCTGGTATTAGCAGTTTCAACAAACGCTGGCTTGACCAGAGTCTCTCAAGTTAGCACGTGGTGCTGAATCCTTCTTCAGCTGGTCTTCCCTTTATTCTAACAGTTCTTTGAACTTCCCTTAAATTGCTAGTTTGCGATTCTCGTTCAACACAGTTTGGTTCTTATCGGTTCTCCCCTCGATTCACTGGAAGTCATCCCTTGGCTTTTCAGAGTAGCTGGATTCCAGGCTGGTACCACGGTAGCAGGAGTCTCCCTCAGTCCAGTTTATCAGCGAGTGCATGCTCCTTGTACCTTTGACATCTGTTGCAACACACTTGGGCGATTGTCCACGCCTTACGATTTCCTCTGCAGAGGATTCACAGGTCTGAGTCAAAAAGGGCAAGGTTGCGTCTCTCATTGTTATACTCTCCATATTTGCCGCCTTTCTCTTCCTTTTTAACTGTTGGGTCTGGATAGCTGCTCGTCCTGTGCTCTCGTGCTCCACCTTTCATCCCTGTGGGGATGGAAAAGGGCTGTCAGGGGGTGGGTGTGTGTGTGTGTGTGTGTGTGTGTGTGCGCTTGCGAGAGATTCTGGGCTATTGCCTGACCCTTGTGAACCCCAGGACCTGGGGCCCTTTAAGACAAGGTAGCAATACTTAGAGATGGATGAGGATGCAGAACGTACTCGTAAATAAATAATCAGACCAACTCAGGAAGTTGGCAAGACACATACAGCCTGATTCATGGATTACTTGCGCTGAAAAAAACAAGATTTGTGTGGCATTCTGCCCCCAAATCCCCATTTGTTAAACAGGGATTTGCGGGCAGAATGGCACACAAATCCTGTTTTTTTTCAGAGCAAATAATCCATGAATCAGGGTCTGTATTGTTTTAGTAACAATTATCTAAAACGGGGAGTTACAACAGACATCAATGGACGTTTGCTCGATTTTTTGTCAGAGCATTGCATGAAAAACCCAATCTATTATACTACAAATGTGTCACTACTGACGTCATCCTATGTGGCAAACTAAGAAAACCTACAAGGGGATGTGATAGGCTTAAAGGGAATATCTAGGTTAGGTATACATTTTAACTAGAGGGAGTTGTGATTGGGTTTCTAAGATCAACTAAGCCCATCCCAAGTACAAGTCATCTTCCGTGTCATACTAAACAACACCCCTATTGGTTACACAAACTATAGTGCTCCTTAATACATGGCCCTCTATAATTGGTTGGAATGCTTGTAACCTTCTGTAATATTCCGCAAGCCAGCAGCTCGCAAGCTGGACACCCCAGGAGCTGGGGGGTGAAATTAACTTCACCTCCTCACCAAATTATCCCAACATCCATCATCACTCTTGGATTCTGCCATTCAATTAGGCTTTGAACTCTGCCTTTTAGAGGCTCACTGTGCCTGAGAATAAAAGAGAGTGTGGCATGGTCTTATCTGCTGGTTTTGGTGTAGCTCGACCGACAGTCTATTTTCATTTTACCATGTGACTGTAGACCACATTTTGAGCTTCATCGTTGCGTTGTAATACCATTAACTGAAGACATCTTGGTACTCTCACCGGCTTTCAGTAGTTTTCCATGACTTCAAACAGGAGCTGCACTTGCTTCTCATGTTCATGTATCCTTTTGAGTAGACAATTAGGCTCACGGCGGCCTCGACTTTTTGACACTGGGCCAGGCAAGCCATTCGCAAATTCTCCTTCGCCATCAGTTATTTGTAAAGTAAAGTTCACTGTGAAACATCCAGGATATATATATATATATATATATATATATATATATATATATATATATATATATATATATATATATATATAATATTCAGGAAAGAAAATGTGTTATAAGGACGTTATGGTTACAAGTAAAATCGAAACCCCCATGAAATTCGCCAGTTATGGTAAGCTAAGCAACCATAACTCGCGCCACCGCCATGCACTGCTAAGACTAACACCCAGGACATCAAAGACGACATCACAAATATCATTGATGACATCACTGAATTTCAGGGGGTCTTCCCTTTTACTTGTAACCATAATGTCCTTTTAACCATTTTTTTTTAACTGAATTTCATCGGTTTTTAGTAGTGCAACTTAACGATAACGTCCCTTTAACAAAGTTTTTTCATTGAATTTCATGTTTTTATTAGTGCAACGTAACTATAACGTCCCCTTAACAAAGTTTTTTCATTGAATTTCAAAGGTTTTTATTAGTGCAACTTAACCATAACGTCCACTTAACAAAGTTTATTAATTGAATTTCATAGGTTATTATTAGTGCAACTTAACCATAACGTCCCTTTAACCAAGTTTATTCAGTAAATTTCATGGGTTTTTACCAGTGCATGATATTTTCCTACAACTTACTAATATCATACTTACCAAATATAACAATATTTGTGGCAAATTTACAAAGTGTCACCTTAAAACTCTGCCTGCCATTTCCCACCTTCGAGAATCATTTTTAACACTTCTATACAATTTTTGCAACTATTTCAACTAGTTTTGCATCCGTAGACATCTACGAACATCGGACTTCATTGCGAAACTTCCGGACAGTGCCACCTGACCATACGCTGGTGCGCGGCATGATGACGTGTCTGAGAACCCGTCCGCAATTGCACAATAAGATCCATCTTTCGCAGACAGCTCGGAACAGCATTTTCTACTGATCTAGGAACTTTCAACTTCAAAATTTCCCTAGCACACCCCCTACACCTTTTCATACTCATTATCCATTACCAATCTAGTACACAGTACATACTTGGAAGAATTTTGTCAAAACTGCTATTTATCTTAAAAATGGCACCAGTTATAGCCATCCCTCCTCCTCAAGAGCCACCACCACCACCAGCTGGAGGACCTTCACAACAAGAAAAGCACAGTACTTTGAAAGACAATGAAGAGGACCAAGAAAATGAGGTAGAGGAAGTGCCTACTTCTAGCACTAAGATCGAATCATGGGTGTGCCAGTTCTTTGCTACTGTTGGGAGTGTACCAAAGGCTAAAGCTACCAAAGTGAAATGCACTGAGTGCAATTTTGTACTCAGTAGCAGACTACCTGGTCAGTACTCCTACATGACCACCTCCATGCGCCGCCACACCAAATCCAATGACCGCAATGCTCTCAGAAAGGTTATTCCTTTCTCAGCAAGTAGTAAGCTGTCTTCCTCCACCGCATCTTCCTCGACAAAAACTGTAACCACACAGCCTGATGTCTACGGGCATTGGTGCATTATAAATAAATAAATAAGGAGGGCTACGGACCATTATCGTCCATTGCAGCCCCTAAAATGCGGGATAAAGGCCATTAGCACCCCTGGTTCCCAAAGCGGGAACCCAGGGTGCTAAAACATAGATTTTTCTTCCTATAGCGGGACGCCTGTGGAGAATCCTTTTCCAAGACAGCCAACATGGAAAGAGAAGGCGGGGCTCCATAAACAGCCCCTCTTCCCTTGCCATGGCAGCCTGCAAAACCCTATGAACACATTACCACAAGCACTTTTTTTTCCCTTTCAAACCTACCCTACCTTCGAATAACTTTACAACATAGCCGGTCCCAGGTAGACATAGCCACTTTAACACCATTTTCCGTCCCTAGCGGTCATGACCAGTAGCCAGATTGTCCGTGTCATAACCTTATGCCATGACCCAGACAATCTGGCTACTGCCCACGCCAAAAGGCTATACCTCAGTCACCAAAGATATATGACTATTTTTTGTACCTACATTATTACACTTGTCAAAAAATAACACACAGGCACATTTGCAAAACCACGTTTTAAACAAAAAACCAAAAGAGGTACCCACGCTAATGACAGTCCTAATTGCTGTCAGTTATTTTGGTTGAGTCTCAATATTAGTACAAGGTATATGCTTTCAAAAGAAAGTCACAGGAACAAAACCCAAAGAAAAGAGGACCTAAGAGTACAAACAGTAAATTTAATATTCAAAACACATATTGTTGTTCAAATAACATTCTTACATGAGTTAAGGAAAAATTAACAAAACAAGAAAAAGACATAAAACATAGCATTCATCATATGTACATAAGTACACCAAGAGTGGTATACTCATCAAAGAGCAGTTTGGATAGTTTTCAATAAACTTAATTTGATGAAAATATCCTCACAGGCAACTGATTGTTCATGTGGACTAAGTATTAACAGGGTATATAAAAAATTACCCTGGTAGGTAGAGAAGAAATCATTCAGTCAACTTGATTTATATGGTTGTCTGCCATATGGTTATCTGTAAAACCATGCTTTAATGTCCTTGCCAATGCTCCTCACGAGTTTGCTCGAAATCCGCCCATGTTTTATTTTTTAAAAAGTGTCAAAATGTATGTACATACAATAGTCATATAACTTAGCCCCCACTCGACAAAATACATTCAGTCTTTACACAAACATTGAAGGTTTGGTCTATAATCTTTCACAAAACTTTTGTCCACATTCATCAAATAGCAACAAAGTTATAAGCCATCAAAAAATGTTGAGAACCCCCCTCTTGAGAAAACCATTTATATCTAGATCCAAATCGTTTTGCCAAATGTTGTGCAGATTCGTCAAATGACACCAGATTTATATGCCTTTAAAATATTTTGGGACCCCTCCTCTAATTTTGCCCCCTCTTGACGGAAATCCCCAAAAAATTAGCAAAACCATTCAGGATTAGTTCTAGAATAAAATTGCAAAATTACATGCAGTTTCATTGAGGGGCGCAAAAGTTATAAGCCATCCAAAAACTGCTTTTCCCCCAACCCTGTAATGCAGAAATAGGTACAGATGTTCTAGGACATGGGTGCACAACATACGGCCCGCGGGCCAGTTGCGGCCCGCCATGCCCTTTTGACCGGCCCGCGAGGCACAAAGACTTTCCTAATGGAGGGCGGCCCGCGGCCGCCCTCCATTAGGAAAGTCTTTGTTGTCTTCCGGGCCGGTGAAAACACTGGCCCTCATTGGCTCAGCACACACACGCATCAAGTCGCTCCTACGAGCCACGTAATGCGTGTGTGCTGCACCAATGGAGGGCCAGCACTACGGCTGGCGTGGCCCATAAGGCTTGATGCCGGAAGGCATTTCAGCCTTGGACCATGCCAGCCGTAGTGCGATTCCAGCTTACCTGCCGCTTACCTGCCTTCCAGCCTTCCAGCACGTCTCCGGTAAGTGGTCTGTTTGTGTTTGTGTGTCGGGTTTGTTTTGCTTTATGTTTGTGTGTATGAATGTTTGTGTTTGAATGTATTTTGTGTATATGTTGAGATGCGGGGTGGGGGGTGTGTCGGATGTGTATGAATGTTTGTGTTTGAATGTATTTTGAGTGTATGTTGAGATGCGGGGGTGGGGGGGGTGTGTCGGATGTGTATGAATGTTTGTGTTTGAATGTATTTGAGTGTATGTTGAGATGCGGGGGTGAGGGGGTGTGTCAGATGTGTATGAATGTTTGTGTTTGAATGTATTTTGAGTGTATGTTGAGATGCGGGGGTGGGGGGGTGTGTCGGATGTGTATGAATGTTTGTGTTTGAATGTATTTTGTGTGTATGTTGAGATGCGGGGGTGGGGGTGTGTGTCGGATGTGTATGAATGTTTGTATTTGAATGTATTTTGTGTGTATGTTGAGATGTGGGGGTGGGGAGGTGTGTCGGCTGTGTATGAATGTTTGTGTTTGAATGTATTTGAGTGTATGTTGAGATGCGGGGGTGAGGGGGTGTGTCGGATGTGTATGAATGTATGTGTTTGAATGTATTTGAGTGTATGTTGAGATGCGGGGCGGAGGGGGTGTGTCAGATGTGTATGAATGTTTGTGTTTGAATGTATTTTGAGTGTATGTTGAGATGCGGGGGTGGAGGGGTGTGTCGGATGTGTATGAATGTTTGTGTTTGAATGTATTTTGTGTATATGTTGAGATGAGGGGGTGTGTCGGATGTGTATGAATGTTTGTGTTTGAATGTATTTTGTGTATATGTTGAGATGCGGGGGTGAGGGGGTGTGTCGGATGTGTATGAATGTTTGTGTTTGAATGTATTTTGTGTATATGTTGAGATGCGGGGGTGAGGGGGTGTGTCGGATGTGTATGAATGTTTGTGTTTGAATGTATTTTGAGTGTATGTTGAGGTGGGGGGTGTGTCGGATGTGTATGAATGTTTGTGTTTGAATGTATTTTGAGTGTATGTTGAGATGCGGGGGTGGGGGGGTGTGTCGGATGTGTATGAATGTTTGTGTTTGAATGTATTTTGAGTATGTTGAGATGCGGGGGTGGGGGGGTGTGTCTGATGTGTATGAATGTATGTGTTTGAATGTATTTTGAGTGTATGTTGAGATGCGGGGGTGGGGTGGGTGTGTCGGATGTGTATGAATGTTTGTGTTTGAATGTATTTTGTGTGTATGTTGAGATGTGGGGGGTGTGAATGTTTGTATTTGAATGTACTTTGTGTGTATGTTGAGATGCGGGGGTCGGGGGGTGTCGGATGTGTATGAATGTTTTGATTTGAATGTTTTTTGTGTGCTGAGTTGGGGGGTGGGGGTTCGGGTCTGTACGGGTGCTTGTTTGAGAGTTTGCTGATTTGGGGGGGTGGGGGGTTCGGGTCTGTATGGGTGCATGTTTGTGTGTGTGCTGAGTTGGGGGGGTGGGGGGTTCGGGTCTGTATGGGTGCATGCTTGAGTGTGTGTGTGCTGAGTTGGGGGGGTGGGGGGTTCGGGTGTGTATGGGTGCATGTTTGTGTGTGTGCTGAGTTGGGGGGTGGGGGTTCGGGTCTGTATGGGTGCATGTTTGTGTGTGTGCTGAGTTGGGGGTGGGGGTTCGGGTCTGTATGGGTGCTTGTTTGAGAGTTTGCTGATTTGGGGGGTGGGGGGTTTGGGTCTGTATGGGTGCATGTGTGTGTGCTGAGTTGGGGGGGTGGGGGGTTCGGGTCTGTATGGGTGCATGCTTGAGTGTGTGTGTGTGTGCTGAGTTGGGGTGGGGGGTTCGGGTCTGTATGGGTGCATGTTTGTGTGTGTGCTGATTTGGGGGGTGGGGGGTTCAGGTCTGTATGGGTGCATGCTTGAGTGTGTTTGGGGCATAGTGTTTGGTTGGGGGTGAGGGGGCCATGGGGCATAGTGTTTGGTTGGGGGTGAGGGGGGTGAGGGGGCCATGGGGCATAGTGTTTGGTTGGGGGTGAGGGGGCCATGGGGCATAGTGTTTGGTTGGCGGTGAGAGACAGGGGGCATAGTGTTTGCTTGGGGGGTGAGGGACAGGGGGCATAGTGTTTGGTTGGAGGTGGGAGCCATGGGGCATAGTGTTTGGTTGGGGGTTAGAGGGGTGAGGGGGCCATGGGGCATAGTGTTTGTTTGGGGGTGAGGGGGCCATGGGGCATAGTGTTTGGTTGGCGGTGAGGGACAGGGGGCATAGTGTTTGGTTGGGGGTGAGGGGGCCATGGGGCATAGTGTTTGGTTGGGGGTGAGGGGGCCATGGGGCATAGTGTTTGGTTGGGGGTGAGGGACAGGGGGCATAGTGTTTGGTTGGGGGGTGAGGGACAGGAGGCATAGTGTTTGGTTGGGGGTGGGGGCCATGGGGCATAGTGTTTGGTTGGGGGTGAGGGGCCCATGGGGCATAGTGTTTGCTTGGGGGGTGAGGGACAGGGGGCATAGTGTTTGGTTGGGGGTGGGGGCCATGGGGCATAGTGTTTGGTTGGGGTGGGAGCCATGGGGCATAGTGTTTGGTTGGGGGTGAGGGGCCCATGGGGCATAGTGTTTGGTTGGGGGTGAAGGGGCCATGGGGCATAGTGTTTGGTTGGGGGTGAGGGGGCCATGGGGCATAGTGTTTGGTTGGGGATGAGAGCCATGGGGCATAGTGTTTGGTTGGGGGTGAGGGGACCATGGGGCATAGTGTTTGGTTGGGGATGGGAGCCATGGAGCATAGTGTTGCACTCCAAGAGTGAACTCAATAATAAAGCTAAAACAGGCACAGTTAGGAGATGAACATCCTTTGCTTTTTGGAGGAAACCTGACTCAACGAAGGCCATACTCCTCTTGGGTAACCCAAACAGCAAACTATAGCAGTCCAAAATAACGGAATGTCCAATCAAGGGTCAATAAAATATATATAATTTAATTAAACAGACGATATACAATAACTAAATCGAAATAAATGATAGCAATGGAAAATGTGTAGTACAAAATGTAAGTTTGAAATGCAATAAAAATCGTTACCCCTCAAAAACATATCTTTTTCCATGTGTTTAATACAAATTGGGGGTTGAAAAAGCCTTCTGACATGTCCCGCCTACCGCCCCGCCCACTTTTACTTTTCGGCCCACTATAGCCCTCATGTAAGGTACTTTCGGCCCTCTGTCAAAATCAGTTGTGCACCCCTGTTCTAGGACATCTGAAGTGTCCGCAAACACCACAGGGCTGCCCCAGGACATCCGGAGTGTTCGTGGACTTTCGGGGGGTCGAAACAACCTGTTTTTGGCTTCTTATGGCCCCATCCAATCCTCATCCCCCTCACATCCCCAGAGATTGTTTGTCGAGTTTGACAAGTGAAATGGTGCTTTTTTTAAAAAAGTTTTCACCGCGCTGTTCGCGGACCCCAAAAAACTCTGTGAATACAAGATGGTGGGCATTTCAGGAAAACAGACGCATTTCACGTTTTCTCACCATCCAATCAGCGGCTGCGTCCCGGTGTCCGCGGGTTGTGAAAAAGTCCGCAAATCTTTCTGGCCAATCGGAGGCCAGTCCGCGGACAGTGCAGCCAATCATAGGCCAGTCCGCGGACCGAAAAGGGAAGTGAGTCCGCGGACTGAACATAGATATCACTAATTATTTTGCCTTATGTTTTGGTCATTTAAAAATAAACTACTGGACGGATTTACATCAAATTAACAAAAGCACGCTTTCGGGACCAAGCCTCCACTCCTGCTGCAAATTTGGTGTAAATACATCCAGCGATTTGGGCTGTAGACATCAGCAAAGTCTTTTCCCATTATGTCTATGGGAAAAAAAGAAATTCAGAGTGGGCCATATACTTTTTTTGCAAAGTTTGGTGAGGATTCGTCCAGGGGGAGCGAAGTTATAAGCTGCCCAAAAAGTGCTCTTCCTATGGGATTAGCAACTTAACCAAAACTACACAGCCACTACGGTGGCTGTGTCATATATATATATATGTCATATATATATATATATTTATATTACACGGCCACAGTAGTGGCCGTGTAGTTATGGTTAAGTTGCTGTTTCCATAGGAAGAGCACTTTTTGGGTGGCTTATAACTCCGCTCCCCCTGGACTAATCCTCACCAAACTTTGCAAAAAAAGTATATGGGTCACTCTGAATTTTTTTTTGTGCAAAGTTTGGAGATGTTTGGGCCAGGGGGGGCAAAGTTATAGGGGGGGGTCCCAAAACGTCTTTTTTCCCCATCGACTGAATGGGGAAAACTCGCACGGTTACAAGTGAAACCGCTGGACGGATTCGCACCAAATTTGTGCCAGGGGCAGCGTGCTTTAGTAAATTTGGTAACAATCTGTCCAGTACTTTCCTTTAAAACAACCAAAAAATATGTCTGAATAAATTAGTGATATCTATGTCCGCTCCGCGGTCACATTTCTCTGTTCGCTCTGTGGACATGATACCGATTGGCCAGCGGGGGTGGGGTCATCACCGCGGACACGCGATGTGTGCTCCGATTGGCTACATCGAGCCTTGATGTACGTCAGAACGTGTGGATGCGCCCGACATCTTGGATCCGAAGACAGCGCACTACTTACCATAGGCGAAATGCTGTTTTCGAAACTGTTTTGCTCTCCTATAGTGCGTGGGGAGGATCACAGAGTAAGAGACAGATGAAATACTGTACTTGTTTGGCCGGCAATTGTCTATTATATATTCTGCATTGACGCGTTCTTTAGGATGTTTGTACGTGGAGAAAATGAGGGATCTAATAAGGCTACTATTTGAGTCCATGCTGTGTACAGGCACCTTGAGAATGTACGCAGGACACGCGTGGTGTTAGTGACCATTAATTTTAAGTGTATTTCCCTATTATATTACAGTTTGCTATGGGTGTATTATTGCTTAGTACACCACCATGGTCGTGATAGGCTGCAGTGGTTGTGGCCACAGCCTATTTAACCTGTATTGGCGTTTTCTTCAGGATGTTTCTACGCACAGAAAATGAAGGATCTAATAAGGGTACTATTTGAGTCTGTGCTGTGTACAGGCAAATGAAAATGTTTGCAGGACACGTGTGGCGTTAGTGATCATTAATTTTGAGTGTATTTCCCAATTACATTACATTTCCTATTGGTGTGTTATTCCTTAGTACACCACCATGGTCGTGACATGCTGCGGTGGTTGTGGACAGGGCCTAGAGTCTTGCATGTATGGCCGTAGGCCATAGGCCGAAGGCCATATTTCCAAGACTGTAGGCCCTGCCCACAACCACTGCTGCATGTCACGACCATGGCTACACGTGTAGTATTCATTATCGGTTACATGGTTGAGGGGAGAGTGTACAGTGTTGAAAGTTATAAGCACTGGAGTTATAAGCCAGTGCACATCAACACATTGCAATAATATCTATGTACAAACAGGTAGGAGTGTAGCGTCTGGCGAGAATAAGTGAAGCATAGCACACCTATCAATACACCCGTACTACTGTACATCACTGAGGTGATTGTGGGCAGGATGTAGAGTTTTGCTTACATGGTTGCAGCACGTAGCCATTCATCATACCTTAGGCCCTGCCCAGAAACACCACTTCATACTTCTGCAGTGCATACACTCGTCTTATAGGTTAGCATGTCAGATGGTTCTGGGGAGGATGTACTGTGTTGGCTGCATGTCCGAAGCCCATGCACCCAGTAACGACCTTGTTAGCGGTGGAGGCATAAGCCATTGCACACATATACATTAAAAAGTACGTGGACATATATCTTAACCTCTAGGTCTTGGCGGAGTGGCTGTTTCCATAGAAAGAACTGTTTTTGGCTGCCTTATAACTTGGACTCATCGTCGCCAAAGTTTGGAAAAAAAATATATCACCTACTCTGACTTTCGTTGGAAAGTTTGGTCATGTTTGGTGCAGGGGGCGAAAGTTATAAGGGGCAGGGGTTCTCAAAACATCTTTTTTCCCCTTGCCCTGAACGGGGGGAAAAGGTCGTGCTCACGACCATGTGGCTCTTTCCCAGATTGTTTGCAAAATACCGTGTAGTAAGGTACCTTTGTTCGGTGGCCCCCTCTCTTCTACTAATGTTTTCGTGTGCATGCATACCGCCAGAAACAGTTCCAAAACAAGACAGCATTATAATTCTCACACTCAAGTAATAGTATTTCACAAGTTGACAGTTCAGGGGGCCCAATGAGCTGTGGCAGCACAAAGTGAAAAAGTGCAGTTTTCTTCTCTGCAAAATGATACGCTTAAATGGAAGTTCATGCTCACTGCACCACGACCAATTATAGCGTGTGAATTAAAATGTGTTTTGCACTACTATTTCCCTCATATTGGCCTCTACAGTTTTGAGAACTAAGGCTAGCATCTGCACTGTTTGCTTCAAACAGCGCTTCTAAAGCTGTATGGGAGTACAGGTTGTTATGATTAGATTTCATTATGTTGCTTCAAAGCAAGAATGTATTTGCCTTCTGAGTGAAGGCCACGCGAGTTGCTTTTTTGGTTGACCGCTCAGCACACCCGCGCATCCGAGTGAAAGTAAAGGGGCAATTGTTTTTTGGCCTTGAGCCCAAGACAAACTTGCGCGCTATTCACGGAATGAATTTGAAACACTTAGTTTGTCCACATAGGTTTGTGTATAAATTTGCACGCTTTTTTGGTCTTCTTTGAAATTACGAGACGTAATTCTTTTTTATTTTTCCACTCTTTTTTGTTTCCTACCTACATTATCGTCTTTCTGTGTACTTGGCATTTTATTTTCTCTTACGGTGCATGCAAAATCTCGCCATTTGTAACCTCCACCTATAAGTACATTTGGACATTAGTAACATAATACTAAAATGTCAGAATTGAGCACGTACTTTTGTGTACCAGTTTGCATAGTTTCAATTTGATCTTTTAAAAAATGTTGGTACAGGTTGGTTACTGACACTTATTTTTTGTAACTTTTCTCGATTAGGTATATTGTGCCGTACTGTGCGTGCCAGGGTTTTCAAATCCCGAGTGAGGGCTTCTTCGGGCAGAAAATACAACTGCTGGTGAGCGGTTGCCTGTCCATAACAATAATGTGGAATGACACTGTAAGCCCGCTTGGTCCATTCGCTGAACTCATTATTCGGAGCAACGTGACATAATTTATGGTGCTGTAGGCTCTACATCATGACGACTTTTGGGAAATAACTGCAAACAAAGCGACTGCTTCAACGAAGACCCCAAAATATTTGTTTGCGCAAAAAAAACGGCCTTCTTATCTTCAACGTTTGCAATGTCTCCCTAACCAGCATTGTAATCATTGCATTGCTTATGCGACTATTCCGATGGTCTCTGCAAGTTTGTTATTAAATAAATCTAGTTTGTAATCTGTAAAATGGTCACGTGTTCTTTACCATTCCTCTGTTTTATTTGCAAATGTAATTTATTAGCTTGTACGTCGCTGAATGTTTATTTACAGTTTCTGTGTCACGCCACGTTCTTGTGCTTTTTGCAACCTACAATGGAAGGGGAAGAGGGCCTATGTATGCAATCACCGCCTTCCCTTTCTATGGCGGCCATCTTAAAAGAGGATTTTGTTTTGTGATCCTTACTGCCAAAGTTGCCTGGGATTACAACAAGTACACGTCTTTTTTAGTAGCACACGTTACTGCATTCGTAATTTAGACTATTGCTGGCAAAGATTATTGCGCCTATGTACTTTACAGAGAAATAAGGAGTGTGTGAAGTGTATTCAAGTTTTTTTTTCAATTATACTGTGAAAGGTCGTTGGTAACCCATTATTAACTTTGTTTACGGGTATCTTTATTTTTTGCCACGGCAGGCAATAAGGTAATATGTGACCGGCATTGAGCAAAAAGGCATCAAACGGTAATATGAGTGACTGTATGTGTGGCAACCATTTTTTTCCGTCTGTTATGTGCTAGATAGCAACACAGTTTCTTATGCTTTTGCATTACACCACTGCTGCTGTTTCTTAGGGAGGAAGGCTGCATTTAGCTGATGTCTTTTTCAGATAAGTACAACTTTCCCTACCAATATATAATGTGTAGTGCATTCGCAGTCGCTGCATACCAGTATGTGGTGGCGTTGTTTACAGCAAATGTTGAAGTTATACGTTCCTACATGAATATAAAATCTATTTCCACATTGCCCAACAGGCATACTTCGTTCAGGTAAGTGTGTACTGCTTCTGGGACATGTCACAGTACTGTACGACAGTATATTTTCATGTGGCATTATTCGCAAGGTATATATTGTTAACCAAACGACCCTTCCTAAAGGAACCTTTTGGTTATGTTGCACTATTGAAAATCTGAGCCATGCAGTACAACCTTTTTTTCTTAGATACACCTTATATGTAAATTGTACTGGTAAAAACCCGTACAATTCACACAAAAAAAACTTTGTTGAGGGGACGTTATGGTTAAGTTGCCCTAACAAAGACATGTACACTTCACTACAAAAATACTTTCCACCTCCCCTTTATGCTTCACATTAAAACCGAAAAACCCCTGAAATTCGACAGTTTTGGACAGTTATGGTAAACTAAGCCCCCACCCCTGCCACATTCCCCCATTATAATAAGCTAAGCAACCATAACTCACACCATCTATGTGCATCGCTAAGACTAACACCCAGGACATCAACGATGACATCACAAATATCATTGATGACATCACTGATGATATCACATGTGAAAATAATATCCCAAAAAAGTCCCTGCCTACAAGGGGTTCTTTCTATTATGTTGGTAGCAAAATGTCAGGGGTGATTGTGTAATGTTACACATATGATAACTAGCTCACAAATGTACACTTAATACACACTTGTACGAAAACAACCAATACATATGCCAACCTAATGCATCTAAATGAGCAGCAAATACAGGGAAACTGAAGTAGGGTAGAACGAACTAGCAGCATTCCACAGTTTATCTTCCTGTATACAAATTAATTGTGTGTTTGAGGCCTGCCATTGCCCCATGCATGTGCATCCTGAGCTGACACCAGACCCTAAGGAAAGTACTTTAAGAACACACGACAAGGGTAATGTTTTGGTATACAGCACCTTTTCAATTTTCATATTGTGCTGGTCAGTGAATAAAACCACTTGGCCTACATTTTTCAATGCACCAAAATAAGTGAGGCACACATGTGATGTCATCAGTGATGTCATCAATTATATTTGTGATGTCATCTTTGATGTCCTGGGTGTTAGTCTTAGCAATGCACATAGATGGTGCGAGTTATGGTTGCTTAGCTTATTATAATGGGGGAATGTGCAGTGGTGTTTCTTTGCACTGCGAAATATAACATTCTTTTAGTTTATTTTTTTTTTACTGAATGCACATATATATATTTATGGCAGAGAAGGAAAAGAAATGGGCTAAACAAGTGATGTCATCATTCATGTCAGCATTGACATTTCAGATGACATCTTTCATGGTGTGGGTGTTAGTGTTAGCTGTGCACAGGGGCGGTGGCAGGCGTGGGGGCTTAGTTTACCATAACTGTCAAATTTCAGGGGTTTTCGGTTTTAATGTGAGGCATAAAGGGGAAGTGGAAAGTATTTTGTAGCGAAGTGTACAGGTATTTGTAAGGGCAACTTAACCATAACGTCCCCTCAACAAAGTTGTTAAAAGGACGTTAGGGTTACAAGTAAAATCGAAAAACCTCTGAAATTTGCCAGTTATGGTAAGCTAAGCAACCATAACTCGCGCCACCACTGTGCACTGCTAAGACTAACACCCAGGACATCGAAGATGACATCACAAATATCATTGATGATATCACTGATGACATGTCCGAGAACAAGCCCGCACTTCACGATAAGATCCGTCCTTCATGGACAGTTCGGAACTGCATTTTCTACTGATCTAGGAACTTTCACCTTCAAAATTTCCCTTGCACACCTCCCACACCTTTTCGTACTCATTATCCATTAGCAATCTAGTACACAGTACATACTCTGAAGAATTTTATCAAAACTGCTATTTATCTTAAAAATGGCATCAGTTATTGCCATCCCTCCTCCCCAAGAGCCACCACCAGCTGGAGGACCTTCACAACAAAAAAAGCACAGTACTTTCAAAGACAATGAAGAGGACCAAGAAGATGAGGTAGAGGAAGTGCCTACTTCTAGCACCAAGATCGAATCATGGGTGTGCCAGTTCATTGCTACTGCTGGGAGTGTACCAAAGGTTAAAGCTACCAAAGTGAAATGCACTGAGTGCAATTTTGTACTCACTCGCAGACTACCTGGACAGTACTCTTACGGGACCACCTCCATGCACCGCCACACCAAATCCAATGACCGCAATGCTCTCAGAAAGGTTATTCCTTTCTCAGCAAGAAGCTGTCTTCCTCCACCTGATCTTCCTCAACAAATACTGTAAGCCCACAGCCTGATGTCTGCGGGCATTGGTGTGTTATAAATAATAAATAAGGAGGGCTACGGACCATTATCGTCCATTGCAGCCCCTGAAATGGGGGATAAAGGCCATTAGCACACCTGGTTCCCAAATATTCCTATATATATTACAACTGCCCACGGCCACAGGCTATACCTCAGTCACCAAAGGTATGTGACTATTTTTTGTACCTACATTATTGCACTTGTCAAAAAATAAAACACAGGCACATTTGCAAAACCATGCTTTAATGTCCTTGCTCGAAATCCGCCCATGTTTTATTTTTTTAAAAGTGGCAAAATGTATGTACATACAATAGTCATATAACCTAGCCCCCACTTGACAAAAACCATTCAGTCTTTACACAAACATTGAAGGTTGGGTCTATAACCTTCCTCAAAACTTTTGTCCACATTTGTCAAATAGCAACAAAGTTATAAGCCATCTAAAAATGTTGAGACCCCCCTCTAATTTCGCCCCTCTTGAGAAAATCCCACCAAACTTTAGTAAACCATTTATATCTAGATCCAAAATCGTTTTGCCAAATGTTGTGCAGATTCGTCAAATGACACCACATTGATATGCCTTTACAATTTTTTGGGACCCCCCTCTAATTCTGCCCCCTCTTGACGAAATCCCACCAAACTTCACAAAAACATTTATATCTAGATCTATTATCAGTTTGCCAAATTAAGTGTAGATTCGTCAAATGGCACCTAATGTATAAGCCTTTAAATTATTTTGGGACCCCCCTCTAATTGTGCCCCCTCTTTACAGAATCCCACCAAACTTTGCAAACTCATTCGGGATCAGGTCAGGAATATAATTGCAAACTTACATGCAGTTCTGTTAAGTGGCGCCAAAGTTATAGCCATCC
Source organism: Ambystoma mexicanum (assembly GCF_040938575.1). Lineage (NCBI taxonomy): Eukaryota > Metazoa > Chordata > Amphibia > Caudata > Ambystomatidae > Ambystoma > Ambystoma mexicanum. The sequence goes on from NC_090936.1 coordinate 230,706,372, forward strand.
AAGAACTGCTTTTCACCAAACCAGTAATGCAGAGGTGTCCTCGAACTTTCACAGGACTGTTCGCGAACATCCGAACTGTTTGCAGACTTTCCCAGCGAAAAACACCTGTTTTTTTGCCTCTTGCAGCCATATCCTATCCCATCCTCATCACCCCTCAACTCCCCAGAGATTATTTGATAAGTTTGACAAGTGCAATGGTGTGTTTTTTAATATATTTTCGCCGCGATGTCCGCGGACAACGGCCGATGTCTGCGAATCCAAGATGGCGGGCACTTCCAAAAATCTGACACACCTCACGTTTCACTTCAACCAATCAGTGAACACGTCAATTGTCCGCGGACATGACGCAAGCCGATTAACCAATCGGTGTCCTGTCCGCAGACCGAACAGGGAAGTGTGTCGACGGAGCGGACATAGACATTTTTACTTACATTTTGGTCGTTTTTAAAAAAAACTACTGGACAGATTTACACCAAATTAACAAAAGCAAGCTTTCGGGTCCTGCCATAAATTTGGTGAAAATCCGTCCAGCGGTTTGGGCTGTAGGCATGAGCAAAGTTTTTTCCCATTATGTCTATGGGCAAAAAAGAAATTTTGGGACCCCCCCTATAACTTTGCACCCCCCGGTCCAAACCTCACCAAACTTTGCAAAAAAAATCAGAGTGGACCATACACTTCTTTTGCAAAGTTTGTTGAGGATCCATCCAGGGAGAGCGAAGTTATAACCCGCCCAAAAAGTGCCCCTCCTTTGGAAACAGCAACTTAACCATAACTACACAGCCACTAATGTGGCTGTGTAATATATATATATAATATAATATATATAATATATATAGATATATATATATCGATATATCTATATATAGTCAGTAAAAAAATGTTGTTAAAGGGACGTTATGGTTAAGTTGCGCTAGTAAAAACCTATAAAATTCAGTAAAAAAAATTGTTAAAGGGACGTTATGGTTCCAATAGTGATATATCTTAGCCAGTAATACTTAGGAACTAAAAAAACAAAAAGTACCATATTTGTAGACTTATACTTCAAATATGTTCTTACAGTAATTCATTAGGTGTTCACTCACAGAATATGAAACATATACATAGGGAGAATACACACTTGAAAAATAGCAATGCTTCTGTGTATGAAAACAATCAGTAAGGTTAGCAACACTTTCTTGTTGTTCTGCTTTTTTTTATTACTGTACTTTCTCTGGATATGCTCATATTTGTATTTGCATTACTTTCTTTAGGGTGCAGTAACATCATGTGATAGTTATACATAGGGAAGTAGTAGGTTTGAAGCAAAACAATAATTTCTGTGCATAAAGATAATCAGTTAGGTTATGAACACTTTCTCGTTCTACTACTGCTTTTTTGCGTACTTCACTTTCCTTGTATATACTCATATGTGTATGTGTTGTTGTGTCTTGTTTGTTATAATGAAATTATACAGTAAGTGAGTTTCATTAACTACTTATTACATGTTGCACAGTACACAAAACTAATAAGAAAGCATTTATCATTTCACTATTCAACATGGGAAGATTATGAATATTGCACCTCCATCATGTATGCTGCACACAATGCTTATGTTTATACATGAGTAACTTATTGTATTGTAAAGAACTTCATAATAGAATCCTATTTATATCAATGCATTGCTTAATGCACTAGATAGCTCATGACATCTATTCCAATGATCCTTCACACTTATGTTGTCAACATTATAATAAAAATCCCTTGTACAGACTTTTCATGAAAAGTAAATGCACATGTGATGTCATCAGTGATGTCATCAATGACATTTGTGATGTCATCCTTGATGACCTGGGTGTTAGTCTTAGCAATTCACGGTGGTGGCCCGAGTTATGGTTGCTTAGCTTACCATAACTAGAGAATTTCAGGGGGTTTTTGGTTTTACTTGGAACCATAACGTCCCTTTAACAAAGGTTTTTTTACTCAATTTAATAGGTTTTTAGTGGAGCAACTTAACCATAACCTCCCTTTATCAAAGTTTTTTTTACTGAATATACATAGTGTGAATTTCATAGATGTTTACTAGGATTCCCTTACTTTATATACATGTAACAGAGAATATACTGAGTAATTTCTATGTCTGCGGACGGACGAGGACAACATCAACACTACCCAAAAACTCAGGGAGTATCTTAGATTGTTCTATCATGCCATATAAACACTGTACAAGTTCAAAAAGCAGCACATGAACAAATTGTATGTAATAATAAATAAGAAGTGGAACCTAAATATGTAACACATCAACCGTCCATTTAAATGCCATATGTACTAAAATGGAATATACCATAACAAAAAAGATATGCCTCCAACATAATTACTTCACAGAAACTGCACAGCAAGAAGCAACAGCAGACCTACACACAGTAACAACAAAACTTACCAGAAACTAGTAAGTAAACTTCATTTTTCTTATATGTTTCTAAACCTTCTGTATTAGGTACACTAAAAGTAACACATTTCTTTTTTACACAGAAATGTCCAGTACTTTGGAATGGCTTGAAGAAAATTTCCCATGTGATGAAATGAGTGAAGATAATGATACTAATGGTAAACACTTCTCTATATAACCAAATAAATAATCATTACTTTATGTGTACTTAACACATTTTGTTTTTTTAACAGACCATACAAACAGTGAAAATAATATAGCAAAAGAGACATTAGAAAATGCTCTGCAGAGCATGGAACAGAAAATGGATATGCTTATGGAAAATGTCAATCTTTTGAAACATTTTGTGGAGGACCACATAAAAGAAAAAATGAAATATTGTCCCACATGTACCTGTTCCCCCCTCTCCATGTCCCAGTCAACTATCCCCAAACCCTCACTACCAAGAAAAACGTTATGCTGAAACTTTCATCCCTTAATCCCCTCCCATCCATCCTCTCCAAACCCCTAATTCCCCTGTATTTGTGTCAGTTTCTGCTACCCCCCTCTTTCATAAATTTTATATTTGTATATAATAAAAAGATTGTGTGTTTTAATTCAGTCCTCTGTCTTTCTTTTTTTAAAAAGGCAGTTGGGGTGTCCGCAGACAGTGCGGGTGTCCGGAATGTTCGTAATTAACCAAAATGGAGGTGTCCTAAGGACACTGTACCTGTCCGTACTGTCCGCAATCAAGATGGAACTGTTCTTAGAACACATTCGTTGTCTGGGATGTCTGTAATTAACCAAAATGGAGGTGTCCTAAGGACACAATACCTGTTCATACTGTTCGTAATTAAAATGGGAGTGTCCGTACTGTCCATAGAACATCTACGCACATGCGCACCACACCTGTAGGTCCGACGAACATCGCGCCTGTCTGTAACTGTCTGTCGCACGTGTGTTGCACTTTTAATTAGTTTGAGGACCCGAACACTGTCCGTAGAACACCCGCGCGCATGTGCACAACTGTCCCTGCACATTTGGTGTCCTCCGGACACCAGTCCCATTCATGAACGTGTTCGGGATGTCATCATGTGACCGCACCCATGCTGATCGTGTGTCCTTATTTGCAGACAGTGTTCGGGTCCCCAAACATTTGAAAAGTACTTTTTTGGACAATCCAAAGTATTGTACAGTAAAAGTTCACCATTGCACATGTCCCAGACAATGTCCCTGGCGATCTACATACTTTTTGAGCGTTTTATTGGTGTTCGATTCATCTGTGGACAGCGCAGCTGTTCGTGGAGCACGAACCTGCACCACTATAAAGGCCACACCCTAGAGCTCATCCTCATTCTGTCTTTCTACTATTGCAGATTGACCTGCTTTTGCTGCCTTTGCTGCTGTTGCTGTGATTGCTTCATCAAACCTCATGGCATCCATGGCTTCTGCTGCTTCTCCTGTTGGTGCTACTTCTGCCTCAGCATCACCCCCACCCTCTCCACCACCACCTCTCCAAGGTCCTGCAGAGGGCAACAGGCGTAAGGATGTAGAGGAGACAGATGAAGAGGTTGAGGTAGTGGAAGTCCCTACTACCAGCACTCCCCATGCGTCTTGGGTGTGGCGGTTGTTTACCACTCTTGATGGAGGTCCAAAAGCACGTGCAAATAAGGTCACCTGCAATCAGTGCCACATGGTGCCGAGATGTGGGAGGCCTTGTTCGTACAGCTTTGGTATGACATCAATGAAGCGACACCTAAGGTCGTTCCACGGTGGGGCTATTCGCAAGGTTGTACCTTGTGATAAACGAAGTAGGTTGCGTTCCTCTAGAACATCCTCCGTTTCCGCTCCTGTCACCACAAGAGACACTCCTGTGGGACAGCGCATCCCTCCAGCTGCCTCACAGGCCATTCATGATGCTGTTGACCCTTACCATTCGAGGGTCACAATATTGTGTATGTACTGCGACGCAGTACTCTACAGAGGGGAGAATCTTCAGAGTGCTTTCGAAACTGCGGTCAAGGAGCACGAGAAGGTCTGCCCACTACCTGAAATAGGCCCCACCCTACATCTTCCTCTCTCCACCTGCCCTTTCTTATCGCTGTGGTTGGTATCCCTTCCTTACCCTCCTTTCCCATCCTTTCCTTGTGTGTCGCGTTTAAAAAAACAAAAAAAGGCTCTTTTCAGAGCCACCTTTCACAGTTTAAAAATAGAAGTGACAAATAAATGGTGCTGTACCCTGTGCATTTTTTAGGAGTCCGCAGACAGTCTGCGGACATTTATTTTTTGGGGGTGCTGCCCTATCATAACCATTGCACTTTTCTATGGGAGGAAGTGCTGGCTCTGAAAAAGAGCCTTTGGTGGTGTTTTTTTGTGTTTTAAAAACTTCATATGGTCAACATCTACTGCAAAATGGATTGCTGTTATTCCAAAAAAGTTTGCAATGCATTTTGTAAATTTCTCAGAAAAATCTGATTGCCAGCATAAGATTGACTCCATCTCTGCGAAAAATGGTGTTCTACGAAACATTTTCATTGTGAAAAGAGGACATACCAACATCTCGAAAAAAGGCACAAACAGCCTTATTGACATTGCACCTCGCATTCTCCATTTGTGGACCAAATGAAGAACGCAGCCATATTTGTCTCTGCGCAATACGAGAATAAATTACTTGGGAATTTGGAAACATGTCCATGACCTTCCCAAGTCCTCCTTTCATTGAAAGACACATGTCCTAAACTGTTCGCCATTCTGCCCACAAATCCCCATTTGTTAAACAGGGATTTGCGGGCAGAATGGCACACAAATCCCTGTTTTTTGGTGCACAAATTCCGTAAATCAGCCCCTAGAATGTTAGTATTGCTGAACAAAGAACTGTTTTAATTCTATACCATTAGATTTAGTATTAGTGCTTCTCCTCACCACTAGCTTACTTTGTATTGTCATCTGAACCCCAGTATAGTAACACACAAATACAGGAATAGCCTTCCCAACTAGTTGTAGCTGCCTATTGCACAATCACACACCTCCAGATACATCCTTACCATCATCTTCAGACACTTATGCACACAGCACACATACATTGTAGAACAGCCCAACCCATACCTTCTTTTTTTTCCAACAGACCCCAAAGAATGCCTACCAAAATGCAAGACCATAGAAAGCAACGCAGAAGTAGAGCAAATGAAAATAAGTGTCCAAAATAAGCAGCCATCTCTAGCGGAATTTGTACAAAAGTTCAAACAAAAGATCTAATAGAGTCATTAAGCGAAACAAAACAAGCTTTCAGTACAAAAACGTTGCCTCCTATTTCAAAATGTAAAACGAAACAGAAAGTGATTAACAAGAATTCAGCTACCACTACTGCTAACACTGCTCCTATAAATCTTGATGTAGTGGCAAGTAACCATACCAAAAAAAGTGTTTTACAAAAAATGTCCCCACAGAGTCCTTCAGAATCTTATAAAAACAGGAGAGAAATCATGCACAACCCTTAAAACCTGCCGTAGAAAATTAATTTTAGAAGCTCTCATAGACAGTTCAATCCTTCTCAAAAGGAAGTTATTTATTTTAGTGTTAAATGGAATAAAACCACTAACAAAACTATGAAGCACACGAAAATAAAGATCCAGGATTCTCCGCCCAGTCATATCAATACATATTTTAATGAGCTGCCCTTTAGATAACACGTGTTTCGGCCTTCGCTGGCCTTTCTCAAATCAGGGCTATTGTATTTGTATAATTCTCTGTATTCATCAATTAGTAAAATTAACATCATTACACCAATATATTAGTCCAACAGTACACACCCAACCCAAACATCACCAAAAACAAGAAAAGCATCCATTAAGAACCATTATAACATCACATAAAAGAAAAATACATATAGAATGTATCCATGACAATGTGTTTAAATCACCACAGACAGAGAAATGGGGGTTGGCGTTGGGAATGGATGCATGGGGTGAGACATTTTTTTTCCAATTACATATACATTCCATAAATGTATGGTCAATGAACAAAAGTAAAATAAATAAATACATGTTGCAGGGGGAGAGGTCTGAGAAGTGGACGGAGACAAAAGAAACAAAAAAAAGGAAAGAAAAAGATAAAAAGAAGAATATTATTTTAAATTCCCATTTCAAATAAAGTATTCAAAGTTATGTCACAGTGTTACAATGAACTTACCCTATATCGAGTTAATTTGGTAATTGTTAGCCTTTTGCTCATGCTCTCGAATTACTGGTGCAATCCCATGTCCACAATTCTGGTGAGGTTTTGTTTTAATAAAAAAGCCATTAGATCCCATTTTAAAGTTATTAATGATCATGTGTTCAGTGTCCTAAGCCATAATTGTCTAATTAAGGAACATAAAATAAAAGTCAATACAAAATATAATGGCAAAAGTGTGTTCAAATGCGCCCTTAAAGTTAATAATAATCATGCTGGCATTGTGCAAACAAACCACCCGAAACACTCGTCAGGATCGTATGTGCCAGCAGAATGAAATGCTAGTACGGGTAAGTATCTTTGCCCCATATTAATAATCAAATGTACTACTGGTCTACACGTTTAACATGCCACATACTCCTGATAACGTTATATAGTCAGGAAAGCTCTGAATGCTTGTCACTATGATTATAAGCAAACATGAAAACATTACTGATATGTGAAAGTATCTTTGTTTTGACCGTATGTAAGACTCAGCTAAAGATGTTTCTGTAACTCACCTATGCTCCGGTCATCCACGTTGGCTGCTTGCTGTTAGTTCACAGCGTCCGCCATTTTGGGGCTATTTATACTTTGTCATGGCAATACAAAGCCATGACAATAGACAAAGGAGGAATAATGTTTTCCCAAATGTTTGTATCCATCTCTGAAAAGATAACACAGGGTGTATGTAGGTTAAATACATCTGTGACAACTCTGTCTCCTGTTCATTGAAAGTGTGATACTAACTAATAGAGTCATTAAAACTCGTGCGGTTGGCATAACAATGGATTTATGTGCTGTTCAAACACCTCCTTAAAGACGTGGTCACGGCCAATCACCTTTGGTCTATGTATCTTTTGCCATTATATTTTTGTATTTTTGTATTAACTTTTATTTGATGTTCCTTGATTAGACAATTACGGCTTAGGACACTGAACATATGACCATTTAATAACTTTAAAATGGGATCTAATGGCTTTTTTATTAAAACAAAACCTCACCAGAATTGTGAACATGGGATTGCAGCAGTAATTCAAGAGCATGAGCAAAAGGCTAACAATTACCAGATTAACTCGATATAGGGTAAATTCATTGTAACACTGCAACATAACTCTGAACACTTCATTTGAAATGGGAATTTAAAATAATATACTTACCTCTTTTTCTCTTTTTCTTTCCTTTTTTTGTTTCTTTTGGCTCCGTCCATTTCTCGGACCTCTCCCCCTGCCACATGTATTTTATTTATTTTACAATTGTTCATTGACCATACATTGATGGAATGTATATGTCATTGGAAAACAAATGTCTCACCCCATGCATCCTTTCCCAATGCCAACCCCCATTTCTCTGTCTGTGGTGATTTAAACACATTGTCATGGATACATTCTATATGTATTTTTCTTTTCTGTGATGTTATAATGGTTCTTAATCGATGCTTTTCTTGTTTTTGGTGATGTTTGGGTCGGGTGCCTACTGTTGGACTAATATATTGGTGTAATGATGTTAATTTTACCAATTGATGAATACAGAGAATGATACAAATACAATAGCCCTGATTTGAGAAAGGCCAGGAAGGCCGAAACATGTGTTATCTGAAGGGCAACTCATTAAAATATGTATTGATATGACTGGGCGCAGAATCCTGGATCTTTATTTTTGTGTGCTTCGTAGTTTATGACGGGTTTTCAGTGGGTTACCGTCAATCCAGTGAAATGCGACCTTAACTAAACATTAACTCCAGGAGAAGCAGGGGTTTCTTACTCCCCTCCAACTACTTGAACATTCTCCACTTACATGGATCAACAGCACTATTACTATTATTTGACCTTGCAGTCGCCAAACAGACCAGCTGTACCCATAAATCTGACACTAACAAAACGAACTACTAAATTACAAAAAAGACTTCTCAATAAACGGAATGTCAACAAAAATAACTTCTTAAATATCTGTGCAGGTGAATGGAGTCACACCACGAGCACAGAACCATATTTTAATGAAGAAGCATACAACCAAAAGCAATCAAACGCAATTGCCATGCACAGCAGTGGACGAGGTTATGAAAAACTTAATAACATAATGCAACAAGAAATGCTGCTTACAAAAATATCCCCAGAAAACTCAGTATCACCTCTCCATCTGACTGAAAAGAAACGTCTAGTGTACAAATGGCCGTGCACGTCAATGTGTAACATTGACAAAAAAATCTTTCAAATCTTTACGCCACTTCCTCAATCAGTATGTGAAAGGCAAAGACAAATTCAAAATTAAACTACTACAAAATATGGATACCTGTCCAGTGCGAAAATACACAGGACTATAAGGAGATTCATTAGCCTGCATTTCAGGGCCTATTTGCAAAAGCACCTTCCATCATATCAAAATAATATCAACAGATCATTCAACAATAAGAAATCTAGTCTATAAACTGTACTATGCTAAAAGTCCAGCTTTTGCATTAGGCAATTTAAATGACAATGTTCTACATGGTACAGCCAAAGACCTACTGGAAGAACTAGAGCATACCCAGAGAACATTTTTTGGAAGTGAAAGCCACTTACAAAAAACAGACTAGGAACAATTCTTCTACACACATACAAAAAAGAAATACTAAAATTTGCTGAAGTACCAAACCATATGTGTGTGTGTTGCCACAGAACTTTTTAAAAAAATAGCACAAAAACTGTAGACATAACATACAAAATAGAAGACAACGAAGATTCCAAATGGTTTGAATTATCTCTCTACCTTATAGCAGAAAACAAATGCGAAATAAATGACCCCTTAATACTTTGCAGTTACTGCACTGCAAAACCTGACAACAACCAAACTCCTACATGTGCTATTACACATAACTTGGAATTATTCCCACTACCAAAACCCTTGCAACAACTCAATTTATATGAGAGCATGATAATTCAAACAGTGCATCCTTTTCAAGCAATAATACGCCTTCAACCAAAAACAGCAAAATTACCTCCCTCTGAATTAGTGAAAGGCATTTGTGGCAAGGTAGTTTATTTACCCTTAGGATCTGAAAGAAAATGTACACACTGTGGGAGTGCAACGTCCAATAGATCAATCTTTAATTGTCTTAGTAAATGGTGTACCTACAAAAGACAATAAAATGTGTCAAAAACTTGTAGAGTTACATAAAGTTAGACAAGCCTTGCAATGTCCAAAAGACAATAATGAATACTCCAAAGAAATTAATATTGAAGAAAACCTGAGGGAAACCACTGAAATAATTCAAAAGTCACCAGAAACTGGTCAATTTGAACTTCTAGATCCTGCACAAGTATCCAATATTTTAGACCATTATACAATTCATCCATTACACTCTAAAGACACCATAGATGATGCACTAGAAACATACCAAATGCGACAAACCAAAGGATCACCAATCAGCATATGTGAAAAAAGTATAAAACCACATGCTTTTCCTCTACTCTTTCCTACTGGGAAAGGAGGACGGTAAGATGATAGACCCACTCAGATAACAGCATCAAAATACCGCTTGTTACGAATGTATTCTGAAGATCCATATTTTGTCTAAATATGGGAATATATATTCCACCTTCTCTTTGAAAGTGAACTAGCAACTCTATGCTGCAGAGTTGCACACACATTGAAATCTGGTACCCATTTTCAAAATATGTCAGCTACGTAATTACTACAAAAAGTGCAAGAAAAAGATGAGGTTCTACAATCAAGCATTACAAATCTGTTAGCAAACATGCGTGGTACAAAATAATACTATTTCCGACGTCATGGAGATGTACGTTGTATGAAAAGAAACCTTGGCCCACCCACTTGGTATGTTACATTAATTTGTGCAGAATATGCATGGGAAGATTTACACGATTTCCTACACATCTCAAACAAAAACAAAACAAATATAGATATACTAACACCTGAAGAACTCTGTTCTCTAGATCCTGTTAATGTTTCAAGATATTTCCATCATCGCTTCATTGCTATGCTACACTTTATTTGTAATAAAACTGTTCCTCCCCTCATAAAAGTGCAACACTTCTTTTGGAGAAAAGAATACCAAGCGAGAGAATCGCATATCCACATGCTTTTATGGATTAATGATGCTCCTAAATTTGGTCAAGACAGTGATGCCACTGTTTTACAGTTTATCGGAAAATATGTCACTTGTGAAATTCCTTCACAAACAACAAATGGTGATCTTCATACACAAATTTTACAATTTCAAAGACACAAATGTGGGATATATTGTCATCGCAAATACAAAAACAAAGGGAAATACTTCACCAATTGCCACTTTGGTTTCCCTAGACCAGTTACAGCAACAGGTCAAGTAAATAACTTCATGTCTTCAGTTAGACAATGTTAAAGGTAAATCACCTAAGAACACATATTACATAAAAAGAACAGAAGAAGCAAAATATATCAATGATTACATTGCAATCATTGCTCTCTTATGGAATGGAAACATAGATGTGCAGTACATTGCAGACAATTCCACTGCAGTTGCACGATATGTTACAGCCTACTTAACCAAAGCAGAAAAAACAGAGCTTCAAGACCTCTGGGATGACCTATCATTGGACAAAACACTGTCTCAGAAATTGTACGGCTGAGGCATAAAAATGCTCTCTCAGAGAATGTGGCTGCTATGAAGCTGCAGACTGTTTAACCGGTACTGCTTTGTATGGAACATCTGAAAATATAGTATGGCTAAGTATTGGTCCTGCTAAATCTAAAAAAAAAAGTTCTCAGATCATATGAGGACATAGACACAATAGCCAAAAATTATACCAACAGCCAAGACATTTTGAAAAACAATCTACTAGACACATACTACCCAAACTGGAGTAACACTTTGGAAACCATGGGTCTATACCACATAGCCCAAAGCTTCACATACAAAAATAATATAAAACCAGATGAAAACAAAGGTAGATACAGAGTGAAAAATTGTGAAGGCAGCTTAGTGAAACTTACCAAACGAATTTTAATTAATCATATCAAATTGTCATTAAAAATTCCTTAACATAAAGAACTATATTACATGTCCCTGCTACAACTTTTTAAACCATGGAGAAAAGAAGAAGATTTACTAGATATCTATGACTCCTATGAAGATGCTTTCAAAGCAAATGAAAGCACTATAACAGATGTAAACTTTACACAGTACAAAACAATGTTGCACAATGAACAGCAACACAAAGAAGAACTCCAGGCCCAACTAGATAAGGACACACCTGACAGTAGTCAATATTCTGTAGCAGGAAGCCAAGAACCACTGGGACAGCCACTAATAGCAGATGAGGCAAAATTAGCTGTGACAGAAGTAGAAAACACCATGTGCCACTATGAAGAAGATACAGAAGACTTAACTGTACTGAATTCAAAACTGAACAATGAGCAGCGTAGCATTTTTGAAGAAGTAACAAAATAAATTGCACATGGTGTACAACATGAAAATAAAAAGTGTACATGTCAAAATTACAAACCTATACTACTATACGTCAGTGGTCAAGCTGGTTCAAGAAAAACATTCTTAATCAAAATCATCAGCAAGTTCCTTCAACAACTGACAAACAACAAACTGTCAGCTGTTGTAACTGCCCCCAAAGGTTCAGCTGCCTACAACATAGGCGGTGTCACTTTACACCGATTACTACTCCTTCCAGTAGAACACCAAAGCAAATTAGATTATTACAAACTTTTTAAAGAAGCTGCAATGGAACTACATAGAGTTTTGAAACAAATGGAAATGCTACTAATAGATGAAGTGAGCATGGTCTCTAACCTAATGTTGGCTATGATTTACCTCAGTTTACAAGAAGTACTCAAAACAGACTACGAAGAGCTCTTTGGAGGAAAACACATTACTGTTTTCGGAGATCTTCTTCAATTGACAGCAGTGAAAATTGAACCTATTTCTAAAACCTAAGGGCACAAACTCTGCCGTAAAACTGTTTGGTAGCATAGGAAATGTCAACCTTTGGCAACATTTCCAATACAGAGAATTAACAGAAAACATGCGCCAGTCTGCAGACCTCACAATCGACATCATTTTAAAAAGTATTAGAGTTGGTGTATTATCCCTAGAAGCACAATCAATATTAAAAACCCGGCACATCCATGCACTCTATGGCCATAACTCATGTGCTACTGATGTCATGGAAAAATTAGCACACAAAAATGTCAATTGTATGTCCTTGATGCCAACTCTTGCAAGCTGTTCAAAATTCAATGAAACAATGTTGAAAAAAGAAATGCAACCAATAGTTGAAATTTGCTCCACAGACAAACTGGACATACATGGTATGACACTACCCATGTGTCAACAAGCCACAACAAGACTAAATACCTTAGAAAACTATCTCCAACACAGCTGGTTTGGAGAAAATATTAAAATTATCTTTAAACTGTAGAGTAATGCTTAAACGTAACCTTGACGTGGTGCAAGGACTAGTTAATGGAGCACTTGGTACAGTTGTTGGCTTTCAAACATACCCACGTGACAACAACATTCAGTTTGTCAATATTCTCTTTGACAAACTATCAGAAGCTAAAAGGATAGGACGCTCAACAGCCCGATTCCTTCTTTTCAAAGACATGTATGTACGCAGAGAACAATTTTCTCTAGCATAAGCAGTCACCATTCACAAATCACAAGGAGGTCTTACCCTAGACAAAGCATTGATAGATATTGGAAACACAGTCTTTAAAGCAGGCATGAGCTACGTAGCACTATCACGCTTACGTACACTTGACTGTCTATTTCTAATCAACTGTGATGCAAGTAAAGTAAATACTGATATTCCTTGCATTTTAGAATACAATAGAGTATGTTCACTGTACACCTCATCTAAAAACCCATCCTGTTCCACAAAAAGCAAAACATTGTAAAAGAAAAGTACTTCAAACAGAAATGCAACAGGATCTCACTGCAAATCCTCCAAAGAGAGTAAAAGAAGCTAATACTTCATCAATTACTACAACCAAAGAAGAATCTACTACTCAAAGTAACTCAGGTACTTCTTCAAAGAAGCAACACACACGCCAAAGAAATAACATGGACACAGAACTATCAGGTCCATTCAAATTTTCAAATATAACTGGTGTAAATTACTACGTAAATGTAGCAATAAATATTCTATTCCAATTGCCACCAATTATTGACAACATTTACTTACACAATACAGACCAATTGTGTTTTCAAATGTTAGTCCTTCATAGAAATGCAATCAACAATCCTGCCAACACATACAGTGTTCATGGAATAAGACAAGAATTGGACTACTGTATTGGAATGGTGAAATTCACTATAAACTCACAAGAAGATCCACAAGAATGTATAATGTACTTACTACAAGTACTGGAAAACAAAAACATACCTATAAATGAAATCTTCCAGATTTCATACATGTGGAAACATACATGCACTCTCTGCAACCATTTGGCACAGAAACAAATCCCTAATGAATGCTTTGTGTGTGCATCCATACCTAACTGGGAATCTATTCCATTTCAGCAACTTGTACAAAATGCAAACCATGGCAGATTATGTACTACCTGCAATTCAGATAATCGCTCCACCTTACTAATACAAACACATAGTAAATACGTAATACTAATGCTTTTATGTTACAAAGTAGGTGGTACCAAAAACAGATGCAAGCTGACTAGATTCACACATGGTCAAGTATCACTTGGTGAGAAAACCTTCACAACAATCGGTATAATCTACCACGCAGGAGCCACAGCCAATGCAGGTCACTACACTGCATATATAAAAAAGAATTGTGGATGGTTCGAATGTAAACACTTATTTAATATTCTTAAAACCAAAATTTAATAACTAATCTGTGCATAAACATTAACAATAGTTCAATTAGAAAACTATAAACAGTTAGAATATGCCAACAGGTATCTAACTGTCCCAAAAAATCTGCAACATGCCAAGAGATAGAACATTAGCCAGAAACAACAAATAAACACTGAAAACAAAGAAAAATATATTGTAGCATAACAATTTTTTTTTTTTTAATCCAGCATGGATTTTATTTCCCACAGACCCAATGATTTATTAAACAAACACAGAAACTGAGCAAATTGCACAGTGCACTGGTTTGTAAACTACTAAAATGAGGCTTGAAATAATGCAGAAATGTCTATTATGCAATGCAATAACTCATTATGAACTACCTACACTAACATGATCTTTTATTTTATCACAGACATTGAAAATGAATATCTGGTCCAGTTACCCAAGTCATGAAAAAAATATATGCAATCACAAAAAATCAAACAGTAAGTATATAATAATTCAACTCACAAATATTGCTCCATAACACATCCATAGAAGCAAACATCTAACCATACACCACAATCCAAAATGTTTATTTTCATGGATATGTTATACTGCAGTGCTTGTTTCCAAACTCTACAATCTTAATTGCATGACATACCCAAAACTTCACATACAAACTATACAAATCAAACAGTACACACACTATAGATTTGTGGATATTTGATGGATGTTTAATTCTATGAGTGTGTTTTGCTACGGTGGTTGTGACTAGGGCCTCGAGTCTTGGGTGCATGGCCAAAAGCCTACGGTCTTCGGCCATGCACCCAAGACTCTAGGACCTGGCCACGACCACCGCAGCATAACACACCCATAGAATCAAACATTTTAACTGTGCTATATGGGCTACTTAAACAGGATATTAATTACAATAAACGCTGTACTATCAACCCAAAACCAATATACCAATATACTAAATTAAAATAGCCAGAAGTGTCCGCGGACATGACAAACACATCAGGGGCACCTGCCACCTAAACAAATACAGCATTTGAACCATCTCTTACTCCCCCACCCTTCCCAAGCACTCTTACACACCAACACACTTCCCAAAGTTGTATTTTTCCCCCGTTCGTCGCTGTGCTGTCCGCAGATCCAAGATGGTGGATGCATCAAAACAATACGATGCACCTCATGCTTCAAGCCAGCCAATCAACGAACATGTCGTATGTCTGCAGACATGACGCAAGCCGATTAGCCAATCGGTGTCCTGTCCGCAGAGCGGACATAGATATCATTAATTTTTTTAGACCTACTTTTTGGTCGTTTTAAAAAACTACTGGACGGATTTACACCAAATTTTCAAAAGCATTCTTTCAGGACCAAGCCGCTGCTCCTGAAACAAATTTGGTGCAACTCCATCCAGCGGTTTGAGCTGTAGGCATAAGCAAAGTTTTTTCCCCATTCACTATGGCAAAAAAAGAAATTTAGGGACCCCCTTATAACTTTGCCCCCCCTGCACCAAACCTCACTAAACTTTGCAAAAACATTCAGAGTGGGCCATATACTTTATTTTGCAAAGTGTGGTGAGGATTCATCCCAAAGTGCTCTTCCTATGGGATAAGCAACTTAACCATAACTACACAGCCACTACCGTGGGCCATTTAATACACATTGTCGCAATCTATTCACTACATAGCCTCAGGAATACTTTGTCTACTTGTGTTACTGCGTCTGTACAATTGTAAAATGGCTTTGCATTTTCTTTGGTGCTTCACCGCAAAAGCATCTTCATTTCAATCTCAAAATGGTGCTTTACTTTGGTCCTTCATCCTCAAATCTTATAGAATGTTTATATTCCTTCCTTGATTTTACAAATGTTTTTATTCCCAAACTGCCAATTTCAAATTGTAAATTTAGTTGTTGATTTAATTTTTGCTCATTGAATTTTACTTTTGTATTTGAAAGGTTGATTTAATCAACCAACCAAATAAAAAAAAAATATATACTTATTTGTGTCTCTTCTAGGTGTGGCAATGCTGCTTCATATGACGTGACAAGTCTTTTTTCCCATTCATTTTCACACTTCTTCCGGGACCTTTTCAAGAAGACCATTATTTCTTTGTGAATGCATATAGGGTTTCCTCAATGGATACCTTGTCTCCAGAATTCTTTGCAGTATAGGCATCCTCACTGGTACTGTGCATGTCACAGTTTCTGGTTCCCAACATGTAGGCAACATGGGGGCGGAGCTTCTGGTAGGGGTACTTGCCTCCTCCTCTACACTTGTATTGGGACTTATCAGGTAAATGGATTTGGTGTTAGTCCATTGTCATTCGTGTGGTGCGAAACTGTTTGAGTGGAACACGGGGGTGGGCACTGTTTGTGAATGCCCTACATGGTAGGATGTGGAAAAGGTGCTGAAAGAAGGGGGATACCACATCTCACCCATCAGTGTCCCACTTCTACTCCCCACTGACCCCCGATCCAGGTGATTCTCCCTCACTGGTCCACCCCCAGGAACTGGATCCAATAGCAATGGCAGTGTCCTGGCCACCTGGCTGACAGATCCCCAGGGTTTATCCAGGGAAAAACCTTCAGGTTTCTCACAGTGCGTAATGACACCACATCCATGCAGTGAGGTGATGCGTATTTTCAACATGTGCGCTCTTTCAAGTGTGTCATTGTCACTCTGCTCCTTCCACGAGAGTGCCTTGTGTGTGGTGCTTTCTTGCCTTTGCCCAGGTCCTGGATGACAGTTGTGTGGTAGATGTTCCGCCAGCGGATGGCGTATTCTCTGCAGACCAGCTGCTTATGTTTCCTGAATCACAATAAGGTGAGTTTGCTTACCATAGATTTATCTAATTCCTTATAGTCATTACCTTGTGAGCATTTGGTTGGAAGGTGTTTTAACTGCTGCATTTTATATGAAATTAGAAATGTAATAACTTGTTGAAAAGCCAGAGTTTAGATTCCCTGTGGCATGACAGGTGCTCTAATAATTATAAATCAAATTATGGTGTTAAAGCATTGCTGCTGCAGGCACTTTTTGTGTAAATCCATTTCGATTAAAACTTGAGGAAGGGCGTTTTATTTTACAGTTGGCTAAATCGATTTAAAAAAAACAATGTGCATGGACTGGCCTTTCAACCAAATAAGCGGTGCATGCTCTACCCCCAGATGTCTCTTTGAGGGAGCACAGGGATTCACCAGTACTTGCCTACACTCCAATTATCCTCGTGGTGAAATCATCTCTGCACTTTGGTGTATATACTGCATTGCTGCAGAGAAGCGTGCTGCGTTGACCTGCCGGAGGATTCGACTTGCTTTGAACCCTGTTTAGTAACAAACAAGTAAGAGGTTGCAGCAGAGGCTGCTCCGTCTCATTCAGCCTGCGCCAACAAAGCGAGAAAGATCAGAGATTTGCTAACTCAAGCTGAGGCGTTGATAAGGGGGGGGAGTGAAGTGGGTACAGCCCCAGGTCTTTTGTTTGAAGCCCCGGATAGAAGCCCAGGGGATACAACCAAAAGGCTAGATATCCCCGAGTCCTGACAGTCCGGACATTAGACTAGACGCGGATCCAGTGAAAGAAGTGTACCGAAAAAATGATTGGCACTGTGAAACCGACGGGAAACAGAGTAGGCAGGATGGGAGCAACGTGCAACACATTGTTCAAATTTGCAGCCATGCTGGTTGACATCCAATTGAGTTGAAACCGATTTCAGTTCATCTGGATTGCTATTGGGGGGTAAAGTGGAGAAGTGTGTTTTAACTTCACAAAGAACAGTTCCGGAACGGTGAAAATGGCTGCATAAAGTATTGGAACTGCTAAGAGTAAAAAAGAAAGTTAGTGGAACACCGTTCCTGACCGTTCCTGCTCACTTCGACCACTGCCCAGGTCTTTTCCAGACCTAGTTAGACCCCTGGTGTAAAGCTGCTTGTTTAGTTGATGCCAAACGGCTCAAGGAATTTGAGGTAAGTGAAAGAGTTGAGTTTTTACTTTGTTTTTTGCTATTAGGTGCGAGATGGGATGCAGGGAGGGACACTCGGCATGTAAGTGTTGGGTGGGTGTTTTACCCATTCATCGGCCACATTTGGCCATGGTAGTCACTATTACCATTCCTATTAAATACCTCCCCATCACAACCAAAACACACTCGTGAGCTTTTAAGGGGATATTGTTATTTATAAACAGTCTTTAAAAAGGTAATGGCTTAATTACTGTGGTGAACTAGCACCTGGTGTATGATTTAATATGATATGGCATTTATAATGCGCCTATACACAAGTGTTTCAAGGCGCGACACAGCAAGGGAGGGGGAACAGAGGGAAAACAGAGACAACAATCCTACTAGGCCAGGTTTCATTCAGATCGCGCAAGTGCAGGGGAAGGGGGAAGAGGAAAAGTGCGGGTGGGGACAGTACAGTACATGGGGTTATAGAATAAATAAACAAAATGAGAAGTAGGGCCAGCTGGTGGCAAGTGCAAGTGTAAGTGCAGACATCAGATGTCAAGTGCTGGTAGGGGGCTGTAGGGATTCAGAAAACAGTCCCCAAGTGCTGGGGTTAGCCAGGACGGCAGTGCAGGTGTATAAATGGCGGGGGAGTGGACCTGGGCTCGAGATCAGAGGGTGGCCAGGTGGCCAGTACAGTTTCAACCAGGAGTTCAGCAAGGGAGAGGAGGAGAGAAAGCAGAAGCAAAGAGGAAGGCTTTGAGGTGCTTCTGAAACCAGAGATGGTTCTCCTCAAGTTTCTGGGAGGCAGGGAGGCTGTTTCAGAGGGAGGCACCAGCCAAAGAAAGATATACCACCAACTCGTTGCTTGGAGAAGCGACTGACCCTGAGGAAGTTGGAGGCAGATGAGCGAAGAGCTCGAGAAGGAAGATATTTAGGAAGAGAATTGAAGGTGTTGAGGCCCCAGGCCGCAGAAGGCCTTGTGTGCAACTCAGAGGGTTTTAAACTTAATCCTCGCAGCCACTGTGAGCCAGTGTAGAGATTTCAGTTCTGGAGAGTTACGATCCCTGGGCTTGAGGCCAAGGACAATCTCGCAGTCCTGTTCTGGATGAGTTGCAGAGGGTGAAGAGTGGAAGCAGGCAGATTTAGAAAAAGGCTGTTGCAATAGTCCAGCCTATAGAGAATCAGAGCTCTGGAGACAGTGAGCTTCTGGGGGAAGGAGAGGAAGGGAAGAATGCCTCTGAGGAGGAGCAGCTGGTAGTGTAACTTCTTAGAGACGTCAGAGATGTGTGGAGTCGAAGATGACCCCGAGGTTTTTAGCCTCACATGTGGGAGCCGGAAGAGGGCCAAGAGAGGCCGTCCAGAGACTTACAGGAAAGAAGAAAGCAGGTGTGCTGATGAGGAGAATCTAAATCTTACTGGCAATAAGGCAGAGGTCATTGGCGACAGACCACTCCAGGATAGCGGACAGTCAGAGATGAGAGACGCAGAGGAGATGGCTGAAGGTAGCCTGAAAATGAGCTGAGTGTCATCAGCATAGCACTGAAAGTTGGGGCAGAGAGTGGCAATGCGGTGGGCAAGAAGTGCCAGGTATTGGTTGAACAGCCATGGCAAGAGGTTAGACCCCTGGGGGACTGTTAGGGAGAATTCTCATAAATGTGCTAATTCCCTTCACCTTAGAGACCCCCAGCAACTTTGCTGGATTTTGAGGACTTGATTTTTTCTTTTCCTGGAGAGTGTGAGCCTTTGTTTCCCACTCTCTCTCATGTATTGTGAATGTGTTTTACTCTTGTGTTCTTTGATTATGGAGTTTTAGGCAACTCCAAAGGCATCATCTTTTCATGTGTGTCACACAGCACCCTCACTGCAGCGGCACAGGGAAGCCTTTCAGGCTGTCCCAAGGTTTAAATACCTTATTTGGGATAAACTACTGTTTCCCAGAGAAAGTAAAGTCTAACTGACTTTACTAGCCTTTTAAATTCTTAGAACCAGCGCACCCTATCTTACAATAGAGTTCTGGAGGGGTTACCTAGTATCTCCTATGTCTACAAACTCATGTTGCAGTCAAATGCAACCCTTTCCTCTTGAAATGGCTGGTGGCAGTCATTTTACAACAAACTAACATGATTTTTCCTGACTGTGAACACCGGTAGCGTTAAATCGCGTGAGCCATGTTTTTCAAGATGGCGTCTGAGCCTCCTTTGTTTAAACGGGTCCCGGTCGTCTTTTTTCACAATTTCATTTTAGAAAGGTCCTTCTAGAGTTTGTCTATGCGCGCCAAACTAGGTTTGGTCCCTTTGTTCCTACTCCTTTGGCAGGCTTCAGGACTGAAGACCGCCTCTGGCGCCTGAGTGTCTGGGGTGAGCAGGAAGTGAGGGAGGTGCCCGAAACTCCCTGTGCGTAGTCTCCTAGGAGACCCAAATGCACTCTGGTGTGATTGGCTGGCTGACTGTCCCGCAAGGACAGCCCACCCTGCTGGATGAGTGGCAGCTAGGCTGGAATGAATGGGGGAAAACTGTTTAAAAGGCAAGTCTCTTGGCTTGGAAGGCAGAGCTGACCAATGCAACGAAAGAACCGAAGACTAGCTGGAAGAGGACGGCTGCTGGAACTCCTGGACCGTTGGTTTGCTAGGTGACACCCTGCTGCAGGTCCGAATCACCAAGTTCATCTCGACAGAGAAGCCCTTAAAGGATGACTTCTTCCTTGAGTTGGTGGGACCAATCAACTCGCAAGCCACCTGGATACCATTCTCTGAGCTGGTTGTATTTTCCTCAGAGTGCTGCAGGAAACCCAATAGCCAGGGAGAAAGACACCAGTTTGTGTGCTTGACGACAGCTACCGGAATTGAAGATTTACCAAGTTTGCCAGATTTTGTGACTAGTCCCCGTGCAGTGCAGAAGTCCCCCGACGTCCTCCCTCTTGTCCCCATGACTGTGGCTCAGGAACAGTGAGATCTGCAGGAACTGCCAGGAACAGAAGTCCTCAGCTGCATCTTTTTCTTCAACTTAAAGGTACTGTGAAATCCCGACCGCGAGAACTTACCTCTCACTGGGAAAGTGCGTGAAACTTTGGCAACTTTTAGGCCTAGTCAGCTTGTGACCCGACATATAAAGCTTTCTTCTATGAACTACTTCTGAGACCGTCGTGGCAAAGACATTTCCGTTTAACTACCAGAACAGTTTTTACTTATACAAGACTCTTAGCACATTGAGACTTTGGCCTACCTAATGCATTGAATCAACTCCTCTGGTGAACTCAAACTATTTGCACTGTTTAAGAATAATTCTACTATTCCCTTTATTAACTTATGCCTTTTTGCTCCTCCTTCAAAGTATTTTAAATGCCTCATAACCGGATAGTGTGAAGTACTGTAGAATATTGTTGCGTGCTATTGATTGCCTCCTTTTAGTGAATGTTTTCTAACTGACTGTGTAATAAATTAATACGTGTTTTACCAAGAAACCTTGAGTATAAGAGTCTATTTGAATACTTGTGATTGTAGACCTCTGTGTAACATCATTACAGCTCACATTCCCTCTTGAGATAAGCCTGGCTGCTCAGCTCACCACCAAAAACTGTATGGTACAGACTTATACCAAAGGTTGGTTTTGCTTACACCAGTAGTCATAGTTGTGTGTTGTGATCCCGGAGGGTACTGCATACAAACTTTGCCTAACATGGACACCACAGATAGAGATAGAGAGAGAAAGGACCCAAGTTGGACCTTGGTGGGTCGATCAGAGAGGAAAGAGGTCAGCCACGCCAGGGCCTGACCTGTGACACCCAGGTTATCACGGAGATGGGTGAGCAGGATGGCATGGTTGACTGTGTCAAATGCAGAAGAGAGATCAAGTAAGATGAGAACACAGCGGGTGTTGGAATCAATGTTGGAGAGCAGGTCTTCACAGATGTTCAGGAGAGCAGTTTCCATTCTTCTGGCAGCTCTGAAGCCAGACTTATGGTCATGGAGACAAACAACAGATTCAGTGTGAAGATTAAGTTGGAAGATGGCCAGTTTTTCCAGGACTTTGCCCAGGAAGGGAGTGGTGGAGATTGGGCGATAGTTAGCTGGGCAGGACAGGTCGGCAGAGGGTTTCTTAAGAAGATGGTGCACAAAGGAGGGCTCCAGGGGGGATGGGAAGACTCCAGTGGCAAAGGAGTGGTTGCAGAAGTCAGCCAGGGCAGGAGCCAGGGAGTCAATGTGTTCCTTGATGGTTTCGGAGTAACATGGATGAACCTGTTTTGATGAGACTTTCATATATCGTACTTGTCTAGAAACCTTGTCTGGGGAGAACAGGGGAAAGGCAGATAAGGAGGGAGGAGAGGGGGGCAAAGAAGGGCCACAGGAAGACCAGGGAGTAGAGGGTGGAGTGGAAGAGAGAAAGGACATTGGGCCTAATTATAAGTTTGCCAGTCCGGTAACAACGGTAGTGGTAAGCTTGCCGGTACTGTTGTTACCAGACCAGCAAACTACAAGTTCTGCTCGCGGGTGTCTTCCCACCTGCCAGGTGTGACCTGGAGGGCGTACCGGCACCCGCAAGCAGAGCATGCCGGATGCACCGCACCATTCTGAATGGTGCCGATGCATCCGACCTCCCCATTCCCAAATGGGAATGGGGAGCATTTTTTTCTGACGCCCGCAAATGGGCAAGTACCGGGTCCGGCGGGCTGTAATGACCCGGTAATCGCCCATTTGCGGGTGCCGGAAAAATTTACAAGTTTGGCGGCAGCCTGCCAGTTTTACCAGCAAGGCTACCGCCTAACTTGTAATGAGGCCCACTGTCTTAACCAAGTGTGCCCTCAGCCAAGTGAATTTCCTGTAATATAGGTATCCTTACATCTGTTCCTTGCACTGAATTACCATTTCAAACAAGCATTGGCAAAGATGTTTTTCGTTTGTGAATCGGCATTAGATTAGCATTTGAGAGGCACTGCTATAATATGCCGTATACCAACACCAATATAACGGTGCCTTGATAGTGTATCCCATGCCTACAGAAAAGCCAAAACTGTGGGACTTGGAATGCTCGTTTTGCTTTTCCTAAAGAACAAGAAGGGGGTTACCCCTACTCACACAGGCGCAGGGGAATATATCAAATACAAGAAATGGTTCATGGGGGGAACATACCATTTTAGAAACATTAGTTATTTGGTGTCTGAACTAACCCAAAAGACACTATGAAGTGGGTACATGAAGTTGTGAGTGGTGTGTTTTCTCTCACAGGCGGTTTCCTTTTATATTTAGAAATGCAGACACCCTTTCAGATTCAAAATATAGATCTGAGTGGAATTGTCTCTCCAGACTACATGACTGCGCCCACAGGAACCACAGTTCCCACTGCTGTCTCAGAGAAACACCAGCGGTCAAGCCATTCACGTTTAACACATATACAAACCTCATCTGGCAATTATGTTACAATTGCTTCTTCCTGATTAACACACGTGTCCATGTCTAATATGTGGCCAAACCTCAAATTGCAATGATGTTTTACATGTAAAAATGGCCTCATGCTGATCCATTCTTGCATGCAATAGATAGCTCTGACAAATTTCATCCGTAACACTAAGGCTGCTGGAGAACACACTAAGTTTGTAAAATGACTGGGTGACCCACATTAGGCAACACAACTACCTGGTGTCGGCAGCAAAGATGAAACATGGAACGTGCTAGATATGCTGTGGGAGTAGCATACGGTTTGTTAATGCAGTGGCCTTCTTTGCTTACAGTCATGAAGCAACAATAATTCTAATCTGTAAACAGGTTGCTCCCAGAATAATCTGCTGAAACGATCCTTCTGAGAACGTAGGTGCGCAATAAAAACTGAGTAAACGTGTAATGCTTAAGATGCTGGTTTTTACTTTTAATTGAGACTCCGCTTTGGGGCAATGGTTAATTGGGGCAATGGTTAATCGCAGCCAGTATAAACTTGATCCTTAAATGGCATCAACCCCACGACGCTACCCGCCCAGCATAAGGAAGCGCCCGGCCCTTTCCTGCTGACGTGCTCATACTTCACTCCTGACCTTTAAATAATCACTTGGGGTTCGCGTTCAGACTCACCCAGCAGCGGCATGGTGCACAGTTCAAGCTTCAGCTCTCTGGTGTTCACTTTTTTCCATTGGTAAGTGAAGGCAGAGCCACACAGCAAGGATGCCTTAACCCTAGAAGCCCATCTAGTCGTTTGTGCACAGCTGATAAGGCTTTCGTTTTTTAAAATTTTATTGAATATATATATTTTTTCTTACTGTTTAATTTTCTGTTTTCTCCTCCTCTGGTTTCTCCCTTCTCCCTCTCTCTTCCCTCCTCCTTTACTTTTTTCTATGCACTTACTCTATCAGAATTGTCCCTGGACCTTGTATGATAGTAGAAAATGTTTGTCTCCTCCCCACTCCCTTTACTTGCCCCCCTTCTCCAGCACTATCTGAAATGTCATCTGGCCTAGTACCATAGTCACTTGTTTTGTTCCTCACCCGCCTTTCTCTCCCCCCCTCCCTCACCTCTTGTTACTCTCCGGCTCTACCAGAAATGTCGTCAGGCCTAGTACAGTAGTCACCTGTCTGTTTCCCATTTCCTTCCTATCTGTGTTTTAGCTCTTGCACTATCTAAAATATCGACAGGCTGAGTACGATAGTTAATTTCACATTCTTGTTGTCCATGGCCTGTAAGAATGTGGTTGTATTTTCCCCTATTCCCTCCCTTGCTGTGAAGAGCTTTGAAACACATTGTGTATAAGCGCTATTTAAATTATTATATCATATCCTTAGATGCAGATGACATTCTGCCTCAATCCAACTAAGCCCTGAAATAGCTATTTAGATGATGCAGCAAAGCGCGCTTGTAGCATGCCCGTGCTCTGCAGGTATGATGTTGCCCCTTCCCGTCACCTAACTTGATCTTCTCGTGTAACACCATATTAATAACCCTTAGTCACATTTCCAGACTGATGCCATTCCCAACCCATTCAACATAAATTATTGCAAAACAATACTTTACTTGCCAACATGACCCATTCCAATCTGAAGATGCTTCTCTAGTCCTGTTGTTTCTTTGCATTCTGGGACTTGTCCGAGTTTTATCATGGGAAAAGTGCAACTACAAATCCCAGAATGCAAAGGAAAAACCAGGACTGGATAAACACCCACAGATTGGAATGGGTAATGTTCGCAAGTATGCTGACAGGATAATGAACTAAACAGTTATGACATGGAGCAGGTTACTTACTCTCTATCCACTAAGGTTAATAGAGGGACATTTTGGGATTATTATATTGGAAGATACAACCACCCTAAATACATTGTAGGGCGTTATATTTGCATCACATTCAACCTAGTGGATACCCTGGAAATCATAGGTGTACGAAGGGGCATGAGCAGGTCCTTCACAGGCTGTAGATTGGGTGGTGATTGTGTGCTTGAGACCATCAAGTATCATTTGATGTACTGTAATAGCCTGGAGGTTATATGTGACCAATTGATGAAACGAATGTCTTGGGCACGGAGGAACAAAAGGATTGACGACTTGTGGGTGGATTTCATGGCTGAACATGATTAGCTATTATTTTATATGATTACGTTTTATAACTTTGTAAGGGGTATCTTAAGCAAATTGGATTGCTAGTAATATTTTGTATTTTCTTATATTCCTTGATTTTCATTGATTCATTTGTTGTATCATGATATTGATGTTTTAATTGTATTCAAGGTCATTTATATGGCTATTTGTATGCAATAAAAAAATTACAGGATATGTGTCTTCATAACTGCTATGACACCTGACCATTGGTTAACATCTCACCAAGGCCCTAACCTTATTTCAACTATGTTCCTTACTCCCTTCTAGACTTTGGAATTAACCCCTGCACCAAGGTATAATAACTACATTGGGAAACTCTGCTGGAAAAACTCCTGCTTTACCTTTGCGTCCATTACCAGCGGGTGAGTTGCAACACCAGACCCTCCTTTATACATTTTTTAACATGCTCTTATCTGTTTTTAATTTATTTGAATCCCTTTCTTTCTATTTTTCTTAAACCTCACCAGGGAACAATTTTGGTCCTGAGAAAGGCGATCGACTGAAATCGCCGAAGCAGTTGAAGTACATCTAACTTACATGTGCTTCAAACTTGTTCATTAATTTATTAGCGTCAACCCTGGTTGTTGATTTATGGCCACTTGGTCCATATCCCCTCTTTTAAGCTGCTCTCATTGCACCTAAAACACTGTTCTGTTTCTTGCACAACTATCCCACCTCCCTTCTCAAACACTGGCAGTTGTTGGGATACCCTCTTATTCTATGAGCATCATGATGCTAATTTTTTACTGCCATGATAAAAAAGTTTTCTTGGAAAATTGAACAGATATTGATAAATTAATGAATGTCTATTTCTAAATAATAAAATAAAGTATAAAGGAAACCACATGAGTCAACATAAACCACTCACAACTTTATGTACCCAGTTCATAGTGTCTTTTGGATTCATTCAGCCCCCCCATTATTACTAATGATTCTAAAATGGTATGTTTCTACCAGGAACAATTTCTTGTTGTATTTGTTTTACTGTTCCTTTCACCATGTTTTTTGTCTCTAACATGATCCACACCCCACATTTTGGTGTCTCCTAGCTCTGGCATTTTGAGGAATGTCTCCAATGTGTTGATATTTGTGTGCTACATGCTTTATTTAGTTATTTGCATAAGAGCATACAATCCACAGTGCACCCTTAGAAGAATAAGAACACAAATACTGTTTACATTGGATCTAGAGGCCGGGTATAGCAATTTTACTTTATGGATTCCATCTATCCCACCCCCCTGCCTTTTGTAACCACCAACATTAACCACTTATGCGTTCTACTCTTGGATTAGCCCATCTTCTGGAATTTAACAGTCCCAGAATTGTCATTCATTAATTTATCAATGGCACAATTAGTACACGCTAAAGCGATTTTAAGTCTAAATATCTATCAGGATGGCCCAAGAATGAGGTTGAGCCATCCCACATCCACTACTACTCAACCTCTATCATTTATTACTCCTAAACTGTTTTGGAACACCAAGGTATACATTCATTCAATACATACTTTTTTGTGTCGCCATTCTCTAAAAGATACTCTACATAGTGGACTAACACTTATCCATACTAGTGCATAGCATTTCCCCCAACCAGACTCCCTCCCTGCATCTGCAAACTCACTCCCCACTTTCCCTCCCTCCTAATTCACCCTTGCTCTTGTTCTAACAGGGGCAGAATACACCACAGGCAAGGATTCTGCCTATTGAAACTACTGCAGTGATGATTTGGTGCAATACAAAAGCATAGTAACATAACATAATGTACAATCTAGGCATGAGAGTTCTCTCTGTTATCATGAATGGAAGGGGTGTATCATGGACATCAGGCTGTTTCACTTCAAGATACATTCGGAATACAGGTGGGTGTGTTGCCAGAATGCGTGTACACGTGTGTCCTAGGATGCACAACCATGTGCATTGTGAGCCCTTGCATGAACATATGCCTGTATGCTTTGCAGGGCCAGCATCAGATTCGTGCACAGGGCAGGTATGTCGTCACATGTCTATCATTTGGGACCTCTACATCTGATATAAGAAGACTTTGGTAGTAGAATGGCTCCATGCATGCGTTTAGCAGCAAGTTGTGAGGCGGGATGGGGTCTCATGTCCCATTTTGGCTTCCGACTGTGCCCTCCCTCACCCTAAATACATTGTTGCCATCTGTCGCCACTGCAGAAAATTTGTCTTAGAAGATGGATTTTTCAGAGAAGTGACAGCGATTCACCTGCCATTTTACAGTTCCCTGTTGATCATCGGCAATGACATTCCTGGGCATTTTTGCCCACATGCTGTGCAATGCATGGTGACCAACACACTTGTGCTCCAACTGTGATGCAATGTTTGCGATTTGCAGTAAAGTGTACAGTCTCCCCTGGCGCCATGGACATGTCTGCATATCATACATGGTGGTTGCTGCCCATGCTGGTACTCTTGCACACACATGTCTACTTGCTGCTTTTATAATGTGCACGCTGAGTGTCTATGCAGGAGTATTGGGTGCATGCATGTTTGTGGGGAGATGTGCAAGGGTCCTGTAGCAATCTACTCGTTGATGCTTTGCCTGAATTGTCTGTCGAATTCCAAGGGTTTTGCTACGTTATATTTTTAACTGGGTTTGTTTCATTGAATTTGAAAGATTTTGTTGCAATGTATTGTTAGTCTTCACCGTTTTCAAACTAAAAGTGAATATAATACATGCATACATTACAGAGAAGGCAAAGAGCGTATACCTTTGAAGCCATTTATCAAATTCACACAAAACTGTCACAATATAGATGTCGATCTCTACTGAAGAGTAACCACTGCTACACCCTGAGTGGTTAACCCCTTGTGTGGGTGGTCACAGAATTCTCATGAAACTGTTCTTCTGCACAAAAGGGTTTTATTTTGAAGTGCAGTGGTGTAGTAATACACTGGTATTTTTTGAAAACATAGGACATTCACATTTGAGGACATATAAAGTGTAGTACCTAAGTACGAATGATCAAGTAGTCAATATTTGAGACATCTACTTGTACAGTTTGTTCATTCTCTATAGGTTCCTTGGGAAGGAAGCTTAGAGAATTCAGTGGAATCATAGACAGGTAGGGGGCCCATAGAGTGTGGGCACAATCAATAGTTGAACAACAACATATAATAAATGTCAACACGACAGTGTTTCGGCCATTTTGCGTGGAGCTAGGTGAGATCTAATGGTGTAGGCCTTCATCAGGACAGGAGTGTCTTTACGAGTGGAGGGTCCTATGTGGTCGAATCCAAGGAGCTTAGTGGCTCAGATTGAGAGGTGGAAGAATTCACTTCTTTAGGATGCAGTCGTCATCTTGTCAACAGGCGCGGTCACGCCTATTGCCAGTTGGTCGTTGAAGCAGCAGTGTGCCATCTCGGATGTCGAGGAAGCAGTTGCAGCAGTATGTCCGCAGCAAATGTGAATGTCCTATGTTTTTGAAAAATACCAGTGTATTACTACACCACTGCACTTCAAAATAAAACCCTTTTGTGCAGAAGAACAGTTTCATGAGAATTCTGTGACCACCCACACAAGGGGTTACCCACTCAGGGTGTAGCAGTGGTTACTCTTCAGCAGAGATCGACCTTACCTTGCTCATTCGTTTGTTGATATTATTGTACCGATCTGGGCAGAGCAAGGCAGTAACCAGGTACCCTTCCGAATACTACAATATAGATGTGACCTTGATTATTTTTGCTGTGTTTGGTGTGGTTTTGTCAAAGCGGTAGTAAAGTTTTAGGGGGGGTCAAGGTAGGAGAATAACAGATTTTGGGCAGCTTGTAACTTTGGCGTTGTTTGACGAATGTGCATGAAACTTGGCAAAAACAACATGGACCTAGATCAGAATAGTTTTACAACGTTTGGTGTGATTTTGTCAAGGGGTGCAAGGTTTTAAGGGCACCACTGTTGGTTAAGAGAAGCTTTTGGGCTGGTTACAATTTTGGCACTGTTCAACATATCCGCACAAATCTTTGCAAAATCAATATAGACCTGACTTTTGATATTCTTGCAAAGTTCGGTGTGGTTACATCAGGGGTGGGAAAAGTTGTAGGGGGGTCCAAACACATTCAAAATCTCAATAGATTTGAATAGAGCCAACATTTTGCTTGCATCTACAGCCCGAACCGCAGTATGGATTTTCATCAAACTTGCATGAAGATCTTTGGCGAGGTGTTAAAAGCATGCTTTTCCTCATTTGGTGGTAATCCGTCCAGTGTTTTATTTTTTCAAAAGTGCCAGAATGCAGGTATAAAATATAGTGACATACATTTGGGGCCTGATACCACCCCTTATTATATATGTTTTATTCTTTAGTGGACAGGTATAAAGTCATAATTGAAGTACTAAAATGTCATCTTTGCGTAGGGACTGTTTTTAGAATAGAGTGATAAAGGGGCTAGAGTATCTCAACATAGCCAATGCTCGATCAATACAGAGTAACTCTGATGTGTAGCAAAGCCATGGTTGTAAATGGGCTCTATTTTCTAATGCAGACTCCAACCAAGCTTTGCACATCAATCCACCCTGACATGCAGAAACACGCTTTTTTTAAAAATGCGGCACATCTTTCTTGCACATGTCGTCTGCTGTACCAGTGATGTGTGAGGGGTTGGAAATGTGAGGCGGATAACTTTGTAAAGATTTTTCACTTTAGATGCATTTATTAAAGGAAATGGGTTGAATAAACACCTCACTGTCCCTACTCTGACAAGGTTTTCCCTGCCTAAAACAAACTAAGGGAAACACTCTATCCAAAGGATATCTAACCCTCACACTTGTACAATCAAAGCAAAAAGGAAATGTACGCAAGTTCAAATCAACAACAACATATAACATGTGACCTGGTTCACAATGTGAGCAATGCCTCTTGTCACGATATGGATGCACTTCCATTCCCCAGATCAAAAGTAAGGGTTTCTCCACAGTACAAAGAAAGAAATACAAGTACATCCAAGTTAACTCAAAGTTCCAGTACAGTTCTTAAGTTCTTTTACTCAAATTCCACTACTTCAACAAAGTACCTTGTGAAAAATTCATAGACTCTCACTCGTCCTGGAATAAGAGCTGTCTCACATTTGTAGTAACAAATAATTTGGTCAGGATGGTTGACCACAACTTTTAACTGCAGAAATAATTGTAACTTTTCTTCTGCCCGCTTTCACAACTCTTTCACAAACATGTTTTCTATTGGTTCACTCTTCAGCACTTGCACCTTCTACTACCTGGTTTATAATTTCACCAGGTTTCTTCTGGAGAATCACTTCTTGCCCTGTGGGTATACTCGCCTGCCTGTCTACTTCTTCAACCACCGGAACAGAAAAGTGCTTCAATGGTAACTTTAGAATTAGAACAACAACTTTAATGATCTCTTTTGATATCAAAGGTGTTAGCAAGTTCAGGGAATCGAACATGTATATTAATTCACATTAGGATTGTTCTGCAAATGATGCTCATCTCCCTCTGGATAGCTAATTCCAGAAGGACAGTCTGTTTGTCACCTTTCTTTCTCTTTTGCTTCAATGGTCACAGTAGCCAGGTACAATCTTTTCCTGTGGCTACCGTGGCTTTGGCAATATGAGTTTAGATCAGGCACATGCTTACCAAATGCACAGCGCCTCCTACAACCCTTGGGATTTGTATTGCTTTCCTCTGACATTTGGCAATGCTTGGTGATGTAGGGTATTTTGTGGAGATTTGGGGCCTGACGGTATTTTATTACCGCCGAAAAATAACTTAGCAATAATCACTCTTTGTATTCAGATTTGGCCATGTGCAACAATAATACAATGGACATGCATTATTTCAGCACCCAGACCTGCATATTTGGTATACGTGGTTGGTGGTATTTTGGTGAGCATAATTCCCTTGTTTTATTTGTGGCCCCAATGTCCAGAATCCCTTATCTTCGCTTAGATTTTTCGTGTGATCACTAGAGAGACCTCAGACCTGCATTCTAGGGATACCACAATTTCCAGTGATAGTGTTGGTGCGCCACCATGGGCAAACTCACTGACTTATTTACGACAGAGAGCTATATGTGGTAGTCTTGTGGTAATTTCCACTACCTTATATACGGTAGGGAGCTATGTTCAGAGAGTCTCTCTTCCCGTTGGCTCATGTACCTCCAACAAGTTATACTACAGTCACAATTATTCATACTGATTCTGACATGCACACATCTGTCTTAAAATGACCATTGCACTGTTTAAAAATCTCCCCACATCATCAGCATTGTAATGATAAACAGTAAGTACACCATCCGTCTGTTTTCAAATATTTTTCTGTATTATAAAAGTTGTATTTAACACGATCTCATTCTTTACAGCAATAAAATGGCACAATCAAAGCATTTTCTATGACACACTGCAAATAGAGTGGCGGAGAACAGAACTCAAATTGCAACATTAGCACTTGATTAAGACACGCACGGGACTTTCATTTTTTCTACACTGACTGCATATTTTCGTGCACACACACAGCTCCCCCAGTTATGTAATTACCTTATCTGTTCAGAGGCTTCTCTTTGTGAATGTGGCTCTCTTGGATTAACTCCAGCAAAAAGGAACGCTTGCCTTCTCAAGCCGGGGTCATTGCCTGGAATTCTCAGCTTTTTCAGATAGGACTGCCTCAGCCAGTGGAAAGGTTTTTCTTTCAGCTCTCCCCAATGTCGACTGCAGCAGGACACAGGAATCTGCATTCAGTCAGGACCCCACAGCCAGGTCTTCTCCCCAGTAGTGCAGAAAGATGTCTGCCTCTCTTTTTCCCTGATACTGCCCACTAAAACTTTCCTCTCAGCCCTCTTTATGACGTGTCCCAATGAAATCCATCATCTCTCATCCTCCTACTCTTCAACAATAGCTTCGCTTATACATTTGCAATTGTTGCAAATCTGACTTCCTCCTTCCTGCAGTTACTGTGCACAACAACACGGAGAATCAGGCAGAGAAGAGAAAAAATCTGCACACTCATTTAAATGGTTTTCAGAGTATGCCTAATTCTGCAGTAGAGAACACATTTTATTAGTGGGTTATATTAAAATAAGGTTTTATTAGTCAGGTTAATGGTTAATAGGTTAGCTGTTAATTTTCAAATGTGTCTCTAGCAATATAGGCATTTCAGGTGAAAAATAGTGTGCATTTTTAAATGAACACGTGTGCTTTTAACTGTAAAAATAGATTTGCATCTTATATGTTAAAATCGTTTTTTACTGAATAGTCTGTCTTTCCTTGTTAATCTGCTAACCCATATAGCAATGCACCGCACCCTTGTGGTGGTGGTGCTGCAAAAAAAATTGTGCTACTTGTGCAGTATTGCTGTACTGTGTACTGTAACACGCCAAATATCCTTACATATACCCTCCTTTTGTTTTTAGAACTTGGCTATAATCCAAGCCAATTCCTAAAAACAACTTGTTCTATTTTTTTTTACAATATAGCAATCCAACAAAATGAATATTCATGTGCATCAATGAAAATTTGCAATCAACATTTCATCTGAGTCCATCAGTTCATAAAATGTTCCACATTTGCCTTCTCAGTGGAAGTGGCATTACTTTAAGTTTAAATTTTCCAAGTCAATTAAAAACAATGAAATAAAACAACTAACTAAAACAAATAAGTAATATAACAAGTTAAAATAAATAATTAAAATAATAAATACGTGGAACTTCATATGCCGGAACTTTTGCTTTGTCTCTTTTGGTATGTCCCGACCAGCGATGTTATTCGGTTCATTCGAGTACTCTTTCATCTTGGCAATCTTGAATCCACAGTAGTCATCTCTTTTGGCATTCCGGTTATTTTGTCTTCACCTCCACCTGGAGGCAGGCATCTTTTGGTCTTCATCCAGGGGACTCCAGGACTCCATCGTCTCCCGTGGCCTCTGATCCCGGAACCTCCGACCAAATAATGTTAATTGTCTAAATCAAAATAGAAAATAAACAGATTAAGTACATAGCACAATACTAACTTCATCCTTTTGCCAAAAATAAAACATGCTTGGTAAAAATACTTCGTTTTTTTTTCCTTTCTTCTGAAATTAAACACAAGTTAAAAGAAAACAAGCATATATAAAACAGCATTCAATATTTAATACACTTTCTCTCTGCACACCAACCACGAGCTTCCGTTATATGTGTATTTATTTATTTATTTATTTATTTATTTATTTATTTATTTATTTATTTATTTATATTATATATTTTTACATATATTACAGTGTTTATGTGCCATCATAACAATCAACTTTTTTTTAACTTCTTTGTCACTGCCTCCTGATCACACCCATTTATTTTCTCAAGGGACTCTATCCGTTTCCACATGCTCAAGCCGCCTGATCTCATGTCTGGGATGGCATGGTTTGATTTGATTTACATGGACAAACTGCTCTATTGCTGTTTCACCTTCATTTTTCAAAATTTTATACACTACAGGAGAGACTTTATCTATAATTCGAAATGGCCCCTGCCAGGCTGCTAGAAATTTAGAATTTTTCTGTTTACTTTTTCCAAAATGAAACTTGTACACCTGATCCCCTACCTTGTATTCCTTTACTGATGTCTTTTTGTCATAATATGACTTTGCACTGTCAGCAGCTCTTTCCAGATTTCTCTGCACAAAAGCAAATGCATGTTGCAAATGCCTCCTCAGTTCATCAATATATTCATGAACTGTGGATGCACTCACTAGAGTTTGCTCATGTGTTCTGTTTAGTAGGTGTTGTGGTAACACCATTTTCCTACCTGTTAAGACCTCATGGGGGCTAACACCTGTTGCTTTGGCAGGAGTCGACCTGATTGCCATCAGAACCAATGGTAAACGCAAATCCCAGCTGGAACCTGCTTCTGCCACAAATTTCTTTAAAATATCCACAACAGACCTATTGCTTCTTTCAACTGTACCTGAAGACGCCGCCCGATATGCGATATGTAGTTTCCTTTTCACACCTAGTATTTGCCATACCTTACTCATTAGAGTACTTGTGAAATGACTTCCTCTGTCTGACTCAATTCTTTGTGGCAACCCAAACCTTGAGAACACATGGTTCACCAGCAATGTGGCTGCTGTTTGCGCACTACAATCTGGTGCGGGAATGCACTCAATCCACTTTGACATCAAACATACCACACTCAAAATATAGCGGTGTCCCCTGCTCGACCTTTTTAAAGGACCTACATAGTCTATTTGCAAATCTGACCATGGGAGAGTTAGGCCTCTTTTCATCAATGGTGCTCTATGCATTGGTGAAGCAGGTTTAAATTGGGCGCATACTAGACATCCTCTAGTATATAATTCCACATCTTGGGACATATGTGGCCAGTAAGCATAATCTTTTAGTATTTCTAATGTCTTTTGTGAACCTCTATGGCCTGCAGTTATGGCATCGTGTGCATGGTGTAGCATTAGTCCTCTGAATGAAAGGGGTACTACCCACTGTATTTGCCCTGTTATGGACTCTCTAATCATGAGTCCATCCTGTAATCTAATTCGTGTTTTGTTCTTTAATAACACCCTCAATTCTTCTTTTCCCATGCAATCATTTTCTGTTAAAGGATTTTGTTCAGGATCTATCAAATGATTATAATAGATTCCCAAAATTTGATCATTCTTTTGTGCCTCAATCAAATCTTGGTCTGGCGTGTCATGACTCCACTGCACCACCGGTTGATCTACCTCCTTTGGTGCTTTAGAACGTGTGACTGCATCAATTTGTATTTCACCCATTAAATAATCAATAGGTAGCAATTCTCCCATCACAGCCCCAATCTTAGCCAGATGGTCTGCCTTATCATTTCCCTCCTTATCCTCTCCTGGTGTTTTTAAATGCCCACGAATTTTTCTCCAGTATATTGTTAAATTATTTTCTGACACCAATTTGTCTATGGCTTGTATCATTTTTCCATGTTTAAGTGGCTTTTTGTTGTATGTAACCATGCCTCTTGCTTTCCAACCAGGCAAATACTCCACAAAGCTATTCCGTGCATAGTCAGAATCAGTCACCAGGACAATTTCACTGAACTTTTTATCAACTGCAGTAGCAATTGCTTTATATATGGCTGCCAATTCCGCCACCTGACTGCTCCTATCTCCAATCCTCATCCCTATACTAGGAACGCCTTCACATTTCAACCAGACATTTCCTATTCCTGCCACTAATTGTTTATTACTGTCATTTTCAATGTGAAAAGCACAACCATCCACATATACAGTTGGCAAATCCTTGCATGTTTTTTCATCAAAAGCTTTGTGTGGTGATTGTTCAAATTCCTGTAAACTAGCTTCCATATCCATTTCATTTGTTATTTGTTCAGCTGCGCAGTCATGTAAGTCAGCTAACCCTTGAGCAATTGGGCTCTTTTTATTTTGTCCATATCTTACTTCTACGGGAAAACCTTGTAATGCCAGCGTCCATGAAGTGATTCTGGATTGCGCTAGATTGCCTGATCTAATTCTTTTACTCTCTAAAAATTGCAAAGGTTGATGATTTGTTTCAATAATCACCTTTTCTCCCTGAACAATGGGGCGGAAATGTTGTAGCGCCCACACAGTGGTTAATAGGGCCTTTTCGCATTCATTAAATTTCATTTCAACTTGGGAAAATGCCTTACTTGCATATGCAATGGTTTTGTGATTCAAATCGTGTTTTTGTGATAACACTGCTGACATACAATGTTCAGAAAAGCCTATTTCTATAAAGAAATCCCTGTCCTTTATGGGGTATGCTAAACATGGTGCCTTTACAAGACATTCCTTCAATCTAGCCACTGCATCAGACTGCTCTCTTTCCCATCTCCAGGGAGTATTTAGTTTAAGCAGTTTAGTCAATGGTTGAGTGATTTCTGCATAATTCTCAATGAACTTTCTGTTATAGCCTGTCATCCCTAATAAACTTTTTACTCCTTTCACATTTTTAGGATCTTTTAATCTTTGTATGGCCTCTATTTTCTTCCTTTGTGGATTTAGCCCATGTTCAGTCACTTCATGCCCTAGAAAGTTCACTTTTTTCTTGCACCATTGTGCTTTTTGCAAAGATACTTTGGCGCCTGCTTTCTGCAATTGGCCAAGCACATGTCTTATTTCATCAAAATGGCTTTTAAGGTTTTCATTTTTTATCAAGACATCATCCACATAAACTATTGTTCCTCTTTCCGCTGCATCTGGCATGGCCTTTCTCAAAAATATGCCAAATTCACTCCCACTATTGATGTACCCGAACGGAGCTCTAAGCCAGGCATATTGAGTCCTGTCAAATGTAAAGGAAAATAGGTGTTGTATCTCCTCTGCCAATGGCACACACCAATATCCAGATGTGAGATCTAACGTGGTAAATACATTTGAACCATGTATCTGAGCTAGGCCCTGATCAATGAATGGTAGTGGCCATCTAGATACTGGTACTCTTTTATTTAACTCTCTTAAGTCTGCACACAGCCGCCATTGACCATTTGGCTTTAACACACCTAAAATAGGCGTATTGGATGTGCTATGAATGGGCCTAATTATTCCCCGTGATTCCAAATTTTTAATAATCTCTGCCAATGATTCTAAACATGCCAGCGGTAGTCTATACTGGAGTACAAACACTGGATTTCTGCTACAACCTTCTGGTAGTGTGGCCACATGTAAATCAGTTAAACCACAATCATAAGCATCTTTTGCAAATACATCCTTAAACTCCATAAATATTTCCCTCAGATTGCGTCGATCCTCATCGCTGTCACATGCATCCGCTAAGGAGATCTGCTCTTCTACCATTCTGGAAAATTCTGGAAACTCTTCTGGTAAAGGAATCTCAGCGCTTTCCTCTAACTGTGTGGCTGTGTCTTTTTGTAGAGCTGCCACTTTCAAATATTTTGGCAGATCAGCTTCCACTTCAATGGGCTGATTTCCTG
This sequence comes from Ambystoma mexicanum, assembly GCF_040938575.1. NCBI lineage: Eukaryota > Metazoa > Chordata > Amphibia > Caudata > Ambystomatidae > Ambystoma > Ambystoma mexicanum. Next base: position 230,744,199 of record NC_090936.1, read on the forward strand.
TTTCATTTTCATTTAAATTAAATATTATGCAATCCTCTTGATGGCAGCACACTGTCTCATTTGAATCATAAGGATACACAGAATGAATTTTAAATATTCCTTTGGGCTGAGAGTCCAGGTGTTCTGGCAACTCGCCCTTGGCATCTACATATTTTTCAGGAATATTCCCAATCACCATGTTATTTAAATCTGCCGTATAATGTGATTTTTGTATGGCCATTCCTAATGGGGAGTTTTCCTCTAAATGAATGTCCTGACAACCTTTATTATTTACCATGATTTTTACAGATCCTTCACCAATATCTACCAATGGAATGTATTCATAATCCAGGCCTTGCTGTTTTATGGATTCATTCAGGCATACAAATGCATCAGAGCCTTTCATCTGCTGTCCATTTTTGCATTTCAGTGTTATTGCAAACTGTTTTGTAAATGCAGGAACAATAGTATTTTTCCTCATCTGTAATTCGACTGCATAAGGAACTAGTTGTGCACAATGATAAGCCCTTCTTTTGTCTTCAAATTCAGGCGCCGGCCCACCTAGGCGTGACCATATTTTTTGATTAAGGAAATCTAACACCATACACATTCTGTGCATGATGTCATTGCCCATGTAAAATTCATTTTGTGCTCCACTCACTATCCATACATTATGGTAAATTGTTTTCTGCCCAATGCTAATTTTAAGCATGCATCTGCCTGTAATTCGGTTTTCAAATTCTGGACTGTCCAACCCAGAAACATATTGGTTTTTAATCCTAAATTTCGGGATTTCTTCCCTCTCCATAATTTTTTGCAACAATTTCTCATTAATGAAACTCCTTTCATGTTCAAGCGCTAAAGTGGCTTTTATTGTTTTAAGATAATCATTTATACCAACGTGAACCCATGGTTGCTCATCTTCCATGTGTATCTCTGCCAGAGTGGTAATGTGTTTTTCTGAATCTGTTTTAGGAACAATATTCTGTTTGCATGTATTCTCTTTTAAGTAAAAACGTAATGTGTGCTCATCTATAGCAGTCTGCCAATCTTTCCTTGGGTCCAAGTAGATTTGTACAGGTAGTTTTTCATTGTCGCTCTGATCTTTGTCTTGACACATTAATATAACAGTGACACTAGGTATGCAGCTATTCTGGAGATATACCTCCACAGCATCATTTGTTTTGGCAACGGTGTGACATTCTTTTATATTGCTGTTTTGTGATTTTAGTTTCTTAGGCCTCAATGGTTTTTTGGTTAAGGACCACAGCACTCCATTCACCCCATCTATGAGAGGAGACAATCTTTTCAGGCAATCTGTCCCCATCAGAAATGGAATTTCACAAATAGATGTGATCAATACCTCTTGTTTCATTCTGTGCTTTCCTATTTTTATGTCAACCTCAGTTACACCTATGATGGGCACCTCCTCCCCATTAAAGTTATGCACTGGGCCTTGATTTGCCTTCACTGTGATCTGACTCTGTGGAGGCCTCCCTTCATTGATACTCTTTACCAGCTCCTTGGACATAATTGTGGCCTGTGCGCCAGTGTCAATCATAGCAAAGGTGTGGCATTTTTCTTCTACAGTGATGGGTGCATAATATCTGTCCTCAACTTCCTCTAATACACATAAGAAATGTGAATTCTTACTGATTTCAGGGCTCACCTTTCTCAGGTCTTTTTCACTTTTGGCTAAGCACATTGGTAAATGAAAAGACATTTTTCCCTCCTTTTTACCCATTTCTGTGCGAGATATTTTATTCATTTCTCCATGTTCAGAGGTTTTTTGGAGTGTGGCCACCGTTCGCCCATCCATCTGGGTAACATCAGAGACCACATTACAACCTTCCAACTGAACATGTGTAACAACATCATTCAGCAATTTGTCATTTTTTAATTCTGTGCATTTGTGATCATTTAGTGTAATACCAGCCCTTTCAGCCTCTTCAAAAATATGTGGCTCAAAGAATTTTTCAGGTGATTGACTTGTACCCTCCTTGTGAGTATTTCCTTTTTCTGTCTGGGTTTGGTCATTGTTTTGCTTGCCCAGGGAAGGAGTTATGGCATCCCCACTTACTCCCTGTTCACTGGTATTCCCCATGCATGAGTCATTTTTCTTAAATCTGTCCCTTTGTTCTTTTGGAATTCCTAATGTTTCTTTTTCATTTGTGCAAATCTTTACTGTTTTATTTAGCTCTAAGTTAAACCGTACCTCTTTTTTAGAAGTATTTACACTTTCTATCACAATTTCATTTACTGGTACTTTCATTTTTAATCCATTAGTCATCTCAGAGTCGTTATGCAAAGTTATATCAGAGCAATCTGTCATTTTGGCACTGCAGTTATCATGAGTACTTAGTCACTTTTCGGAAGCCCCCCGGTCATTGCTATGGCCATCAGCCCCCTCTTTGGAAGGTTGTTTTTGCGCTGTATAGAGCTTTCCTATTTGCTCAGCTAACATTTTCACTTGGGCCTCAAGGCATTGGAACCTTTCCACCTCTCTAGGATCCTCTTTCTGTGGCCTAGGTCGATATTGGTTGTTTTCCCCCTGATTGGATCTATTCTGATACCTCTCAGGTGATTGATACCGGTTGGGATGGTTTCTGAACTCTTGATTCATTTGTGGAGGGGAGCGGGTTGCACCCATCCTTTGATTATAGTCCCCTGGTGGGGAATCATTGTACTGGCGTGGACTGTAGTTCACGTTTTGCCTCATGTCCTGTCTCTCAGATTGTGGGTACTGGCCCCTATGTTGATTTCCATTATCAGTAAATCGATCCACATATCGGGGCCTATCCTGATTACCATATATCATGGTGTTGGGATCAAACCTACTCTGTGTCCCCAATGACTGGTAGGGACCATCATTTCTTTGATCTTGATTTTGTCTCTGGTTATTGTTCATACCTGCCATATCAGACCGGTATCTTACCCGGGGTCTATCTCCTAAATATCTAGGGCTGATGTAGCTCTCTCTATTACTAGGATCATGTGATTGGAACATTGGTACAGGAAATGGCGATCTTTGTTGATTACCCCTTTGTTCAGGTGTCACATTATTTTTACCTTGGCTTTGAGCAGACTCAAGGGACATTTTGGCTGACCTGATTTCCATTACTGTGGCTGAGGGTTCTTTAGATTTAGGCCTAGTATCTTTCATTTTATCACTTTCTCTACCCTGACAATAGAGTACCTCATATAGCTTGGTGCTTTGATGTACAATCCATTCAAGGGACTTGTCACGGTCAAATTCACGGACCAATTGGGATATGATGTCTTTCTGTAGCCCATAGAAGTATGCGGTTTTAAACTCATTGGAATTTGAGTCAAAAGATACATCAAAGCGAGAGAATGCTCTTTTTAAGTCTTGTAAAAATTGGCGAGGTGATGTATTAGGTCCAGCAGTAATAGTGTACGTGACTTTCTTTGCCTCCTGCAATGACTGAAAAGGAGAAAAATGACGCCTAATTTCTTTTTCAAACTCCAGCCATGTCATATTCTGCTGTTCATTTAATCCCCTTATGATGCTGGCCGTCGGGGCATCTAAAGTTAAATGAAAATATTGTCTGTACTGTTCCTTAGGTATCTGGAGTGCTTTAAAAATGTCATGCACCGCTTCTAAGTGATCCTCAATGCAGCATTCACCTCCCTTTTTAAATGGTTTGATCAGGGCTTTAATGGATTTCATTATTTTTATGGGGCTACTTGTTGCAATGCATGGAATTGCACTATTTTGTGATTCAATCCTGTTTTCAGGTGTATGAGATTGGTGGCTGCCCCCAATGGGAGTATCAAATCCCCCAAGGGCGCTGCAACCAAGTTCAGTCACCGGCCCAGTCACTGGGGCACTAGCTCTTTGGGCAGAGCTAGAATTCACCTCCACTCCATTGAATGTGGTACCCTGCCGCCTCTCTTGGGACCTGGGAATGCACATTTGCTGTTCTAAGTCCTTACACTTTTTAAGGAGTCTAGTTGCTTCATTCTGCAAATAATTATTTTCATCGCTCATTTTATTAATCGCCTCCTGCATGTCGCACATTTGCATTTGGCATTCATTGAACTCTTTATTTCTTTTGTCTCTTTCTTGAATCATTTTAATCATTTCTTGTTCTGCACTCTGGAGATCACCTTCTTTTTCACAATGTTCTTTTTGTAAAATCTGCATTTCTGAAATAACCTCATCTTTATCCTGCCTAATGTGATCCACTAATGCTTTTAAGTGTGTCAATTCTTGCTCACTATCTTCAAATTGTTTCTTGCTTTTGGATAACTGAGTATCAAAGTCTCTGCATTTTAATTGCATGTCTTTTTGGCATACATCCAATTCTGCTCTCAACATTTCCTGATTTTTACTTGTCCCATCTAATTCAGTCTTTAACCTGTTAATTAGCTGAGTATCATTCTCTTGCATTCGCAGGGACTTGTTTAAAATAAACCATATTTTGCCGCATAGCCGTATTAAACAGTCTTTCTCTGCACTTTTATCGGCTGCATTCAATAATCTTGTAAGGCAGACCTGAATTATGCTGCCTTCTGCAAAAATATTGTCTAGTTTTTCTTTCTGCACCTCACCTTGAATGCGGTTACTCCATTCTAACGTGGTATTCGAAGACCAATTCCCATGTGCAAATAACTTTGCCTCTAAATATTGCACTAGATCTGAGAATGTGGTTTCCCTTTGTGACATTCTGAAATTCGTTTTTAGTGGCACACTGCTATTATAAAATGGGTTCCCTTTAATGTGCAAATGGCAGTGTGAGACACGCTTGCCACGCCCAGTAGGTACTCTGTGATCACTTTCCCGGCCTGCAACGCACCATAAATATGTAGGGTATTTTGTGGAGATTTGGGGCCTGACGGTATTTTATTACCGCCGAAAAATAACTTAGCAATAATCACTCTTTGTATTCAGATTTGGCCATGTGCAACAATAATACAATGGACATGCATTATTTCAGCACCCAGACCTGCATATTTGGTATACGTGGTTGGTGGTATTTTGGTGAGCATAATTCCCTTGTTTTATTTGTGGCCCCAATGTCCAGAATCCCTTATCTTCGCTTAGATTTTTCGTGTGATCACTAGAGAGACCTCAGACCTGCATTCTAGGGATACCACAATTTCCAGTGATAGTGTTGGTGCGCCACCATGGGCAAACTCACTGACTTATTTACGACAGAGAGCTATATGTGGTAGTCTTGTGGTAATTTCCACTACCTTATATACGGTAGGGAGCTATGTTCAGAGAGTCTCTCTTCCCGTTGGCTCATGTACCTCCAACAAGTTATACTACAGTCACTCACAATTATTCATACTGATTCTGACATGCACACATCTGTCTTAAAATGACCATTGCACTGTTTAAAAATCTCCCCACATCATCAGCATTGTAATGATAAACAGTAAGTACACCATCCGTCTGTTTTCAAATATTTTTCTGTATTATAAAAGTTGTATTTAACACGATCTCATTCTTTACAGCAATAAAATGGCACAATCAAAGCATTTTCTATGACACACTGCAAATAGAGTGGCGGAGAACAGAACTCAAATTGCAACATTAGCACTTGATTAAGACACGCACGGGACTTTCATTTTTTCTACACTGACTGCATATTTTCGTGCACACACACAGCTCCCCCAGTTATGTAATTACCTTATCTGTTCAGAGGCTTCTCTTTGTGAATGTGGCTCTCTTGGATTAACTCCAGCAAAAAGGAACGCTTGCCTTCTCAAGCCGGGGTCATTGCCTGGAATTCTCAGCTTTTTCAGATAGGACTGCCTCAGCCAGTGGAAAGGTTTTTCTTTCAGCTCTCCCCAATGTCGACTGCAGCAGGACACAGGAATCTGCATTCAGTCAGGACCCCACAGCCAGGTCTTCTCCCCAGTAGTGCAGAAAGATGTCTGCCTCTCTTTTTCCCTGATACTGCCCACTAAAACTTTCCTCTCAGCCCTCTTTATGATGTGTCCCAATGAAATCCATCATCTCTCATCCTCCTACTCTTCAACAATAGCTTCGCTTATACATTTGCAATTGTTGCAAATCTGACTTCCTCCTTCCTGCAGTTACTGTGCACAACAACACGGAGAATCAGGCAGAGAAGAGAAAAAATCTGCACACTCATTTAAATGGTTTTCAGAGTATGCCTAATTCTGCAGTAGAGAACACATTTTATTAGTGGGTTATATTAAAATAAGGTTTTATTAGTCAGGTTAATGGTTAATAGGTTAGCTGTTAATTTTCAAATGTGTCTCTAGCAATATAGGCATTTCAGGTGAAAAATAGTGTGCATTTTTAAATGAACACGTGTGCTTTTAACTGTAAAAATAGATTTGCATCTTATATGTTAAAATCGTTTTTTACTGAATAGTCTGTCTTTCCTTGTTAATCTGCTAACCCATATAGCAATGCACCGCACCCTTGTGGTGGTGGTGCTGCAAAAAAAATTGTGCTACTTGTGCAGTATTGCTGTACTGTGTACTGTAACACGCCAAATATCCTTACAGTGATCACAAAGTGCCCAGGTTTAACTTTCTTTTGGCTTTGGCATTGCTTGCATGCCTTATTTCATAATATTGTTTCCCCACCGGGTTGTTGGGATCTGCACAAACTCACAAAAGGAACATCACAGCTACTTTGTTTCGTTAACTGTCACCTCTTTGGGTTTCTGATAGTTCTGTATTCAATAGTAACGCCTCTGTCACTCGCACACAAACAACATTGCTGACCTGGTGTACGCTAGCAGCTCCCGAACGCTCTGGTACCACTTGCAAGTGAGATACTCGCTGGCAGTTTGTTTCTTTGGCTCTCCTGGACCTGGTGAACAGTTCCTTGTTGCTCGCTCTCTCCACCACCACATGAACTCTGAGCATCCCAAGCTCTGAGGAGTCTCATGTGCGACCCAGTCACCGAAGATCCTTCTGCATTTCCCATCACACTGACTTTTTGCTGCACAACTTCTGCAAGGGCGATAAGGAGAGGTCAGGGCATCTTCTCGCTCTTAGTCCCACCTCCCCTTGCAGACACGGCCCACACATCGTACACTGCTTCCTCTGCTTCGGCCTCTCGGGCTTCTCTGGCTTCTCTATCTTCTCTACAGTCAGCACCTGAGGGGAACATTTAAACCACCCAGTCTTCCTTAGGTGTGGACAATCTCCACTAATTAACTGATTACCACAATGTTGTTCCTCTGCATCTCTCTTCCTCATCCCAGTACTAAGGGTATTTTGGTACTTGAAATACCAAACCACAAAGCTAGTTTTCTTAACTATTATCTTCCTCAGGTGTTGGTCATTATTTCTTGCAATGTTTCCTAAGGGAATGTTATGCGAATCAGTCATCAGACTGTTTTGCAAAGAGGAATACAGGTCGTTAGATGAATTGTTGTTAATATTCATAAACCTCCTTCTCTTACACTTTTGGGAATTAGTGACATTTTCAATGGTCCGAATTCCCTGAATGTGATAAAGATGTCTATCTGATGTCATACAGGGCTTCCGATTGATTCCACCCACACTAAGATGGTTAACTCGTGCAACAGAAAGGTCATGGTGACAACAAGCCATGATACATTGTGTAAGTGTAGAAACGTCTCCTTTAAAAGAAGGCAAATAAATACCATGTCTCATCCCCTGAATTCCTCTCACCTCCCTGAGCCTTTCCTCCTCCCTCACCCCTCCCACCGAGTACCGAGGTCAGGATCAGGAAGAGTCTGCCTTTCCCTGGCACACCTGGGAGGAGACTTTATGCAGGAATTGAATTCTGTGAGGGATCCATAAGATTCATCACAGATGTCAATTATGATGCCGTAAGTGATGCCATATGTGATATCATCAGTGTGTTTAGGGGCCATACGCTGGGAGTCTCATTATTAAGGTGGCGTAGCTTCCTGCAGTTGTCTAATTTCTGGGGTTTTGTGCATTCAAGCAGCACCTTAATGTCACGTCCACTAACACTTTTTCACTGAATAATTGCTAATACCTGAAAGTGAAGCCATTTGTATATCTTTACACATGAATGCTCTACACCTAATCATATGCTTGTGTATTAGTGTATTGTTCCTTGTCATGTTGCTGTTAAGTGTAATGAAATAGAATATGCATCAAAAGAGGTGAACAAATATATTCTAACTTATATAATCAATAATGACATTTATTGATTTACTGTTTATTTATATAGCGCTTATACACAAGTGAAGTGCTTCAAGCACTTCAAGGCACGAAGGTAACAAGGGAATACAGTAATCACTCTTAAGACTTGAAGATTCCGAATGATCTAAACAGAGAAACTAGCACACTAGGCCTGACGACATTTCTCCTAGTGCAAGTGCATGAAGTGGTACAGTAGAGATCAAGCCGGTAGGGGGAGACGGAAGACGTTGGGGGGTGGGGGGAGAACAGGACAGACCACCTAACTGATCCTAGTACATTTAGGTCATGCTTGAGTACAGACGCAGGTGCAGAGACGGGGAGGGTGATGGGTGAGCAAAGAGTCTGTTCCAGCAGGGCCCTGGGTTAAGTGCAGGGAGTGTAAACTGAAAGTGGAGTAATGTTGAACAAAGTGCAGCGGCCCGAAGGCGAGTGCAAAAGACTGATGGGAAACCTGGACCATCTGGAGGTGCACCAGGCAACCAGTCAGCAAAAACTGAACAGAGTTAGGGAGGAGAAGGAGGATGGAGAGAAAATAAAGGAGGTTAGCAGGGGAGAGGGAGAGAGAAGGAAGAAGAGAAAAGGAAGGTCTTGAGGAGATTCCAGAACTTAAGGTGCTCCGGCTCAAGACAGAGAGGGACAGGGAGGCTGTTCCAGAGGGAAGTACCTGCAGAGGATAAAGATCTACCCCAAAAAACTGTTTGTGAAAGCAGCTCACCAGCAGAGAGTTGGAGGACGAGCAGAGGGCTCTAGAGGGAGAGTAGTTAGCAAGAGAGCGTTGTAGATAGTGGGGGCCCGGCCCCAGAAAGCCTTGTGGATTATGCGGAGGGTCTTGAACTTGATCCTTGCAGCCACGGGGAGCCAGTGGAGGGATTTCAGCGCTGGAGAGATGCAGTCCCAGGGCTTGAGGCCAAGGATAATTCTTGCGGTTCTGTTCTGGATGAGTTGTAGAGGACAGAGAGTAGAAATAGGAATTTTTAGAAAGAGTCTGTTGCAATAGACCAGCCTACAGAGAACCAGGGCTCTCGAGGTGATGAGCCTCTGGGAGAAAGTGAGAAAAGGTAGACTACCTTTGAGGAGGTGCAGTTGGTAGTTGGACTTTTTGGAGAAGTCTGAGGTGTGAGAAGAGAAGCAGAGAGTGGAGTCGAAGATGACCCCAGGATTTTTTGCCTCATTGGTAGGTGGGGGCGCAGGGGCAAGGGAGGCAGGCCAGTGAGAAAGTGGAAAGCGGGAGCATGGGTCCCAATGAGGATGATTCCTGTTTTACTGGCATGGATAGTTAGCAGCACACCAAGCCTGAATTGAGGATAGACAGTCAGGGATGAGTGAGCAGGAGGCCGAGGGTAGCCTGAAAGAGAGCTAGAGTTAGAGGTAAAGGTAGAAATCCTATGGGCCAAAGGGCCCTGTAGATATTGAAGAACCAGGGGGAAAGGTTAGATCCCTGGGTGACACAAGTAGAAAGAGTTGTAGAGGAGAGAAAAGGACTGAGCTCTACCTGGGAGGGTCGGTCAGAGAGAAAGGAGAGGCTCGCCAGTGACTAATCTGTGATGGCCAGGGTAACACGACAACGGGTGATCAGGAAGTTTTGGTTTACCATATCAAAAGCAGAAAGGGTGTCGAGAAAAATGAGCACAGAGGGAGAGTTGGAGTCGAGATTTGAGAGCAGGTCTTCCTGGGTGTTCAGAAGAGCAGTTTCCGTGCTTCTGGATGCTCTAAAGCCAGACTGATGGTCATGGAGAAAACCAACAGATTCAGTGTGGAGGATAAGTTGAGTCATAGCCAGCTTCTCCAGGACTTTTCCCAGGAAAGCAGTGATGGAGATTGGGCGATCGTTTGTTGGAATGCACAGGTCGGTGGTGGGCTTTTTGAGCAGAGGATGCACAGAGAGTGCTTGAGAGGAGAGGGGAAAACTCTCCCTGGGCGACAACCATATGTTGTAATAATTTATCTCTCAGGTATGTCATGTATGATGTCATTAGTGTCACCATCAGTGATGTTATGTATTATATAATTAGTGATGTCACCAGAGTTGTCTTCTGGGATGTCATCATTTTGGTCATACACTGTGCAACAGGGGGGCGCATAGTTAAGGTGTACTTGATTGAAATGCGAGTGCTGAACATACTGCCCCCAACCCAGTAAATGTTGGCACTGCAGACGTTGAGCCTTTTTTTGTAACCCCTTGTTCCTATGATAATTTCTCAGTAAACATTTCCAATAACAGAAATTTCTGTGGTAGAGTGGCGGGTTGCCGATTCCTGTGATAATGGGAAAAATGTCTCAGAATTTAAAAGTCTACCACGTCCTCACAGGCACTCAACATGTGTACCCCTTACTTTTTCTAGGTTCCCTCACTCCACTTAATTGCTTTTCCCCCTCCCTAACCCTCTCCCAATTACCCCCTATGACTCATCGCTTTGTGTGATGCACATCTTGCTGTGTTGCCGCAGTAATCTCGAAAAATTCCTGCGGTCTTCCCCTGATAAACCGAAAATGTTCTACCCGTAACTGGCACCCCAACCCACCCCCCAAATCCACAAATTCACAAGGTGTCTTCTTTCCCTCTCCTGACCTCTGGCCTGATGTGATTGTGTTGGTATGGATGTAGTGCCTACGGCCAGGTCATCTAAGTGCTGTTGTTCAAAACAAACAGTGTTCCCCTAGGAATGACTACAGAAACATAACAGTTTTGGGTCTCTTTCTGATGTCCAGAACGTTACTAGACACTGTAAGGTCGTGGGGGAGTTCATTCCAAAGTCTGATGGCATCCTTTTTCTTCCTCCAAATATCATTTTGAGTTCTTTCATTTGTGATTTATCCCATTAATACCACAGGAATCACTGTCGTCGAGCAAAAAAGAAAAAGGGTGGATTTTCATTTCCTAAAAGCCTGTCTGCTGCAAAGCACTGAGGAAGATGTATATATAAATGTGTTAAGGAACAGGGGGAACCCCTCTGTCTCTGTGAAATATTTTAAAAGCTACTAGATGGATTTACCCCAAAACAGCCATGGAAATTAAGTCTATGCTTTGTGCCCACATTTTTTATTTGGTCGAAATCTGCCAAGTGATTATCACACTACGACTGTTCAAAAATGAAACTCTTTCTCTATAGCAAAACAAATGGGAGTAGGTTGAAAACTGCGTTTTCATGTTTTGTTAATAACATTTATTATTTGACAAATTGTTCCCAGAAATTCCAGTTTGGAGGGTTCCTTGACAACCTTTTTATTTGGAAAATGTCATCCAAATCCTTCCAGCAAGTCAAACGTTATTAGCCACGCCCTGCCTCTCCGCTGCAAAGCACAAAGGCCAATACAAAGGTTTTAAGGAGCGGGGGCACCCCCTTCTCTGTTGAATATTTTAAAAACTCCTGGATGGATTTACCCCAAGCCACTCATGGAAATTAAATCAATCCTTGGTGCCCAAGTTGTTTCTTATTTGGTACAAATTTGCCCAGCAATTTTCTTGCTACGTCTGTTCAGAAATTGCACATTTTCTCTATGGAAAAATAAATGGGCTGAAAGTCTGGTGTTTTTTTTTCTTCATTTTTTCATTGAAAAATTTATTTTTCCCACAATTTGCAGTTTGGGGAGCCCATGACAAACTTTCCAGTTAGAAAATGTCATCCAAATAGACCCAACAAGTCTAAAGTTATTGGCAATAAAATTGTGGGAAAATATGGCAGATTTTTCATTTCTGAAAAGCCACTCAGCCTCTCTGCTGCAAAGCACCATGGGAGATAAAGCTATAACTTTGGGAGAAGGGGGCACTCCTTCCCCATCAAATATTTCAAAAACTACTGGACAGAATAACCCGAGACCCCTCCTGGAAATCGAGTCAACGCTTTGTGCCCGAGTCGTTTTTTATTTGGCCAAATTCCATCCAGCATTTTATGCTATGTGCTGCGCAGAAATTGTGACTTTTTCCTTAAATGAAAAATGAATGGGAGTAGGCCGAAAACAGTGTTTTTTTGCTTTCTACCTCAAAATGTCAGGTCTAAGTGGGAGCAGGGTACCGTGACAAATGTTTTGTTTTCAAAGTATCAGCCAAATCTGTCCTGCAAGTCAAACGTTATTAGCAATTCAATTTTTGTGTTTCCTATAGAACTTGATACTCAAATATAGTATGGTGACCGCGTCACTATATTATAATGTGTGTATCTCAATATACAGTACATGCATCTCAGTGTGCAATGTGCACATCTCAGCATACATTGTACATATATTTCAGTATACACACCGTGCATCTCATCACAGGAAAAATTGATTTTGAAGTATGTCCCGAATCGCCACGTTCATCCAGAGTTCTTCCACACCTACACAAACCAGCTTCTTATGTTTCCTGAACCACAATAGGATGGGGAAAAGGTGTAACAAGGTAAGGGGATACCTGTCTCACCCATCAGTGTCTCACTTCTACTCCCCACTGACCCCCGATCCAGGTGATTCTCCCTCACTGGTCCACCCCCAGAAACTGGATCCAATAGCGGTGGCAGTGTCCTGGCCACTTGGATGACAGATCCCCAGGGTTTACCCAGGGAGACACCTTCAGGTTTCTCACAGTGGTAATGACACCACATCCATGCAGAGAGGGGATGCGTATTTTCAACATGTGCATTCTTTCAAGTGTCATTGTCACTCTGCTCCTTCCACGAGAGTGCCTTGTGTGTGGTGCTTTCTTGCCTTTGCCAGGTTCTGGACGACAGGTGTGTGGTGGATGGTCCGCCAGCGGATGGCGTATTCTCTGCAGACCAGCTGCTTATGTTTCCTGAATCACAATAAGGTGAGTTTGCTTACCATAGATTTATCTCATTCCTTATAGTCATTACCTTGTGAGCATTCTGTCAGAAGGTGGTTTAACTGTTGCACTTTATTTGAGTTTAGAAATGTAATAAAAAGCTAGGATTGAGATTAACTGTGGCATGTCAGGTTCTCTGCCAATTATAAATGTATTTATGCTGTTAAAGCATTTCTTCTGCAGACCCTTTCTGTGTAAATCCTTTTCGACTAAAACTTGAAGAGCGTTTTTTTTCTACAGTTGCCCAAATGGTTTAAAACAAAAAACAATGTGCATGGACTGGCCTTTCAACCAAAGAGGCGTTGCACGCTCTACACCCAGATGTCTCTTTGAGGGAGCACAGTGATTCCTCAGTACTTTGCCTCACTCCAATTATCCTCGTGGTGAAATCATCGCTGCACTCTGGTGTATAAACAAAGACTGGATTGGTACTGGCGAATCGCGCTATGCCATACCTTGATTCGCCAGTACTAATCCGTTCTTTGTTTCACTTGTTTAAGGTCTATATGGGCAGACCTTGTGAAATTGGTGACACAGCTTGCAGTCTCATTGATCATAAGTGGTCGAAGCACACTCTCAAGGGGCTGGACCCCTACACACTTTCACTTTGGTGTCTATAGTGCATCGCTGAGGAGAAGCGTGTTGCAGCGACCTGAGCCGGAGGACTCAGCTTGCTTTGTACCCTGTTTAGTAACAAACAAGAATGCTGTTGCAGTAGAGGCTGCTCCGTCTGATTCAGCTTGCGCCAACAAAGCGCGAAAGAGCCGAGATTCGCCGACTCAAGTCTGGAAAGCTTCTTGTTCAGCTGATGCCAAACTGCTCAAGGAATCTGAGGTAAGTGAACCAGTTTTTAGTTTCTGCTTAGTAATCTCGCATCTGTTCCTTGCACTGAATTACTGGTAAAAACAAGCATTGGCAAAGACAAAGGGCCTCATTACACGGCAGGTGGTGGACCAAGGTGCTATTAGCACCTTGGTCCATGCCGGTAAAATAAGGCACCGCCTTGGAGGAAAGGGGAATTAGGTTGGCGGGCGGTAATTCCCCCTTCCCCCATTGCCCTTCCCCATTCCCATTTTTGCCCCATAGGGCACAATGGGAATGGTGCTAATTACGGTACCGCAAATTGCGGTACCGTAATTAGCACCCTGGTCCCTTTGCGGGTTGGTTTTTAACGCCTGCTAAAAAGCAGGCATTAAAGTACCAACCCGCAAAGGGACCTCGTAGTAAGGCGGTAAGGGTTAATGGTCACCGGTACCATTACCGCCTTCCGTGTAATGAGGCCCAAAGGCTTTTGCTCGCGAATAGGCATTAGATTAGCATTTGAGATGCACTGCTATAATATGCCCAGATACTAACACCAATGTAACAATGGCTTGATAGTGTCTATCCCATCCCTACAGAAAAGCCAAAACTGTTTGACTTGCAATGCTTGCTCTGCTTTTCCTTTCACCATGTTCTTTGTCTCTAACATGATCCACACCCCATATTTTGATGTCTCCCATCTCTGGCATATTGAGAAATGTCTCCAATGTGTTGATATGCGTGCTAAATGCTTCATTTAGTTATTTGCATAAGAACGTTTAATAAACAGTTCGCCCTTAGAAGAATAAGAACGCAGATACTTTTTACATTGGATCTAGAGGCCAGGCATAACAATGTTACTTTATGAATTCCATCTATCCCACTCCCCTGCCGTTTGTTACCACCAACATTAAACTCTAATTTGTTCTACTCTTGGATTAGCCCATCTTCCGGAGTTGGTTTAACAGTCCCATAATTTTCATTCATTAATTTATCAATGGCACAATTAGTACACGCTAAAGCTATTTTAAGTCTAAATATCTACCCCGATGGCCCAAGCACGAGGTTGAGTCGTCCCACATCCACTACTACTCAACCTCTATCCTTTATTACTCCAAAACTGTTTTGGAACCCCAATGTAGTTGGTTTTCCATAAATACATACATATATATATATATATATATATATATATATATATATATATATTCAATTAAAAAAAAGTTGTTAAGGGGACGTTATGGTTATTTTGGACTAATAAAAACCTATGAAATTCAAAGAAAAAACTTTGTTAAAGGGACGTTATAGTTTCAAGTAAAATTGAAAAACCCCAGAAATTCGCCAGTTATGGTAAGCTAAACCATAACTTGCGCCACCACCGTGCACTGCTAAGACTAACACCCAGGACATCAAAGATGACATCACAAATGTCATTGATGACATCACTGATGAAATCACATGTAAAATAAATTTTGATGAAAAGTCCCTACAAGGAGTTGTGTTTATATTGTTGGTAACAAGATGTCAGGGGTGATCGAGAGACCTATCAGGAACTACTTAATCTATTAAAGAATGTACTCATTTAATATCTTTGTATTGGAGTGTTGTCATTAATACAGAAACCGAATCATATATAAACATAGGCAATGTCTGCAGCATGCACCATAGAAGTACACTATTTATAATATTGTAATTTTGGATAGTACAATAATGAATGCTACCGTATCAGAGTTTTGAGTAATGTTAAACATGTAATAAATAACTAGCTAAGAATTTAAGACTTACAGCACTTGTGGTACACGGTGGTGGCGCGAGTTATGGTTGTTTAACTTACCATAACTGGCGAATTTCTGTTTTTTTTTCGATTTTACTTGAAACTATAACGTCTCTTTAACAAAGTTTTTTCTTTGAATTTCAAAGGTTTTTATTAGTCCAACATAACCATAACGTCCCCTTAACAAAGTTTTTTCAGTGAATTTCAAAGGTTTTTATTAGTGCAACTTAACCATAACGTCCCCTTAACAAAGTCATTGAATTTCATAGGTTTTTATTAGTCCAACTTAACCATAACACCACTTTAACAAAGTTTTTTCAGTGAATTTCACAGGTTTTTACCAGCGCATGCTACTTTCCTGCAACTTACTAATATCATACTTACCCAATATAGCAATGTTTGTGTCCAATTTTCAAAGTGTCACCTTAAAACTCTGCCATTTCCCACCTTCTGGAATCATTTTTTTTAAATTAACATATGTAATGGTTTTTTAAACCTCGCTTAATCAATACATACTTTACATGCACACATACTATCTTTCTTAACGCCCGTATCGTCCATTACAGCATTGATTGGGTACTTCTGTTTGGTTCAGCCTGTGGTTCGCATTGTATAAATAGTTTGGGACTTCCGCCTCTATACATTGGGCTTCATGCATTATTGATCAAGGTCTCTAATTATTCTCCCATTTGATCCAAATCTTGCGTGCCTTACCTGGGCAGTCGCTGGTAGTGTACACCCTTGTTTCCATCCATCTACGTCTGTTATTCATTGTTCATATTGAGGGGGGGAACTTGAGCTCCATAGTTGTGCCAGATTCCTTTTTAGAACGCCTGTGGTCGTTGAGAAAAGCAATTTTTTGAAGCGAGATAGCTCAATGTCTTAATCTATTCCTAGTATTAGCAGTTTGGGGTCCTTCGGTATCTCTCGACTAATGACCGTTGACAGCCTGTCCCAGCATCTCTGCCAGAAGGTTTGAATTTGTGGGCAATCCCAAAGGATGTGGAAGAATGTTCCTCTCGCTTGATGGCATCTTAAACAGTTAGGGTTTGTTGCTCTTCCCCATTGATATAGCGCTTCCCTTGGATAGTACATCTTGTGTAGTATTTTAAGTTGGATTAACCTAATTCTGGCAGATATGGATATTTCCCTGGGGTACATGAGGGCTATGGTCCAGCTTTCTGGTTGTATCTGTCCCAGATCTCTTTCCCATTTCTCTTTAAGGTCATGGAGCTCTGGCGTGGTGAATGAGGAGATTGCGTTGTACATTGTAGAAGTTATTTTATTATCTATTGTCTCTAGCACAATATTGCTCTCAATTGGCGTACATTTAGGCATGTTAGATAAGTCTATCCCGGATGTTGTGAATGCGTTTTGTATCCGTCTGTAGCGGAAGTGTTCTGTGGGAGTTAGATTGACAGGGTAATTCATAGAATTCAGCGCACAAGTAGCGCACGCGGCTGGCGCACAGCGTGCGCATGCGATAGTCTGCGCCAGCCGCGTGCGCCAAAACCGAATCCGGCGCACAGCGTATTCATGGATTTTAGCTTCCCCAGGCAGCCGTGGCGCACAGTGGCGCAGCGACTCGCTGCAGCGCCAGTTACGCCCCCAGGAACGCCCCTTGCGCTGGGAAATCTCATAAAAATCACAAACCAGCGCAAGGGGCTACGCTAACCCTGGACCATCACGGCAAGCGGCCCATGCGATTTTCTAGGGTGCGCGGGAAGTCCCACACGCGAAAAGCTAGGCTACGGGAATTGCAGGGGTGCGCGGGAAGTCCCACACGCGAAAAGCCAGGCTACGTCCATTACAGGGGTGCGCGGGAAGTTTCACACGCGAAAAGCTAGGCTACGGGAATACCAGGGGTGCGCGGGAAGTCCCACACGCGAAAAGCCAGGCTACGTCCATTACAGGGGTGCGCGGGAAGTTTCACACGCGAAAAGCTAGGCTACGGGAATTGCAGGGGTGCGCGGGAAGTCCCACACGCGAAAAGCCAGGGTACGTCCATTACAGGGGTGCGCGGGAAGTTTCACACGCGAAAAGCTAGGCTACGGGAATTCCAGGGGTGCGCGGGAAGTCCCACACGCGAAAAGCCAGGCTACGTCCATCACAGGGGTTCGCGGGAAGTTTCACACGCGAAAAGCTAGGCTACGGGAATTCCAGGGGTGCGCGGGAAGTCCCACACGCGAAAAGCCAGGCTACGTCCATTACAGGGGTGCGCGGGAAGTTTCACACGGGAAAAGCTAGGCTACGGGAATTGCAGGGGTGCGCGGGAAGTCCCACACGCGAAAAGCCAGGGTACGTCCATTACAGGGGTGCGCGGGAAGTCCCACACGCGAAAAGCCAGGGTACGTCCATTACAGGGGTGCGCGGGAAGTCTCCCACGCGAAAAGCTAGGCTACGGGAATACCAGGGGTGCGCGGGAAGTCCCACACGCGAAAAGCCAGGCTACGTCCATTACAGGGGTGCGCGGGAAGTTTCACACGCGAAAAGCTAGGCTACGGGAATACCAGGGGTGCGCGGGAAGTCCCACACGCGAAAAGCCAGGCTACGTCCATTACAGGGGTGCGCGGGAAGTTTCACACGCGAAAAGCTAGGCTACGGGAATTGCAGGGGTGCGCGGGAAGTCCCACATGCGAAAAGCCAGGCTACGTCCATTACAGGGGTGCGCGGGAAGTTTCACACGTGAAAAGCTAGGCTACGGGAATTGCAGGGGTGCGCGGGAAGTCCCACACGCGAAAAGCCAGGGTACGTCCATTACAGGGGTGCGCGGGAAGTTTCACACGTGAAAAGCTAGGCTACGGGAATTCCAGGGGTGCGCGGGAAGTCCCACACGCGAAAAGCCAGGCTACGTCCATTTCAGGGGGGCGTGGATATTTGAACACGCTACTCCGATCGTTGGGTCTTCACAGGTCTTCCCTGTACAGCCTCCACGTCCCCTGCATGCAGTCCACACCACAGGTGATTACCCTGCACACCTGCTCATGACTCCCACCCCCCAGCAGTCATGGGGCACCTGCCAGCAGGCCCCCACTCATGTCCCACTCATGCCTCCCACCACCCCCACCTCCCAGCACTGTGGGGCACCTGCCAGCAGGCCCCCACTTATGTCCCACTCATGCCTCCCACCACACCCACCCCCCAGCACTGTGGGGCACCTGCCAGCAGGCCCCCACTTATGTCCCACTCATGCCTCCCACCACCCCCACCCCCCAGCACTGTGGGGCACCTGCCAGCAGGCCCCCACTCATGTCCCACTCATGCCTCCCACCACACCCACCCCCCAGCACTGTGGGGCACCTGCCAGCAGGCCCCCACTCATGTCCCACTCATGCCTCCCACCACACCCACCCCCCAGCACTGTGGGGCACCTGCCAGCAGGCCCCCACTTATGTCCCACTCATGCCTCCCACCACACCCACCCCCCAGCACTGTGGGGCACCTGCCAGCAGGCCCCCACTCATGTCCCACTCATGCCTCCCACCACACCCACCCCCCAGCACTGTGGGGCACCTGCCAGCAGGCCCCCACTTATGTCCCACTCATGCCTCCCACCACACCCACCCCCCAGCACTGTGGGGCACCCTCCACCAGGCCCACACAGATGTTCCCCTACCAATAGGAAATCACAATACAGATCCCAGGATCCCATGGGCAACCACATCCCACCCCATGTCACCCCAGTCCATACACACATCCAAGGTACACATCCATTCAAAAATCAAATACCCATTACATGATACATAACCAATGAGCAGTATGCGCATGAGTCCAAGTCCGTCAGACTCACACAATGGCAACACATGACTGTGAAAACCCAGATTGTGACAGTCAACAAACCAATGAGAGAAGTCCACACAATAGAATCAAAAGAACAATGTATTAAAATGTAAGAAGGAAAAAAAAGAAACACCTAAATGAATACACAAAGTAACAGGAAAAAAAAAAAAAAATTCTAATGAAAGGTGAAATCCAAAAGAACGGGTGCAAAGTCAATCAAAATGGAAATCAAAAACAAACACATTGCCCCATGGTCCAAATAATAAAATCGAAAACATCCACAAACTATGTACAAAGATGATTGTCCGGGTCCAATATCCCTAAAAACCATAAAATGAAACCTACCCAAAACCTAACTAATGCGAACTATATACAAAAAACGTGGGCCATTGTCCAATCAACCCAAATAATAAATAAAAATAAAGGAAACCTACTATCTACATAACTATATACAAAGGCGGCGGGCCAGTCCTGCGGCTCACTGAGAGATGTTATGGGCCAGGGCATCATCGAACTCCCTTTCTATCTCCCCGAGGCGTTCCTCCTCAATGGCCCCGAGGGCCAGCAGGGCTGACGCAGTGTCCACCTCCAAGCCCCTGCGGATCTCCTCGAGGCACTCGGCACGCCTCAGGGCCCTCTGCATGGAGTCGACTGCCCTGACCATAGCGAGCCGCCCCTCTTCTGCCCGCCGCCTCTCCGCATCTATTGCGTGGCCTAACCGCTGCCACACGGAAGACACATTCTGTCCAGGGTCCTCCTGCCCTCCAGCCGATGGCTGCCCCTCCGATGTTGATGGCCCCGAGCCATGACGCCTCCCACGTCGCTGCCGCTGCCTCTGCAGCCACTGCCTCTGCCAGCACGACGGCATCCAGGCTGATGGTATCCACCGACGCCGTCGTGCACGTGCCCTGCCTGATGATGCCGGCACATCCTCCACCTGCAGGGGTCCAGTTGCCATGGTGTCCACACCAGCTGGACCACCGACTCCCGACTGTGGCAGGGATGGGATCCCCACTGAGCCGGCTGCATTGGTTGGGGCAGGTCCACAGGGGGCCCTGGTGTCAACTGGGCCGGAAGACGGCAAGGAGAACGACCGGCGCATACTTTCCACAGAGGAGGAGATGCCCGACACATTGGCCATCACCTGCAGAAAACCCGCGCCAATGGCAGATCCCAACTGGGCCACGTCGGCACGGTGCTCTTCGTGATGATGTGCGTGCTCCTCCCGGGAAGCACGCACGTCATCACGAATGACCCCCGTGCGCAACGCGACCCCAATCAGGACCTTTTCCATGCGCCCACGGGTCCCCTCGTCCGCAGGTGGAGGGGAGTCAGATGACATAGACACCCCCTCCACCTGCGGACGGGCCTGGGACGGGGCATCCATGCTGGTGCATGGTGGTGCACTCACAGGGTCAGGGACAGCGACATGCACAGGCACCTCCACGGCGACCTGTGCTGCCTCCTGCCCCTGGCCCTGGACTGCACCACTTGCACCAGCAGGGATGCCCCCACCAGGCCTCAGGTGTGCCTCAGTCTCGGCCGCCTCCTCCTCTGTAGAAACCACCAACCTGGATGGCTCCTTGCCCTCTTCCGCTGTAGCTGGCCCCTGTGGGGGCTCACCCACCCCTTCCACCGCAGCCGTGGGGGCATCCCCGCCGTCTACCTCCACAGCGCCGTCTCCGCCCTCTCCATCACTAGCCGCTGCATAGAGGGAGACATAGAACACAAGCATCAGGGCACTGTACAATGGTCCCCTACACAGGAAGCAATATCAGATGACTGGCAATGGTAAAGTACACTTCTATCATGTCCCTCCACAACACATGGGTCAGGCAATACACACACGCAACACCCATGGTCCATGGCATGCACATCAACATACATGTCCACTGCACTCTTCTAAAGTATGATGTCATGGAACACACATGCATCATTGGTCATGCAAATCACACGCACACACTTCACCTCTGTCACATCCATGTGGCCTCGTACATCACAAACACAGTGGATACAAGGATGATTAGGCAGCATCAGTGAATCTGTACAGTGTCACAGACATGTGTCATGCATCCATGCCATTCAAAAGTCACAGACATGCAGGTCAAGCACACCGACCTCGACACCATACATGTACCTGGCATCAGCATCCATCCCTCACCCACACCCATGTCCACGAACATACACTTGCATGCTCACATGTGTCCAATCTGCATAGGCCTCCTCAGGTTGCATAGCAACACATACAACAACCATGTGATCCACAAATTACTGGTCGCACATGCATCGCCATGACAACACTGCACACATACTTGCCTACAAGGCCCATTCCACACATACAGCATCACACAACCAGCACACTGCAACATGCACTGTCTCACACAGCAATGCCTGCACACTTACCGCTCAACTCCAGACGGGTCTCCCTCTCAAGGACCTGGGAGTGGAGCGCTGGGTGTATGCGTGCCAGGACCCTCATTTGGATCGAACTCATGTGGCCCCGGCCCCCCTCCACGAGGCGCCGGGCCTTTGAGAGGGTCCTGGACCTGCAGTCCTCCCAACGCTTCCTGACATGTCGGTTGTCGCGGACTGCCACCCCCTCCGCGTTGATGGCAGTCACGATGTCGTCCCAGATCCGAGTCCGTCCTTCATAGTTGGCGCGGCTACTTCCGAAGAGGGCATCATACTGCCCCAGGACTCGCTCCACCAGGACCCCAACCTCGGTGACACTGAAGCTGGGGCCCCTCTGCCTCTCTGGCTGGGGGTTGCCAGTGGTGCCAGATGTTTCAGTGCCCGACATGGCAACCCCAGAGGCAGGAGTGGGTGGGCAACTTGGTCCTGGGGCTGGGCTGTGGAGTGGTGTTCTTCCAGTCGGGAGTCTTCAGTTCCAGCAGGGGTGGACACAGCAACTGTACGCCTGCAGATGGCTGATGTGCAGGCACCAAATGGCAGGGCACGGTGGCAGCAGGCAGGCAGGCAGGCAGGCAGCAGCAGATGGCACGTGGGAGGCTGCTCGGGGCACTGGGGGGCAGTAACTCGGCCTTCTGGGCAGGAGCGTGGTCTTCCGTGTGTGAACGCGTGGCCAGCTTGATACGGAGTGAATTGGCACGTGAAAATCATGCACGTCTGCGTGGAATCCGAGGAAAGGCCCTCAGCGCGTAAGCACGTCAGCACGCGTACGCGATTTCATTGGTCCAAAGGGCCAGGCGCGTAAGCGCGCCTATGACGCACGGGTGTTTCCCAACCCGCGTGAAAAATAAACACGTGCCGCGCGAGCGCGTCAGCATGCGTATCCGATTTCATTGGTCCAAAGGGCCAGGCGCGTAAGCGCGCCTATGACGCACGGGTGTTTCCCAACACGCGTGATTGGTCCAAAGGGCCAGGCGCGTAAGCGCGTCTATAACGCACGGCCGTTTCCCAACACGAGTGAAAGAAACACAAGCCAGTGTCAATGCGTGTGATTGGAGGCTGGCCCTTCAGCGCCTACACGCGGAAGTGACGCAGGACCTGTGGGCCTGCATAAAAGGTACATGTAGAACGCCATTTCCTTGTACGTCCTTTTCGTGGAGAGTGAGTTGGTGTATTCTGTACTTCTTGTCAGTTGACACGCGATTTACTTCACGGCGTTCAAAGGTCGTACTCCCTGTTACCTCTGACAGCTTTTTCTCTTTTGCTCTTTTTCCTGGGCCTGTTTCCTCACACAGCGTTCCCTTCTACTGTTGTCCTGTCTCCTCAGACAGCGTCCCATTCTTCTTTTGTCGGGGGTGTTGACGCATTTCTCCCTGGCAGACGGTGAGTTGCGCACGCATCTATCATCTGTGCTTGCCCCGTGTGTCACGTACCTCTTCAGAGGTCAATCTAGGCTGCGTGTGACACGCATACGTTCATTACTGTGTTACTGGATGCCACAGCGTAGTGCAGGGTTTTTCATACGCACACGTGGTCTAGGAGGGGTATTGTGCACGTTCCTTAACTTTTTTGGGGTGCCTGTGCGTTGCGTGACCCGTCATCTTTCCCCAGGGGTGTCATATAGCCTTGCCACTGCACTAGGGTACGAATACCATCTGGTACCCAACCCCTTTGACACCCAATTGCCCAGGACAATTGTGCACACCCACTCCCATACGCACAATAACATCAGTGCCATGGTTGGGAGGCGTGCAAGCCGTAAGGGTGGCAAAGGTGGCCGAGCCACACGTGGTGGCCGTGGAGGATCCACTAGGGGACGTGGTTGTGACTTGCAGGGTGCCCCTGTCCCCCCCAGTCTGGAGGACCAGTCAGGGACACCCATGCCCCCCCCCCCCCAGGTTGAGGGTCATGTGGCTGATACCAACCCTGATCAGCCCTTGTTGGACCAGCCCATTGTGGCACCAGACCTGTCCGAGGGTGACTCCATCGCTGACATCCAGGTCAGCAGGTCCACTGCACGTGCACCGGTGCACATTGGTGTCATCAGGACACGCGCATCTATGCCAGATAGGTCATCTGCTGCCCCCCGTGGCCAGGGTGTGGCTCCATCCACCCCACCTCTCATACACCCTGCCAAGACTGTGTCGGTCCTAGTTCATGCACCTCAGATCAGGCCTGACCCTATCCCTCTACCCCCAATGCCTGCACCTACTCCCATGCTGAGTGTGCAATCCCACACACCCAGTACTGAGTCCACCACGGCTCCTGCCCCTAGTGTCCACAGCGGCGTAGGACACTCTGGATCCCCACCCCCTTCCAAGCGGAAGAGGAAGAGTGCACGTCCGGCACAGGCTGATGCCCCAGGCACGGCTGCACAGTCCGGCCCATCAAGGAAGCCCAGCTTCACAGACGCCGAACTGAATGCACTTGTTCAGTATGTGTCAGACCATGATAGGGAAATGGTCATCGTTGCAGGGTCCAAGACCACACATGCCAGACGCCAGGCACACTGGCAGACCATTGCTGACAAAATAAGTGCCCTTAGAGTAGTGAGGCGCACAGCTAGTGATTGCCAGAAGCGCTGGAATGACCTTAAGCGCAGGGCAAAGGATAAGCTGGCCTCAAGACATGCCGCAACCTTGGTGACTGGAGGTGGGTCCCCAGCACAGGAAATAGAACTCACACCACACGAGTCCGTAGCTGGATCCTACGTCACCGAGGGACAACTCCAAGGTGTGGGAGATCTCCCTGATTACGAGGCATCATCCGGTGAGTGCACATGCATGTGTGTTATATCAATGTGCATGGTGTGTGTGCGAAGCCTTCATGTTGGGTGCCTGTCAAGGGGGTGTGTGGCAGAGTTGATAGTGTCACCCATGTGCCTCATCCAGTATGTTCAGTGCAACACCATGTGCCCACACCACTATCCCTACTGCCAACAGTGCACATATGGCCCTACACCATGGAAGTTCCCCTTGAATTGTCATTTTGTCACGACATTGTTGCTCATTCTCCCCTGTCTATTCATCTTATGTCTTACATACCATTCCTACACTTTCCCCCAGCCATTCAAGTTCCATCGTCACATGCCTGACATGCAATGATACCACATGCTAATGCGTCCTCTGTATATACATGGCACTCAACATGCTGTCATACTCTGGATTTTGCCTTGACACCCACCTCCTACCTGTGTGCTCTTGTTCCGTCTGGTTTCAAGCCCCATTCCCTCACACTCCATGCTGCTCTTCATGGTCTATCTTCCCTGACTTCTACTGTTCAGACCATCGTGCCCTACTCACGACACCTGCTTGAAAACAGTCAAATGAGGGCACCCTGCCCTCCAATGCGACCCACCCTATTGCTGACAAGTACATCTGAGCCTACTCAAGGTTAACTCTCACTGACATCTGCTCATACATGCCTTTGCCTGTCCCATGGACCCTTCACATGGTCCCAGTCCTCTCTCCTTGCTCCTCTTCCACCATCAATGGTGTGACCCGTTGGGGTGTACTCTTGGCCTCCTTCCAATCCTCAGAGGCCACAATTGATGAGTATGGTAATGGGAGCATCTCAGTCCAAGGACCTCAGGCCAACCTTATTCTCCTTGACAAAATGCTACCCACATCTCATCAACTTCCTTTCCTCTCCTGCTGTCCCCCCTCCTCTCTCCTCATCTATCCTGCACTGCCTCCCTGCACCCTCCCATGATCCTTCTCCGCCTCCCACTCCAACTCCTACACAAGCTGCACCTCTGATCTGTAGCACTCCCCGTAAGTCCTACAAGGCTGTCAACCTCCTCCACATTTACACTCCTTACTCTGCCGCTGCATCAGGCATTCCTCCAGTATATGTCACTTACATGAGGTAATGCACCTTGACATCCTTGGTCTCATGGAAACATGTCTGACGGCCAGCTCTGTCTGCATCTTTGACACACTCCTACCTGACGTTCAGGAGATCCTCTCCTTGGCCCGGCACTACTGTGCAGGGGGGGGTGTGCCCTTGCCTTCCCTGAGGCTATTCCTGCCACTGTCACTCCTACGTAGACCTACTCCCCTCTGGAATGGCTTGTGTGACGTCTCTCTCCATCTCACCTCGACATTCACAAACTGTGCGTACTGTGTATCGGAAAAATGGTCAAATGTACTACTTCCTTTCTGAGTGGCCTCACCTCTCCTCCTCACTCATGTCCCCAGACACTGAAATCCTCTTCCTTGGTGATGTACGCATCCACCTGCATGCTTGTTGTCCCCCCACGTGACTTTTCCGTGACCTCAGCAACTCCCTATCACCCTCTAAACTCCCGTCTGTCCCTACTCATTCTGCAGGGCACACTCTTGATGCTCTGATCTCATCTGACCTTCCCCTCTCCATCCCTCTCTGCACTCCTCTCTCCTGGAGTGATCACTTTCTCCTCTCCTTCCACCTCACCCTCACCACCCCACAGGCAAAGCCACCCTCACCACTGTCACACACCTTCTTGGTATTCCAACCCATGAAGTGTGTGTCAGTCGAGGCTTATGCAGCCAAAATCTCCCCCCCATCCAGCTCCCCCTTAGGCTCACTCCCATCCTGACAGGGCCCACTCCATGCTCCACTCTATGTCAGGTACACTGGATGTCTTTGCCACGGTCATGACAATCCGCCTGAAGCCCCATGCCAATGCTGACTCCTGGCATGACTCGCATCTTGTGAACCCAAAACACAGGTGCCGGGTGGCAGCGAGGAAATGGCCTGCATCATGCTCATCCTCTGGCAAACTGGCCTGCCACCTGCTCCAAAGGCAATAGCGTCTCACCCTTCTCACCAAGATGAGAGCCCCAATACAAGGGCACATATCTGCGGCATCTGACAACTCTGCAGGACACATTGAAATCTGCAAGGACCTTGCCAAGCCAGATGCAGTGTGTACCTCCCCTGTCCCCTCCGAGCCCACAGCACTGCATGACTGTCTCTGTACCCCTATAGGCCACCCCCCCAGCACTTGTCTGCGCCTACCACCATCTGCCCTCGACGTTAAGTCCTACTTACCTTGTACAGCACTACCAGCCGCAACTTCCCCTTGCACTTCATTGTGCCACCCACCTCTGCACTTGCGTTACATGAATGACACCAGCACCAGTAGGATTGTTGAATGGTATCCCCTTCTGCCCCACCACCCCTCAGTGCTCCGCTGTTCCTTCATACATTTCTGTACAGGTGCTTCACGAATGCTATATGAATCCATTACAGGTGATGGGGAGGTGGAATCTCATTGTTTACTGCATTTTGTTAATGTTGACAAGGCACTGTGCATCGTGGCCAATTGGGACTAGCAGATCCATGTCCAACATGTTAACTTCTTGATGTGATGAAGCAATGTCAGGACCAGAGTGGCCAAAATCCAAAATAGTTGCCCTCCTCTCCCTCTTCACTTGGTGGCTATGTCACATGCCATGTGTGTGATGGCATGTGCATTTGACATGGCAATCACCGGCCAATGTGTGATGCCAGTGCTAGGCAGCATGGGGAGCAGGCGTTGCTCTCCATTCTCTGTGTCATCATTGTGTGCCCTGAGCCTCCCCTCCAGACCCAGTGATGGTGAATGCATAGGAGGTTTCCCAGTCATGTGGGACATGTGTCATTGAACTACTGGCTCTGTTGTTCATCAGCCCTTGTTGTATGCCATGGTGCTAATGCCTGTTTCCATTTCTCTCTTTCATGTCTTTGCAGGGGACGACGCACTTGTTGATGCTGGGGATGTGGTGGTGGAGCCGTCCCAGGAGGGCAACCCGGGCCGACCTTCCACAAGTGAGGGACGTGGTGTGTTTTTGGGTGAAAACCCACAAGTGCTGCAGGTCGTGCTGTCGAGGGGTGTCTCTGGGGGTTCCTCCCCCGAGCAGTATTCAGGTGTAGACTCGGAGGATGACACCTATGTGCAGTCGCAGGTGAGTGTTCTTGGGAGAGAATCTCCTCTGTCCGACCCACCTGCAGCCGGGTTATTGCCCTCAATGGGGATGTCAGTGTCGGCAGCTCAGCCTCCGGTGGTTACGGATGCAGGGCCACACCACACAATCTCTGATCCTGTTCCTGGGGCTGCAGATCAGAGAGGGAATGCAGTCCTGCAGCCTGAGGCTTTGCCGGCACAGCAAGGCGCAGTCCGCCTTGCCCCAGGCAGGTGTGGTGCCCGCCAACGTGGTGGCCGTATGCCACCTGGCAATACCGCTTGGGAGCAATCCATCTACGGTATGGCCACCCAACAGGCAGCATCATCCGAGATGATTGCACAGGCCATGGATAGGGTGGCCACTTCCACTGTCCCCCCAGAAAGGCTGATGGAGCGACTGGAGCAGGCTACAGAGTCCATCTGCCAGGCACACAGGGAGGACATGTTGGCGTCCAACATGGACAGGCGGGCAGGACTGGCGACTCTGCGGGAATCACTTTCCATGGAGTCCCAGCGCCACAGGGAAGGCCTGAGGGAAGAATTCCATCACCTCAGGTCGACCCTGTCAGAGCTTGAGGCTTCATCCCATAGAAGGACAGAGGAGCAGCTGGAGCGTCTGACACGGACGCTCTCGGCCGAGATGCAGGCAACTCGTGCGGAGGTCAGGTCATCCCGGAAGTTACTGCATGGGGACCTCCGCATGATCATAATCCAGAACCAGACCTTCCAGACCCGCCTGCTTGCAGCCATGGAGGAGCAAACTCGGGCTTTGCGTGGGCTGCCTCCCATTGTCACACCATCTTCTGAGGCAGCTCCCCCACCTCCTGAGTCAGCTGCAGGGTCTGGCCAGAGCGATAGCGACTCATCTCCCACAACAGAGTAGCCGTGTGGGCCACAAGCCTATGGGGTGTTTTTACTTCCCATGATCCACACAGGTGGATTGTGGCGTGCATCCTGTCCTCGGACCTCATAGGTGGCCCCCCCCTCCCCGCCGGCCCTTTCATGGCCATTTTTTCTTATCATATTTTTATTTTTCAAGTGTGTTGCCTTGTGTGGGTACCTGGGCATACACTGTATTGTGGCTGGGCACATGCAGGCTTGTCCTGAGTTTGGTTTCGATGCTTGGGTATCTGGCATCCACACCCCTCCTGCTTCCGTTTCCATGGGCTTGCAAAGGGTGTGCCCAAGTGACAGCAAATTACACGGTGACATTGGACTTCCATGAGCTGTTGGGCAGTCCATAGTCAATACTGTGTAGACATTCATGGTGTACATTGTTGTTGCACCTAACTATGCATGATGGTTTGATATGTGCCTCAACTTACATATGTTACTCATGTTTTGCAGGTATTTCACACAGTTCTTCACACGGGCATACTCTCTGGAGTCAGACTACATGTCGGTAGATGTGCAGTGACACTTTTGCGTGGCGCCATCACTGTACATCGGGACGGTGAGGACATACCAGCACAATCAGGTATTGAGACTACCATTGATTACATGCATTGTGTCTTGTTTTGGTGGGCTTCAGGGTGGGTTGGTGTGTAATTTGATTGAAATGACTCTTACACAGGTGTGTAGTAGTGCCTCCGTCACGGTTAGCTGTTCAAGTGCGGCTATGTTCCATTTGGGGCACTGCTATTTGTGACACCGGTGTCATGTTGTGAGGGTCAGTTTGTTTGCTCTCACATACCATGACATGGTGTCCTCTGTGGCGGGACTGTGAAGGGATTGGATGACATGGCAATGTTGTAATGTAGCAATTCGCCTGTGCCAATGCATTTTTGATGAATGGAGTTGTGTCTTTTCATAGTTATGCATTGCTGGTGTATGTGTAGGTAGGGGTGCACACATAGTGACACTTCCATGTTAACAATCTCAGGCTGATGTGTTTCTGACAGTTTATTGCCAAGAAATTTTGTGACATTGTCAGGTAGTGTCATCATTGATCGTCAGATGGTATGTGCCAGAGCAGTGTGCACTAGCCAGCACTGTGATTCCTAGGTGAAGAAGTTGGCCACCAGTTGCGTACGGGCTGCCTCCCCCCGTGCCCTTTCCCCTCCCATGCGCAGCGGCCGTGCATGTGGTTGTGGATGTGGGGGCACCACCATGTCCACGGGCAGGCCCCGGCGTGTTGCAACGTTGTGCAGGACACATGCTGCCACTATGATCCTGCACACTAGTGGGGGAGCATATAACAGCTGCCCGCCAGAACGGTCAAGGGAGCGAAAGCGTGACTTCAGCACTCCGAATGTGCGCTCCACTATGCCCCGTGTTGCAATGTGGGCTGTGTTGTACCTTACCTCGGGTGGCGTGGTGGGGTTCCGGATTGGGGTCATCATGTGGTGGCTGATAGGGTAGGCACTGTCCCCTGCGGAGGTGGTGATGGGTATCATTAGTGGTGTTGTGACATGACCCTGTATCTGACATGCATGCATGTGCAGTGGCATTCATGCTCACCAAGCAGCCATGTATCTCCATGCCGGCCAGCCTCTAGGTCCCGGCTTAGGGTAGACATTCTGTAGATGAAGCTGTCGTGGGTGGACCCGGGATAGTTGGCATATACTGATGTGATGATTCCCTTGGCATTGCATACAACTTGCACGTTGATGGAATGCCAGTGCTTGCGGTTTCTATAGATGTGCTCTGTTGCCCTGGGGGGACGTAGAGCCACATGGGTGCAGTCAATTGCACCAAGCACTTTGGGGAATTGCGCCACACCATAGAATTCCTGGATGCACGCCCGCCTTTCTGCAGGAGTCCTGGGGAGATATATGTGCCTGCGGACTGATGGCCGTGCAGTGATGATGTTCAAGACCTGGTGTAGACAGCGTGACTGCGTGGCCTGTGACACACCACCCACTATGGCACTTGTCCGCTGAAAAGATCCAGTGCCCAAGAAGTGCAGTACATTCAGGACCTTCTGCAGGGGGCTGAGTGCTGGGGAGCACAGGGTGGGTGATGTGAGGTCATCCTCCCACTCACTGACCAGGTCCAGTATGATGTGTGCTGGAAACCTGTACCTCCCATACACCTGGTCATCAGGCATCCCGAATAGGCTGGTTCTGGGTGAGAAAATTCTGGCCCTGACTCTCCTCCTCCTCCTCCTTTGGTAACCCACAGCCACTGCTGCTAGGAACGGTATGTTCATCTTTGCACTGAGCTTGTAGGATGTTTTCACGTGAATATTTAGACGTGCCGGGTCACGTACGCCTGCTTCCTGCAGGCGTACGTCTTTCCGTATTGCCTGTTGTAATTTTGCACGTGTCGTGGCCGAGCGTGTGTGACTACATGCTCGAGGTTTACCAGGTTAAATGTACGTTATTAATATTGTAATTGTATTCAGATGTAAATGGTAACCGGGCGTTTTTCACGCGCGCAGTTGAATATGCGATTACTCGCTGTGTGCCTTTGGACCAATGAAATCGGGTACGCGTGCTGACGCGCTCACGCGGCACGTGTATTTTATTCACGTGGGTTGGGAAACACCTGTGCGTCATAGGCGCGCTTACGCGCCTGGCCCTTTGGACCAATGAAATCAGGTACGCGTGCTGACGCGCTCGCGCGGCACGTGTATTTTTTTCACGTGGGTTGGGAAACACCCGTGCGTCATAGGCGCGCTTACGCGCCTGGCCCTTTGGACTAATGAAATCGGGTACGCGTGCTGACGCGCTCGCGCGGCACGTGTATTTTTTTCACGTGGGTTGGGAACCACCCGTGCGTCATAGGCGCGCTTACGCGCCTGGCCCTTTGGACCAATCATGCGGGTTGGGAAACGGCCGTGCATCATAGGCGCGCTTACGCGCCTGGCCCTTTGGAGCAATGAAATCGCGTACGCGTGCTGACGTGCTTACGCGGCCTTTCCTCGGATTCCACGCAGACGTGCATGATTTTCACGTGCCAATTCACTCCGTATCAAGCTGGCCACGCGTTCACACACGGAAGACCACGCTCCTGCCCCTAAGTCCGGAATCCTGCCCCCCAGAGCCCCGAGCACGCTCCCACCTGCCATCTGCTGCTGCCTGACTGCCTGCTGCCCACGTGCCCTGCTGTTTGCTGCCTGCACATCAGCCAGGGGTGCAGTTGCTGTGACCACCCCTGCTGGAACCAAAGACTCCCGACAGCCGTACCATCGCTCCACAGCCCAGCCCCAGGACCCAGTTGGCCACCCACTCCTGCCTCTGGGGTTGCCATGTCAGGGAGCACAACATCTGGCACGACTGGCAACCCCCGGCCAGGGAGGCAGAGGGGCACCAGCTTCAGTGCCACCGAAGTTGGTGTCCTGGTGGAGCGAGTCCTGGGGCAGTATGATGCCCTCTACGGACGGATGCGCCTCGACAAGGAAGGACGGACCAGGATCTGGACGGACATTGTGACTGCCATCAACGCAGAGGGGGTGGCAGTCCGAGAATTCCATCAAGTCAAGAAGCGCTGGGAGGACTACAGGTCCAGGACCCTGAACAAGGCCCGGCGCCTCGTGAAGGCAGTGGATGCCAAGGGGCGGCGGGGCCACTTGTCGCAAGATGAACTTTGGGTCCTGGAACGCATATCCCCAGCGCTCCATGTCCAGGTCCTTGGGAGGCAGACCCGTCTGGAGTCGAGCGGTGAGTGTACATGCATACTGATTGTAAGCTGTGTGTGTGGTGGTGTGCCAGGAGTGTGCATGTTGCACATGTCTTTGTGTGGCCATGTATAAATGTGTGTGTGCAGGGCTGTGAGACAAGCACATGTGTGCCTGTGATGTGTGAGACAAGGATGGTGCATGTGTGTGTGTGCTTGCAGTGCAAATGCTTGTGTGTGGGCACATGTGTTTGACTGTGCATGTGAGTTGGCATGCTTGTGGTGTGACACATGGATGTTGATTCCATGTGCATTAGTCTGCAGCGTGTGCGTGTGTGTAGTTGTGAAGGGTGCAACAGTGTTGCTACATGGATGCAGGTGACACTGTCATGTTGGAGAGTGAATTGCAAATGTGACATGGATGTTCATCTCATGACTGACAGTTTGCGGAGTGGTACACATGCTTGGATGTGTGCTTTGCATGTGTGCATGTGTATTTGAGTCCGTGTGTATCATGTGATGTGTGGCTCACCTTTGTCTGCTCATGCTGCTGTATGTGAATGTATGTAGCGGGCTGTAGCAATATGGCTGTTGAATGACTCATGTGTGTGCGTTGAGGAGAGAAGTGTGTTGGGGATTGTGATGCCAGGTCTGGAGTATGACAATGCCACTCTTGTACAACTGTTATGTGTGTGAGTCAATTGTACAGTGTCCTGATGCCTGTCTCCTGTCTCTCCCTGCCTGCAGCGTCATCTGATGTGGAGGGCGGAGAAGGTGCTGTGGAGCACAGCAGCAGGGATGCCACCGCCAGCCGGAGACGCAAGGCCCGGCTCCCCTCCCCTGTTGTCATCTCGTCGGGGAGTGAGGAGTCCGGTGCTGTGTCCCAGGTCGCAGCTGCCGAGGGGAGGTCCAGGAGGCGCAGGAGGAAGTTGGACTCCTCGGCAGCAGAAGGGGCAGCTGAGACCCCACAGGGTTCCGCGGCGGAAGATGGCAGGGAGTCATCCAGGTTGGTGGTGGGTTTGGTGGAGGAGGAGGCCGTGCAAGGGACTGAGATGGGGTCTGGAGGTGGGCATTCCACTGGTGCTAGTGGTGCAGCACAGGGGCAGGGACAGGAGGCAGCACAGGCCGCCGCGGAGGTGCCTGTGTGTAATCCTGCTCATGCTGCTGTATGTGAATGTATGTAGCGGGCTGTAGCAATATGGCTGTTGAATGACTCATGTGTGTGCGTTGAGGAGACAAGTGTGTTGGGGATTGTGATGCCAGGTCTGGAGTATGACAATGCCACTCTAGTACAACTGTTATGTGTGTGAGTCAATTGTACAGTGTCCTGATGCCTGTCTCCTGTCTCTCCCTGCCTGCAGCGTCATCTGATGTGGAGGGCGGAGAAGGTGCTGTGGAGCACAGCAGCAGGGATGCCACCGCCAGCCGGAGACGCAAGGCCCGGCTCCCCTCCCCTGTTGTCATCTCGTCGGGGAGTGAGGAGTCCGGTGCTGTGTCCCAGGTCGCAGCTGCCGAGGGGAGGTCCAGGAGGCGCAGGAGGAAGTTGGACTCCTCGGCAGCAGAAGGGGCAGCTGAGACCCCACAGGGTTCCGCGGCGGAAGATGGCAGGGAGTCATCCAGGTTGGTGGTGGGTTTGGTGGAGGAGGAGGCCGTGCAAGGGACTGAGATGGGGTCTGGAGGTGGGCATTCCACTGGTGCTAGTGGTGCAGCACAGGGGCAGGGACAGGAGGCAGCACAGGCCGCCGCGGAGGTGCCTGTGTGTAATCCTGTCCCCGGTCCTGTGTCTGCATCATCTTGCACCAGCAGGGTTGCCCACGTCCGGACCCATTCTCAGGGAGACCAGGCTGTGTTCCTCCATACACTGGGCCTTGTTCCGACCCCCTCCTCACCTGAACCCCCTATGTGCCAGTCGTCCTCCGTGCCATCTTCCTACCCACCTGTCACCTGGGTGCCTTGTGGAGCTGCCTCTGACGATGGGGCCAAGCTGGTGGAGGACACATCCCTGCCCCAGTCGGGAGTCGTGAGTCCAGCAGGGGTGGCCACCGCAACAACAGCACCCCAAACAATGGAGGATGTGCAGGCAGCAGGTGTCAGGGCAATGGCACCAGCACGTAAGCAGCAGGAGGAAGAAGGTGGGAGCCTTGATGGCTCGGGGCCATCACCATCAGAGGGGCAGGCATCAGCCGGAGGGCAGGAGGACCCTGGACGTCAAGTGTCTTCCGTGTGGCAGCGGTTGGGCCATGCCATAGATGCGGAGCGGCGGCGGGCGGAAGAGGCGCGGCTCGCTATGGTCAGGGCGGAGAACTCCATGCGGAGGGCCCTGAGGCGGGCCGAGTGCCTCGAGGCCATCCGCAGGGAGTTGGAGGTGGGTACATCAGCGTCCCTGCGGACCCTCGGGGCTGTGGAACGGGGCCGCCTCCGGGACATCGAGCGGGAGTTCGATGATGCCCTGGCCCGGAACAACGATCAGTGAGCCGCAGGACTTGCCCGCCGCCTTTGTATATAGTTCTGTAGTTTAGTTGTAGTTAGGTTTCCTTTGTTTTAATGTTATTATTTGGTTGCCAAAGGACAATGCACCACATTTTTGTATATAGACAATTTCTTACTTAGTGTAAATAGTTAGGTTTCATTTATTAGGGCTCATGGACCCGGATCATCATGTTGATAGTTTGAGGGATGTTAATATGTGTTTGATTTTTTCACATGAGGCAATGTGTTTCTTCTTTCATTTGTACTTGGATTTGATTTTGGACTTTGATTTTGGACCCCTATTTTACTTAATTTTTGTTAATTTGTGTTCCTGATTTTTTTGGTTGTGCTTTTTTATTATTTAGTTTGCATTGCATGTTTATTGTTATTTTTTATTTTTACCATCCTTGTTTATTTTTAATACATTTTCATTTGATCCTTCAATGTGTTGTATCATCTCATTGCTTTCATGCATGACATGTGGGTTGTTTGGACATTCACTTGCAACATCTGTGTGTGACAGACATGTGTTCATTCATATGATTTACATTGGGTGTGTCACATGTCATTGTGTTTGATATGTGGGTGGATGGGATAGTTGTTTGGGAATTCTTGCAGGGCAGACTGTCCATTACGGTCATGATTGTGTGGGGTTGTGACCCAGGTGAAGGTGGACATGGATGGTACATGGGTGGGGGCCTTCTGGTAGGTGCCCCTGACTGCGGGGGGGGGGGGTAGACATGTGTGGGGGCCTGCTGGAAGGTGCCCCTGACTACGGGGGGGGTGGGGGTGGTAGACATGGGTGGGGGCCTTCTGGCAGGTGCCCCTGACTGCGGGGGGGGGGTGGGGGTGGTGGGAGGCATGAGCAGGTGTGCAGGGTAGTCCCCTGTGGTGTGGGTTGCATGCAGGGGACGTGGAGGGTGTGAATGGAACACCTGTGAGGACCCAC